>NC_089236.1:26310749-26648149 GCF_963924675.1 Phocoena phocoena
GGCAAGTTTAGTTTAACTTTAGTTTTCACTCCATTGCTGAAGTTCTTAAATGATCCAAAGCAGATCTTTTCTAAAGAAAATTAAAATACCTAAATCTACATGAAAGTAGTTTCATCTCTGATCCACATAATGAAAATGAGCTAATACAACACTGAATGCTTACTATTTGCCATGCATTAGTTCAAGTGTTTTATACCTAATAATTCATTTAATACTCATTACAACCTAGGAAGTAGGCACTGTAAATATTCCTACTTTAGATAAGAAAACAGTCATGGAAGGTAAAGTACCTTTTCCAGTTTCATCCAGTTAGTAAGAGTCAGAGCAAGTATTCTTTCTACAGCCCATTCTCTGTCCCACCAGCTGCTACTTTCTATCACTCAAGAAATAAAATATCTCTTTCTAGGCTCTACCATATGATGGAAATATCCCTGCTCTCAGTATACAAAAATAACTTAAAATTTTCACAACCATTGTGTGGCTTTTTAAAAATGACAACATGTACTTCAATTAGTCTGCATTTGCTTATACCAACATCTATTAAAAGTTTGTCAAGCTTCTGGAAAAAAAATTTCACATATCCTGTCCTGGTCATCATTTTTATTTTTGCTAGTATTTTCCTGCCTTTCAGATTATTAGAATATGCCTCACTAAAGCTACTCTGTTGAACTTCCTTTAATGGCGTCCAACTCAAATGCCAGTGCCTCCTTGAAGCCTTTTCTGATCTAGCGAAGGGCGTATGTCTTTGCTGGGTTTACTGTCACAACTCTCTGCTCTTACTTCTTTTATCCCATTCATACACAGCCCATATTATGTAATTATCTAGTATTATTTGCCTTAACACTTCTCCCAACTTTTCTATTTAGTTCTTCTAGTATGTGTTCCGTTGGGTAAGAATTATCTTATTTATCTTCATATCTCTTGAATAATTAACACACTGTCTTATTCATGTTCAAACCATATATTTTAATAAAATGTCATGCAAATGGTCGTGATTCAAATCTAACATATATATGAAAATGGTTCCCCCTCAAAACAATAAATACTACAAATATAGAATCAGAAGAGTTTCAAATGGAAGGTAATTGAATGCAACCTCTAACTAAACAGGAAAAGTCTAAGGTGAATAAGCCAAAGAACTTCTTTCTACTTTTCACTTCTAGAATAACTTGAGGTATATCCAGTTATTTCAAAATTGTGTGTCTCTCAAAATAACACGCTTAGGACTATTTGTCTTAAGTTGCCATATGGGAAAAGACAATTTTAGTTGAAGTTTCTTGTGCTTCCATATTCTCATGACATGTTCTCCTTTTGGATTTCACAGGCAGCATTGTCAAACTTTACCAGACAAATACATATTTTAAAAGATTCTGTGATTAACAGAGGTATGTTGTTTTTCAAAGTTTAAAGGGTTATTTTTATTTATTTATTTATTTTTGAGTATGCGGGCCTCTCACTGTTGTGGTCTCTCCCGTTGCGGAGCACAGGCTCCGGACGTGCAGGCTCAGCGGCCATGGCTCACGGGCCCAGCCGCTCCGCGGCACGTGGGATCTTCCCAGACCGGGGCACGAACCCATGTCCCCTGCATCGGCAGGCAGACTCTCAACCACTGAGCCACCAGGGAAGCCTTAAAGGGTTATCTTTTTAACTGAACTGACATTTGAATTGCTACTGGCAGATTGTTGGGCTTTTGTCTATGAAAATTGTGTTTGGGTTTTTCTTAGGGCACATAAGAACACCTGTTTCCCTGTTTGTGGGATCCAATTCTTTTTTTTTTTTTTTTGAGGTTCACTAAATTTATTTTAAAAATCATAAAACATTTCTTACAAAAGAGCATTACATTCTGCACACTGCTCCGAATAGATGCCAGGGACATATGGACTATCAGTACTTTTCCTCCCTGTCCCACCCTCCCCACAAATATTACAGTGACCACAAAGCAAAGTGTTCGCAGTAATTACATGGGGGGATTTTTTTTTTTAAACCACCAACAATGAGCAAAAATTAAAATTCACTCACTCTGCTGCTGTTGCAAAATTTCAATGTTAGTTTCTGCACACCCTCCCCCAACCCCCAACCCTGTTTGTAAGGAACTAAAACATTATATCTGGTGACAGCAAAGATTTCACTACACCTCAAATGCAGAACACCTATGAAGCAGAGGAATGTTGGCTTTTTAAACAAAAGCAGATTAAAAAAAAAAAAAAAAAGATGCAGGACTCCTTCAGTTCTTCACTAGTCTTAGAAAAACTTTTCAGAATATTGCTTCACACTGTCCTGCAGCAAGTACTGTGCATTCTGTATCTGGGCCTGTGTTCCTGTAATGGTAATGATCCAATCTTTGGACCCTTCTAAAGGCTCATCAATTTTGATCGATGCTCCTGACTCATGATGGATTTGTTTAATCTGCTGACCACCTTTGCCAATAACAGATCGAGCCAGATCTTTGGGAGTAGTTACTTGTGTAGTAATAATAGGTCCACCAAGATCACCATATGAGCCATGACCCCCTGCATAGGAATAATCATATCCAGAGCCACCCTGTGGTTCATAAGCCACCTGTGGCTCTGATGGGCTCCATGTATCTACTACAGAGTCGCAGGTTTCATCAGCACTGAAACCACCCATGCCATCATAATGGTCTCCAGGTCTTCCTCTTCTGTCATAGGCCATTAGATCCCCTCCTCTAGGTGGTGGTGGTGGAGAAGGAGGAAGATTCTGAGCTCTGCCACCACCCCGGCCCCCTCGTCCAGGAGGAGGTGGAGGAGCTCCTCGACAAGGGCTCCTATCATCACAATCTCTTCTGGATGGAAGCATGGGACTCCCACCCTGACCAGGAGGCATTCTGTCAAAACCACCTCTTCCCTGCATGGGAAATCCCACGGGACGTCCACAGCGGTCATCAAACATCATTGTAAAACCACAGTAATCATAGGTTTCGTCATAAAAACCGGGATCATAAGGCTGAGCACGTCCTTTGATGGGAGACTCTGATATAAGATGCAGGATGAGCTTTATGCACTCTACAACCCTATCAGGTTTTCCTCCAATAAGAACCACTCTGTCAGTGGATTGAGGACCACATTCCTGGAAAAGCTTGATTGTTGTCTGAGTGTTCTCTCGAATTTCTTTGATTTTAGCACCTTTGACTCCAATAATTCCTCCAGCCAGACTCTGATGAATCAACAATCTCAACTCGCAAAGTCGCGCCCTTTATAGTGTTGGTAATTTAAGCATTCCACAGCATCAGATTCCAGCGGGAGCTGGCTGGTTGCAGATGGCAGCTGCAGGCCCTCTTTCAAGGTAGGGATGATTTTCTTCAGAATTTCTCCAATTGTTTCAATATCAGCACTGATACTCAGTGTGCGTTCGGGGCCACTGTTGTCTGGGACTGAAACACTGGCATTGTGGTCTGTACGGAGAGCCTTAATATTCTTGCCTCCTTTTCCAATCACTGCCCCAGCATTCTTGCTCTGAAGCAGAATGTGTAATTCAACCATCTCATCAGTGTTTCTAGATCTTTAAAAGCGTGCTCGTCTTCCATATCTTCAGCAGGGCGTTTACCAAATTCGCCATTGGTTTCGGTGTTGGGAAAGGTTTCCTCTGGCTGTTCCATTTCCATTGTCTTGTATTAAAGGAACACACCAATCAGTTATTAAATATATCCTTGCAGGGAAGAACTGAAGTGGTCTGGCCGGGACCAACTGACACCCTAGTGCTGCAGTAGCCCAAATCCGAAAGGAGATGGCCCCAATTCTTTTTGATTTCATATTTTCTGGATATTTGCACCTCAAAGAAGTAACAAGAGGATACATGTTTTCCTTTTCTTTCTTTTATGTTGTGGCCTTTGAAAGTAATGCTAAAGCATATCAAGCTTAAGAGTAATTTCCCTGGATTGTTTTTCTTTCTCTTTTTTTAGTGGATAAACTGATATTGAACCAATTGGCATTGAATTGACTGGGAAATAACACATTTCAAATTTAATATCTATATGAAGTGACAGGTATTTGGTAAAAAGATAGATCAATAGCCCAAAGGTCAAAATTTTCCTTATGACCTATGGTACAGACCAAGAATAAATTATTTTAACTTCTGTAAATCTCCACATCACTTTAAACATTTTAAATCTTCTTCTGCATTCTTCTTGTACTATTGATGTGCCTTTCAGAGATAACTATGCTAAAAATGTTTGAGAAGTATTTGCTAACTCTCTGAGGAGAGCAAGGGCTCAATGGTATGTTTTGAATTCTAGTTCAACCACTTTATGATAAGGAGTTTTCTTTATTCACAATTGAGTTCTGCCTGTTGAAGGTAGAGTTCAGCTGTTTACATACTAACATGCAGCAATTATGATGAAACAAAATTCATTCTAGAACTCTGTCATAACTATGGCAACCAGAATTAAATCCTCTTAGAAATACAAAAAGCCACCCCAGCAGGATAGAGTAAATATTATCTCTTATTGATTTACGAAGGTTCCAGATGATGAAAAGTGGTTAATATATTTCTGTCATGAAACACATTTCTTAAGGCTTCTTTTTATTGATAGAGCCATTGTCTATTTAAATAATGTCAGCCAGATATCATCAATTTTTACATCTTTTTTTCAATCACTTTTGCCTTCCTTATAAGAAGCTAACATCCTTTCCATTATTTTCTGTATTTTACTTAGGAGTGAAAAGAAGAAAGTTCGACTAAAGGACCATTTCTGATTATGTTTGGCTAAAATCTGGCTTGACCAAAGATTGTTAGTATAAATGGGTTGCATATTTATTTTGCAAGAGAATTAGTTGGTTTTGATATTTACCTGCATTTGGACAAAACCTACTGGCTTCAGGTGGCTGGTGCTTGCAGTGGGATTTGTTGGAAAAGGAAAATTAAACTTTTGGTAATTTTTTCTGTAAGTAGACTAATTTAAAATTCAATTCAAGTAATAATGTGAGGCTAAAATGGAACAGCATTATGTAGCAAGATTAGAGTTTTCGTGTCCTAGAGGGTTTGGTGTACAGGTGTCAGTGGGGTTCTGCATGCAAAATGCCAGCAGGTACTGTACCCACTTCTGCTTTTTCCCTAAAATCAACTCAATACCTTGTGTCTTGATTAAAATGAAAAGGTCACTGTAGGTTTTTTTCTTCCAAAATACTGACAAGAGTCATAAGAATGGAACATCTGCAAACCAGGGTGTAGGAGGTAAGACACATACCATGGCATTGGTCTTAAGATTTTTGGAGCTTCATGTTTCATTATTTTGTGTTTTATTAAAAATATTTTCCTATGATTGTTTCTAGTTGCGTGGAAATGATGTGGTGGTGTTAGGAAATGTGTTTTCTCAAACAAAAGTGCTCAGTCATGGAAACAAAGCCAAAAATTATGAGACTTTGAAAACTCTTAAGACATTTAACTAATTTTCTACTCTCATGTTCCCTTAACTTCTAAAATGACTGAACTGTAAGGTTGCACTTTTAGGTGTGTTATATATCTTAAGAATTAGGGTCTATTTATCTTGTCTAATCTGCCTTATTTATGACTAGTTTTTTTCCTGTTACTATAGGTATTGAAATTCCTGAAATAAATTATAGTCAATCTAAGCATTTGTCCAAGACAGAAAATAATCGAAGAACCACAGCCTTATGTTATTTTGGTCCTGATGCTGCATTCTCTAAAGTTCTTGAGTTTTACCTGGGCCTCCATCCATCGTGTCAAAGCAGTCTCTGAAATGCCATTGCAGTCTGATCCTTTCTGCCTGCAGTTCTGAAGATCACAGAGCTCCAAAATTTTATAGGCCTTTTTATTACTTTTCACAGCATCCCCATGTCAGGTTGACATTCTGCTTCAAATCACAAGATATGAGAATTGGAGGGGATTTCAGCAATCGCCTAGTCTAAGCTGTTCATTTTGCAGATAAGAAATTGAAGCTCAGAGAGGTGAAGTGAATTGCTCAAGGTCACACAGCTCATTAACAGCACAGCTGCTCTTCTAATCCTAATCTGGAGCTCTTTCCATCAAACCTCACAACCTCAGGTTTTCTCTTATGTCCAGAGGAAGTCACTTCTGCTCTGCCTTTTAGCAGATGAGCCCACAGACGGAAGGTAGAATCACCCATTCCCAAACTAGTGCTCCAACCATTACTGCCCGTTATATATCTTCTCAGTTTTAAAGGAAAAAAAAAAAACCGAGCCTGCACATTCTGCTTTTATATTCATTATCTACTCTGTGCCTGTTAGTTGCTCCCGGTTTGGGGGAACGCTTTTACTGATTAACTTGGTCTCTGCGATATAAAACGGTGAAATGCATTATCTTGGGTAAATGTGATGTTATTAATGTGTTTTATTCTAGTTATGGGTCATTATTTCCGATAGATGTAATCGTCCCACTACTGAGACCTAGCAGGTGGTCTCACTAGAAGTTATAACAGTATTCTTAATGGTCTGGTAAGAATGTCATTTGCAGGGCAGCAAGGGCAGAAAGAAATTGGTCCCAGAGCGAGCTTGCTTCTGTACTCATTCCCAAGCTTGAGCAAGCAAAAGTAAATACATATTTTCTTACTGATCAGCTGGGTATTTTTCCTGCCTATCTATTTTCAGTAAAAGTCATGAGGACCCATGTCTATTTATTTCCTATTTACTGCCTCCCCTTCCCCAATAATAGTACTAATGACCCTGCAACGCTTTGCTTTTCTAATTCTTGGAGGAGACAGGTCATATTTTCTCCTGCGGGGAACCAACACCCATTCAAGTAATAAGATATGATTAAATCCACCTGACCAGGCCAAAAACAGAGGCCACTGGGAAGCAGGAATCAAGTAACAATTTTTCCATTAGAGGTAGCTGACTCTTGAGAGAAGGTATGATTTCAGTATGATGAGAGAAATAGAAATTGTATATTTAAATGTTAATACCTTAGTATATGTAAGAGGCATGCTTGCTAGAAATCATTAAATAATTATGTACTCTTAAAGATATATTATTAAATAATAGTACATCTTACAATCAATGGCATTTTCGGTTCAATAAAATATAGCATTTAGCCATTATTTCATAGAACTAAATATATCTAGAGCCAGGAGATTTGGAGAACTACTATAGTCTAGCTTCCTAACTTTGTATTTGAGAAAGTACGGCTCAAAGAAACTAAATGAGTTGCCCTTGATTACACAGCACTCTGGTACATGAAGGTGACAAGCCAGGTTTTAGAGGTCACTGCTGATGACTGTTCTGAACCTGGATTATATAGTTATCACAACATACTATCATTTTTCTCCATAGTGAAATTCCTTCTGTCTTCTAATATATAAGAAAATGTGTGATCTAAAGAAGTAAAATGATAAAGTGGTTCTTATATTTAGGGACCTCCCAGGAAGCATAAAAACGTGGCTTTCCAACAAGAGATTGTAAGTTCTTGGAGAGATGGTGGCAGTTTCTTAATATTTCAGGAAATATTATTTTGGGGAAGACAAGGATAATATTTCTTTAACATCTAGAGAATTCCAGATAAGCAACAGGGGCAATAATCAGTGGCCCTGAGAATAAAATAATGTAGTTTAACGTCTTTTCCACATTGCTATCTACTATTTATTAGTATTATTATGGACATTCCTGTGTTTTTTTAACCTTTGCGTTCATCAAAATTCCTCCTGCTTTTTCCCTTTTTAATAGTGATTTTAATTTTTATCAAAACAATGCACTATATATAGTGCATTTTGAAATCAAAAGATATAAAAGGCTTATAACAAAAAGTAGCAGTCTTTTTTCCTGGACTTCGAACTCCAGTACTCCCCGGAGACAAATACTGGATTCTTCCAGCCATTTCCCTTAGCATTTTTTTGTTTGTTTGTTTGTTTTTGCGGTACGCGGGCCTCTCACTGCCGTGGCTTCTTCCGTTGCGGAGCACAGGCTCTCAACGCGCAGGCTCAGCGGCCATGGCCCACGGGCCTTGCCACTCCGCGGCATGTGGGATCCTCCCAGACCGGGGCACGAACCCGCATCCCCTACATCGGCAGGCGGACTCTCATCCACTGCGCCACCAGGGAAGCCCCCTCCTTTGGCATTTTTAAGTGATATCTATCAAGTAATAGATTGACATGACTTCTTTTTGTACGACCATATATTTCTTAATCAGCTTTATTGAAGTATAATTGACCTACAGTAAATTGTACAAATTTTAAATGTCCAATTCCATAAGTTTTGGCAGATGCACTGACCTGTAAAACCATTACCACAATCAAGATGGTGCTCATATAATTCCCTCTCAAAATGTCTTTGTGCCCCATGTAATCCCATCTTGCCTCTACTCCCTATAACTACCCCTGCCTGGCCCCTGGAAATCACTGTTTTAGTTTCTATCACTATAAACTAGTTGGCATTTTCTAATATTTTATGTAAACGGTATCATATAGTAGGCACTCTCTTTTTTTTCTGGTTTCTTTCATAAAGCATAATTATTTTGAGGCTCATCCATGTTTTTGCATCTATCAGTAGCTCATTCCCTTTTTATTACTGATTAGTATTCCATGGTATGAATACACTATAACGTGTTAATCTGTTTTAACCATTAATGCACATTTGGATTGTTTCTAGTTTTTGGTTATTAAAAATAAAGCTATTAACATTTGTGTACAAGGCTTTCTGTGGAAATATGCTTTCATTTCTCTTGCATAAAATCTAAGAGTGGAATGACTTTGTCATATGGTAGGAGTATGCTTTTCAAAGTGGTTGTACTATTTACATTCCCACCTCCAGTGTATGAGAGTTTCAGGGATTCCACATCCTCACCAACACTAGGAATGATCAATCGTATTTTAATCTTAGACATTCTAATAGGTGTATAAGTGTATTTTATTATGATTTTAATTTCCTTTTATTAATTACTAATGATATGAAGCAGAGTCAATAATATGATAAAATGAGTGAGACACTCATCCTGGGCACAAAATTTGAGGGGATGCCAAGAAACTCAGTAATCAAGATAAATAATATTTTAAAAATAGAAAAATACTGAAAAATACCCATAGTGAACACAGTATCAAAAATTTTAATAAAGACAGCATTAATATTACTGACTTTTCCTTTTGTTTCAGATTCCAATATGGCTTGGTGCTGCAGTGATGTTAGGAATTTTTTCATGTATTTATTATTATCTGTATATTCTCCTTACGATGTATCTATTCAAATCTTTTGCTTTTGTTTATTTTTTTCGACTTTTTAAAATATTATTGAGTTTGCGATTACTAGTCCTTCATCACATATATGTTTGCAAATATTATCTGCCAGTCTGTGGTTTATCTTTTCTTTTTCTTAGCAGTGCCTTTCAAAGAGAGAAACTTCTTAATTTAGAGAAATCAAATTATTAATTTTATGGATTGTGCTTTTGATGTTGAAAGAAAACTTTGCTTAATAAAAAGTCTCAAAATTTTCCTGCTATTTGTTCTATTGGACATTTTACAGCTTTAGGTTTTACAATCAGGCATATGACACAGTTTGATGGTTAATTTTTGTATAGATCAAAGTTTTTTTCTCTTTTTTTTTTGGCATATGATTATCCAATTGTTTCACCCACATTTGTTGGAAAGACTATCTTTTCTTCATTGAAACATCTTTGAAAAACCTGTTCTCTTTCAGAATTTTGTTATTCTCTCCTTCAAAGATGATTTGGCTATTTCAAGTCCTTTATCATTACATATGAGTTTTAGAATCAGCATGTCAATTCCTGAAGAAGAGGCTGCTCAATTTTCATTGAGATTGCATTGAATCTATAGATCAAATGGGGAAAAATAATAACCATAATTAATCTTCTGATCCATGAACATGGTTTATCTCTCTATTTTAAAATGTGTTTTTTGATTTCTCTGAGGAATGTTTTGTAGTTTTCACTGCATAAGTTTTGTACATCTTTGTCAGATTTATCCCTATAAATTTGATACTGTTTGAAACTATTGTGTGTTTTTTTTTTTTAACATCTTTATTGGGGTATAATTGCTTTACAATGGTGTGTTAGTTGCTGCTTTATAACAAAGTGAATCAGTTATACATATATATATGTTCCCATATCTCTTCCATCTTGCGTCTCCCTCCCTCCCACGCTCCCTATCCCACACCTCCAGGTGGTCACAAAGCACCAAGCTGATCTCCCTGTGCTATGTGGCTGCTTCCCACTAGCTATCTACCTTACGTTTGTTAGTGTGTATATGTCCATGACTCTCTCTCTCCCTGTCACAGCTCACCCTTCCCCCTCCCCATATCCTCAAGTCTGTTCTCCAGTAGGTCTGTGTCTTTATTCCTGTCTTACACCTAGGTTCTTCATGACATTTTTTTTTCTTAATTTCCATATATATATGTGTTAGCATACGGTATTTGTCTTTTTCTTTCTGACTTACTTCACTCTGTATGGCAGACTCTAGGTCTATCCACCTCATTATAAATAGCTCAATTTCGTTTCTTTTAATGGCTGAGTAATATTCCATTGTATATATGTGCCACATCTTCTTTATCCATTCATCCAATGACGGGCGCTTAGGTTGTTTCCATCTCCGGGCTATTGTAAATAGAGCTGCAATGAACATTTTGGGACATGACTCTTTTTGAATTTTGGTTTTCTCAGGGTATATGCTCAGTAGTGGGATTGCTGGATAGTTCTATTTGTAGTTTTTTAAGGAACCTCCATACTGTTCTCCATAGTGGCTGAACCAATTCACATTCCCAGCAGCAGTGCAAGAGTGTTCCCTTTTCTCCACACCCTCTCCAGCATTTATTGTTTCTAGATTTTTTGATGATGGCCATTCTGACCAGTGTGAGATGATATCTCATTGTAGTTTTCATTTGCATTTCTCTAATGATTAATGATGTTGAGCATCCTTTCATGTGTTTGTTGGCAGTCTGTATATCTTCTTTGGAGAAATGTCTATTTAGGTCTTCTACCCATTTTTGGATTGGGTTGTTTGTTTTTTTGTTATTGAGCTGCATTAGCTGCTTGTAAATTTTGGAGATTAATCCTTTGTCAGTTGCTTCATTTGCAAATATTTTCTCTCATTCTGAGGGTTGTCTTTTGGTCTTGTTTATGGTTTCCTTTGTTGTGCAAAAGCTTTGAAGTTTCATTGGGTGCCATTTGTTTATTTTTATTTTTATTTCCATTACTCTAGGATGTGGGTCAGAAAGGATCTTGCTGTGATTTATGTCATAGAGTGTTCTGCCTATGTTTTCCTCTAAGAGTTTGATAGTTTCTGGCCTTACATTTAGGTCTTTAATCCAGTTTGAGCTTATTTTTGTGTATGGTGTTAGGGAGTGATCTAATCTCATACTTTTACATGTACCTGTCCAGTTTTCCCAGCACCACATATTGAAGAGGTTGTCCTTTCTCCACTGTACATTCCTGTCACCTTTATCAAAGATAAGTTGTCCATATGTGCGTGGGTTTATCTCTGGGCTTTCTATCCTGTTCCACTGATCTATCTTTCTGTTTTTGTGCCAGTACCATACTGTCTTGATTACTGTAGCTTTGTAGTATAGTCTGAAGTCAGGGAGCCTGATTCCTCCAGCTCCATTTTTCGTTCTCAAGATTGCTTTGGCTATTCGGGGTCTTTTGTGTTTCCATACAAATTGCGAATTTTTTTGTTCTAGTTCTGTGAAAAATGCCAGTGGTAGTTTGATAGGGATTGCACTGAATCTATAGATTGCTTTGAGTAGTAGAGTCATTTTCACAATGTTGATTCTTCCAATCCAAGAACATCGTATATATCTCCATCTATTTGTATCATCTTTAATTTCTTTCATCAGTGTCTTATAATTTTCTGCATACAGGTCTTTCGTATCCTTAGGTAGGTTTATTCCTAGATATTTTATTCTTTTTGTTGCAATGGTAAATGGGAGTGTTTTCTTGATTTCACTTTCTGATTTTTCATCATTAGTGTATAGGAATGCCAGAGCTTTCTGTGCATTAATTTTGTATCCTGCTACTTTACCAAATTCATTGATTAGCTCTAGTAATTTTCTGGTAGCATCTTTAGGATTCTCTATGGATAGTATCATGTCATCTGCAAACAGTGACAGCTTTACTTCTTCTTTTCTGATTTGGATTCCTTTTATTTCCTTTTCTTCTCTGATTGCTGTGGCTAAAACTTCCAAAACTATGTTGAATAAGAGAGGTGAGAGTGGGCAACCTTGTCTTGTTCCTGATCTTAGTGGAAATGCTTTCAGATTTTCACCATTGAGGATGATGTTGGCTGTGGGCTTGTCATATATGGCCTTTATTATGTTGAGGAAAGTTCTCTCTATGCCTACTTTCTGCAGTGTTTTTTATCATAAATGGATGTTGAATTTTGTCAAAAGCTTTCTCTGCATCTATGGAGATGATCATATGGTTTTTCTCCTTCAATTTGTTAATATGGTTTATCACATTGATAGATTTGCGTATATTGAAGAATCCTTGCATTCCTGGAATAAACCCCACTTGATCATGGTGTATGATCCTTTTAATGTGCTGTTGGATTCTGTTTGCTAGTATTTTGTTGAGGATTTTTGCATCTATGTTCATCAGTGATATTGGCCTGTAATTGTCTTTCTTTGTGACATCCTTGTCTGGTGTTTGTATCAAGGTGATGGTGGCCTCGTAGAAGGAATTTGGGAGTGTTCCTCCCTCTGCTATATTCTGGAAGAGTTTGAGAAAGATAGGTGTTAGCTCTTCTCTAAAAGTTTGATAGAATTCACCTGTGAATGCCATTGATAATTTGATAGGGATTGCATTGAATCTGTAGATTGCTTTGGGTAGTATACTCATTTTCACAATATTGATTCTTCCAATCCAATAACATGGTATATCTCTCCATCTGTTGGTATCATCTTTAATTTCTTTCAACAGTGTCTTATACTTTTCTGCATACAGGTTTTTTGTCTCCCTAGGTAGGTTTATTCCTAGGTATTTTATTCCTTTTGTTGCAGTGGTAAATGGGAGTGTTTCCTTAATTTCTCTTTCAGACTTTTCATCGTTAGTGTATAGGAATGCAAGAGATTTCTGTGCATTAATTTTGATTCCTGCAACTCTATCAAATTCATTGATTAGCTCTAGTAGTTTTCTGATGGCATCTTTAGGATTCTCTATGTATAGTATCATGTCATCTGCAAGCAGTGACAGTTTTACTTCTTCTTTTCCAATTTGTATTCCTTTTATTTCTTTTTCTCCTCTGATTGCCATGGCTAGGACTTCCAAAACTATGTTGCATAATAGTGGTGAGAGTGGACTTCCTTGTCTTGTTCCTGACCTTAGAGGAAATGCTTTCAGTTTTTCACCATTGAGAATGATGTTTGCTGTGGGTTTGCCATATATGGCCTTTATTAAGTTGACATAGGTTCCCTCTATGCCCACTTTCTAGAGAGTTTTTATCATAAATGGGTGTTGAACTTTGTCAAAAGCTTTTTCTGCATCTATGGAGATGATCATATGGTTTTTCTTCTTCAATTTTTTGATATAGTTTATCACATTGATTGATTTGTGTATGTTGAAGAATCCTTGCATCCCTGGGATAAATCCACCTTGATGATGGTGTATGATCCTTTTAATGTGTTGTTGGATTCTGTTTGCTAGTATACTGTTGAGGATTTTTGCATCTATATTCATCAGTGATATTGGTTTGCAATTTTATTTTTTTGTAGTATCACTGTCTGGTTTTTAGAACGAATTTGGGAATGTTCCTTCCTCTGCAATTTTTTGGAAGAGTTTGAGAGGATGGGTGTTAGCTTTTCTCTAAAAGTTTGATAGAATTCACCTGTGAAACTATCTGGTCCTGGACTTTTGTTTTTTGGAAGATTTTTAATCACAGCTTCAATTTCATTACTTGTGATTGGTCTGTTCATATTTTCTATTTCTTCCTGGTTCAGTCTTGGAAGGTTGTACCTTTCTAAGGATTTGTCCATTTCTTCCAGGTTGTCCATTTTATTGGCATAGCATTGCTTGTAGTAGTCTCTTAGGATGCTTTGTATTCATGCCATGTCTGTTGTAACTTCTCATTTTTCATTTCTAATTTTATTGATTTGAGTCCTCTGTGTCTTTTTCTTGATGAGTCTGCATAATGGTTTATCAATTTTGTTTGTCTTTTCAAGGAACCAGCATTCCATTTTTTTGATCTTTGCAATTGTTTTCTTTGTTTCTATTTCATTTATTTCTGCTCTGATCTTTATGATTTCTTTCCTTTTAATAACTTGGAGTTTTGTTTGTTCTTCTTTCTCTAGTTCTTTCAGATGTAAATTTAGATTGTTTATTTGAGATTTTTCTTGTATCTTGAGTTAGGATTGCATTGCTATAAACTTCAGTCTTAGAAATGCTTTTGCTGCATCCCGTAGGTTTTGGATTGTCGTGTTTTCATTGTTATTTGTATCTAGGTATTATTTTTTATTTCCTCTTTGATTTCTTCAGTGATCTCTTAGTTATTTAGTAACGTATTGTTTAGCCTCCATGTGTTTGTGTTTTTTAATTTTTTTTCCCCTGTAATTCATTTCTAATCTCATAACATTGTGGTCAGAAAAGATGCTTCATGTGATTTCAATTTTCTGAAATTTACTGAGGCTTGATTTGTGACCCAACATGTGTTCTATCCTGGAGAATGTTCCTTGCACACTTGAGAACAAAGTGTAATCTGCTGTTTTTGGATGGAATGTCCTATAAATATCTATTAAATCTATCTGGTCTATTGTGTCATTTATAGCTTGTGTTTCCTTATTAATTTTCTGTTTGGATGATCTGTCCATTCGTGTAAGTGAGGTGTTAAAGTCCCCCACTATTATTGTGTTACTGTCAATTTCCTCTTTTTCTTTTTTTCGGTACGTGGACCTCTCACTGTGTGGCCTCTCCCATTGCGGAGCACAGGCTCCGGACGCACAGGCTCAGCGGCCATGGCTCACAGTCCCAGCTGCTCCGCGGCATGTGGGATCCTCCCAGACCGGGACACGAACCCGTGTCCCCTGCATCAGCAGGTGGACTCTCAACCACTGCATCACCAGGGAAGCCCAATTTCCTCTTTTAGAGCTGTTAGCAGTTGCCTTATGTATTGAGGTGCTCCTATGTTGGGTGCATATATATTTATAATTGTTATATCTTCTTGTTGGATTGATCCCTTGATCATTATGTACTGTCCTTCCTTGTCTTGTGTAGCATTCTTTATTTTAAAGTCTATGTTATCTGATATGAGTATTGCTACTCCTGCTTTCTTTTGATTTCCATTTGCATAGAATATCTTTTTCCATCCCCTCACTTTCAGCCTGTATGTGTCCCTAGGTCTGAAGTGGGTCTCTTGTAGACAGCATATATATGCATCTTGTTTTTGTATCCATTCAGCGAGCCTGTGTCTTTTGGTTGAAGCATTTAATCCATTCACATTTAAGGTAATTATCGATATGTATGTTCCTATTATTATTTTCTTAATTGTTACGGGTTTGTTTTTGTAGGTCCTTTTCTTCCCTTTTTTTTTTTCCCACTTAGAGAACTTCCTTTAGCTTTTGTTGTAGAGCTGGTTTGGTAGTGCTGAATTCTTTTAGCTTTTGCTTGTCTGTAAAGCTTTTGATTTCTTTGTTGAATCTGAATGAGATCCTTGTTGGGTAGAGTAATGTTGGTTGTAGGTTATTCCCTTTCATCACTTTAAATATGTCATGCCACTCCCTTCTGGCTTGTCAACTGTTAACCTTATGGGAGTTCCCTTGTATGTTATTTGTCCTTTTGTCCTTGCTGCTTTCAAAAATTTTTCTTTTTCTTTAATTTTTGCCAATTTGATTACTATGTGTCTTGGTATGTTTCTCCTTGGGTTTTTCCTGTATGGGACTCTCTGTGCTTCCTGGTCTAGGGTGGCTATTTCCTTTCCCATATTAGGGAAGTTTTTGACTATAATCTCTTCAAATATTTTCTTTGGTCCTTTCTCTGTCTCTTCTCCTTCTGGGACCCCTATAATGAGAATGTTGGTGTGTTTAATGTCGTCCCAGAGATCTCTTAGGCTGTCTTCATTTCTTTTCATTATTTTTCCTTTATTCTGTACCACAGCAGTGAATTCCGCCATTCTGTCTTCCAGGTCACTTATCCATTCTTCTGCCTCAGTTATTCTGTTATTGATTCCTTCTAGTGTATTTTTCATTTCAGTTATTGTATTGTTCATCTCTGTTTGTTTGTTCTTTAATTCTTCTAGGTCTTTTTTTTTTTTTTAAACATCTTTATTGGGGTATAATTGCTTTACAATGGTGTGTTAGTTTCTGCTTTACAACAAAGTGAATCAGCTATACATATACATATGTTCCCATATGTCTTCCCTCTTGCATCTCCCTCCCTCCTACTCTCCCCATCCCACCCTTCCAGGCTGTCACAAAGCACCGAGCTAATATCCCTGTGCCTTGCGGCTGCTTCCCCCCAGCTATCTACCTTACTACGTTTGTTAGTGTGTATATGTCCATGACTCTCTCTCGCCCTGTCAAAACTCACCCTTCCCCCTCCCCATATCCTTAAGTCCGTTCTCCAGTAGGTCTGCGTCTTTATTCCTATCTTACCCCTAGGTTCTTCATGACATTTTTTTCCCTTAAATTCCATATATATGTGTTAGCATACAGTATTTGTCTTTTTCTTTCTGACTTACTTCACTCTGTATGACAGATTCTAGGTCTATCCATCTCATTACAAATAGCTCAATTTCATTTCTTTTTAAGGCTGAGTAATATTCCATTGTGTATATGTGCCACATCTTCTTTATCCATTCATCCGATGATGGGCGCTTAGGTTGTTTCCATGTCCTGGCTATTGTAAATAGAGCTGCAATGAACATTTTGGTACATGACTCTCTTTGAATTTTGGTTTTCTCAGGGTATATGCCAAGTAGTGGGATTGCTGGGTCATATGGTAATTCTATTTGTAGTTTTTTAAGGAACCTCCATACTGTTCTCCACAGTGGCTGAACCAATTCACATTCCCACCAGCAGTGCAAGAGTGTCCCCTTTTCTCCACACCCTCTCCAGCATTTATTGTTTCTTGATTTTTTGATGATGGCCATTCTGACTGGTGTGAGATGATATCTCATTGTAGTTTTGATTTGCATTTCTCTAATGATTAATGATGTTGAGCATTCTTTCATGTGTTTGTTGGCATTCTGTATATCTTCTTTGGAGAAATGTCTATTTAGGTCTTCTGCCCATTTTTGGATGGGGTTGTTTGTTTTTTTGTTATTGAGCTGCATGAGCTGCTTGTAAATTTTGGAGATTAATCCTTTGTCAGTTGCTTCATTTGCAAATGTTTTCTCCCATTCTGAGGGTTGTCTTTTGGTCTTGTTTATGGTTTCCTTTGCTGTGCAAAAGCTTTGAAGTTTCATTAGGTCCCATTTGTTTATTTTTGTTTTTATTTCCATTACTCTAGAAGGTGGGTCAGAAAGGATCTTGCTGTGATTTATGTCATAGAGTGTTCTTCCTATGTTTTCTTCTAAGAGTTTGATAGTTTCTGGCCTTACATTTAGGTCTTTAATCCATTTTGAGCTTATTTTTGTGTATGGTGTTAGGGAGTGATCTAATCTCATACTTTTACATGTACCTGTCCAGTTTTCCCAGCACCATTTATTGAAGAGGCTGTCCTTTCTCCACTGTACATTCCTGCCTCCTTTATCAAAGATAAGGTGTCCATATGTGCGTGGGTTTATCTCTGGGCTTTCTATCCTGTTCCACTGATCTATCTTTCTGTTTTTGTGCCAGTACCATACTGTCTTGATTACTGTTGCTTTGTAATATAGTCTAAAGTCAGGGAGCCTTATTCCTCCAGCTCCTTTTTTCGTTCTCAAGATTGCTTTGGCTATTCGGGGTCTTTTGTGTTTCCATACAAATTGCGAAATATTTGTTCTAGTTCTGTGAAAAATGCCAGTGGTAGTTTGATAGGGATTGCATTGAATCTGTAGATTGCTTTGGGTAGTAGAGTCATTTTCACAATGTTGATTCTTCCCATCCAAGAACATGGTATATCTCTCCATCTATTTGTATCATCTTTAATTTCTTTCATCAGTGTCTTATAATTTTCTGCATATAGGTCTTTCGTATCCTTAGGTAGGTTTATTCCTAGATATTTTATTCTTTTTGTTGCAATGGTAAATGGGAGTGTTTTCTTGATTTCACTTTCAGATTTTTCATCATTAGTATATAGGAATGCCAGAGATTTCTGTGCATTAATTTTGTATCCTGCTACTTTACCAAATTCATTGATTAGCTCTAGTAGTTTTCTGGTAGCATCTTTAGGATTCTCTATGTATAGTATCATGTCATCTGCAAACAGTGACAGCTTTACTTCTTCTTTTCCGATTTGGATTCCTTTTATTTCCTTTTCTTCTCTGATTGCTGTGGCTAAAACTTCCAAAACCATGTTGAATAAGAGTGGTGAGAGTGGGCAACCTTGTCTTATTCCTGATCTTAGTGGAAATGCTTTCAGTTTTTCACCATTGAGGATGATGTTTGCTGTGGGCTTGTCATATATGGCTTTTATTATGTTTAGGAAAGTTCCCTCTATGCCTACTTTCTGGAGGGTTTTTATCATAAATGGGTGTTGAATTTTGTCGAAAGCTTTCTCTGCATCTATTGAGATGATCATATGGTTTTTCTCCTTCAATTTGTTAATATGGTTTATCACATTGATAGATTTGCGTATATTGAAGAATCCTTGCATTCCTGGAATAAACCCCACTTGATCATGGTGTATGATCCTTTTAATGTGCTGTTGGATTCTGTTTGCTAGTATTTTGTTGAGGATTTTTGCATCTATGTTCATCAGTGATATTGGCCTGTAGTTTTCTTTCTTTGTGACATCCTTGTCTGGTTTTGGTATCAAGGTGATGGTGGCTTCGTAGAAGGAATTTGGGAGTGTTCCTCCCTCTGCTATATTTTGGAAGAGTTTGAGAAGGATAGGTGTTAGCTCTTCTCTAAACGTTTGATAGAATTCACCTGTGAAGCCATCTGGTCCTGGGCTTTTGTTTGTTGGAAGGTTTTTAATCACAGTTTCAATTTCAGTGCTTGTGATTGGTCTGTTCATATTTTCTATTTCTTCCTGATTCAGTCTTGGCAGGTTGTGCATTTCTAAGAATTTGTCCATTTCTTCCAGATTGTCCATTTTATTGGCATAGAGTTGCTTGTAGTAATCTCTCATGATTTTTTTTATTTCTGCAGTGTCAGTTGTTACTTCTCCTTTTTCATTTCTAATTCTATTGATTTGAGTCTTCTCCCTTTTTTTCTTGATGAGTCTGGCTAGTGGTTTATCTATTTTGTTTATCTTCTCAAAGAACCAGCTTTTAGTTTTATTGATCTTTGCTATTGTTTCCTTCATTTCTTTTTCATTTATTTCTGATCTGATTTTTATGATTTCTTTCCTTCTGCTAGCTTTGGGGTTTTTTTGTTCTTCTTTCTCTAATTGCTTGAGGTGCAAGGTTAGGTTGTTTATTCGAGATGTTTCCTGCTTCTTAAGGTGGGCTTGTATTGCTATAAACTTCCCCCTTAGAACTGCTTTTGCTGCATCCCATAGGTTTTGGGTCGTTGTGTCTCCATTGTCATTTGTTTCTAGGTATTTTTTATTTCCTCTTTGATTTCTTCAGTGATCACTTCATTATTAAGTAGTGTATTGTTTAGCCTCCATGTGTTTGTATTTTTTACAGATCTTTTCCTGTAATTGATATCTAGTCTCATGGCGTTGTGGTCAGAAAAGATACTTGATACAATTTCAGTTTTCTTAAATTTACCAAGGCTTGATTTGTGACCCAAGATATGATCTATCCTAGAGAATGTTCCATGAGCACTTGAGAAAAATGTGTATTCTGTTGTTTTTGGATGGAGTGTCCTATAAATATCAATTAAGTCCATCTTGTTTAATGTATCATTTAAAGCTTGTGTTTCCTTATTTATTTTCATTTTGGATGATCTGTCCATGGGTGAAAGTGGGGTGTTAAAGTCCCCTACTATGAATGTGTTACTGTTGATCTCCCCTTTTATGGTTGTTAGTATTTGCCTTATGTATTGAGGTGCTCCTATGTTGGGTGCATAAATATTTACAATTGTTATATCTTCTTCTTGGATCGATCCCTTGATCATTATGTAGTGTCCTTCTTTGTCCCTTTTAATAGTCCTTATTTTAAAGTCTATTTTGTCTGATATGAGAATTGCTACTCCAGCTTTCTTTTGGTTTCCATTTGCATGGAATATCTTTTTCCATCCCCTTACTTTCAGTCTGTATGTGTCTCTAGTTCTGAAGTGGGTCTCTTGTAGACAGCATATATAAGGGTCTTGTTTTTGTATCCATTCAGCCAATCTGTGTCTTTTGGTGGGAGCATTTAGTCCATTTACATTTAAGGTAATTATTGATATGTATGTTCCTATTTCCATTTTATATATTGTTTTGGGTTCGCTACTATAGGTCATTTCCTTCTCTTGTGTTTTGTGTCTAGAGAAGTTCCTTTAGCATTTGTTGTAAAGCTGGTTTGGTGGTGCTGAACTCTCTCAGCTTTTGCTTGTCTGTAAAGGTTTTAATTTCTCCATCAAATGTGAATGAGATCCTTGCTGGGTAGAGTAGTCTTGGTTTCAGGCTATTCTCCTTCATCACTTTCAGTATGTCCTGCCACTCCCTTCTGGCTTGTAGGGTTTCTGCTGAGAGATCAGCTGTTAACCTTATGGGGATTCCCTTGTGTGTTATTTGTTGTTTTTCCCTTGCTGCTTTTAATATGCTTTCTTTGTATTTAATTTTTGACAGTTTGATTAATATGTGTCTTGGCGTGTTTCTCCTTGTATTTATCCTGTATGGGACCCTCTGTGCTTCCTGGACTTGATTAACTATTTCCTTTCCCATATTAGGGAAGTTTTCAACTATAATCTCTTCAAATATTTTCTCAGTCCCTTTCTTTCTTTCTTCTTCTTCTGGAACCCCTATAATTCGAATGTTGGTGCGTTTCATGTTGTCCCAGAGGTCTCTGAGACTGTCCTCAGTTCTTTTCATTCTTTTTTCTTTATTCTGCTCTGCAGTAGTTATTTCCACTACTTTATCTTCCAGGTCACTTATCCGTTCTTCTGCCTCAGTTATTCTGCTATTGATCCTATCTAGAGTGATTTTATTTTCATTTATTGCATTGTTCATCGTTGCTTGTTTCATCTTTAGTTCTTGTAGGTCCTTGTTAACTGTTTCTTGCAATTTGTCCATTCTACTTCCAAGATTTCGGATCATCCTTACTATCATTATTCTGAATTCTTTTTCAGGTAGATTGCCTATTTCCTCTTCATTTGTTAGGTCTGGTGGGTTTTTATCTTGCTCCTTCATCTGCTGTGTGTTTTTCTGTCTTCTCATTTTGCTTATCTTACTGTGTTTGGGGTCTCCTTTTTGCAGGCTGCAGGTTCGTAGTTCCCGTTGTTTTTGATGTCTGTCTCCAGTGGCTAAGGTTGTTTCAGTGCGTTGTGTAGGATTCCTGGTGGAGGGGACTAGTGCCTGTGTTGTGCTGGATGAGGCTGGATCTTGTCTCTCTAGTGGGCAGGTTCACGTCTGGTCGTGTGTTTTGGGGTGTCTGTGGCCTTATTATGATTTTAGGCAGCCTCTCTGCTAATGGGTGGGGTTGTGTTCCTGTTTTGCTAGTTGTTTGGCATAGGTTGTCCAGCACTGTGGCTTGCTGGTCGTTGAGTGAAGCTGGGTGCTGGTGTTAAGATGGAGGTCTCTGGGATATTTCCACCGTTTAATATTATGTGGAGCTGGGAGGTCTCTTGTTGACCAGTGTCCTGAAGTTGGCTCTCCTACCTCAGAGGCAGAGCCCTGACTCCTGGCTGGAGCACCAAGAGCCTTTCATCCACACAGCTCAGAATAAAAGGGAGAAAAAGTAGGGAGAATTAGTAGAAGTATGAGTAAAGTAAGAGGGAAAGGAGGAAAGGAAGGAAGGAAGAAAGAAGCAAAGAAGGAAAGAAAGGAGGGAGGGAGGGAGGAAGGAAGGAAGGAGGGAAAGAAGGAAAAAAAGACAGAAAGAAAGATGATACAGTAAAAATAAAATAAAGTATAATATAGTTATTGAATTAAAAAATATTTAGAAAAAAAAAAAAGGGACGGATAGAACCTTAGGACAAATGTTGGAAGCAAAGCTATACAGAGAAAATCTTACACAGAAGCATACACATACACCTTCACAAAAAGAGGTAAAGGGGGAAAAATCATAAATCCTGCTCCCTGAGACCACCTCCTCAATTTGGGGTGATTCGTTGTCTAAAGGAGGGAGGGAAGGAAGGAAAGAAAGAAAGAACGAAGGTAAAGTATAATAAAGTTATTACAATTAAACTTAATTATTAAGAAAAAGAATTTTTTAAAAAAAAGTCATGGACGGATAGAGCCCTAGGACAAATGGTGGAAGCTAGAGTATACAGACTAGATGTCACACAGAAGCATACACGTACACATTCACAAAAAGAGGAAAAGGGAAAAAAATCATAGATCTCGCTCCTAAATTCCACCTCTTCAATTTGGGATCATTCCTTGTCTATTCAGGTATTCCACAGATGCAGGGTATATCAAGTTGATTGTGGAGCTTTAATCCGCTGCTTCTGTGGCTGCTGGGAGAGATTTCCCTTTCTCTTCTTTGTTCTCACAGCTCACAGGAGCTCAGCTTTGGATTTGGCCCTGCCTCTGCGTGTAGGTCGCTGGAGGGCGTCTGTTTTTTCGCTCAGACAGGACGGGGTTAAAGGAGCCGCTGATTCGGGGCCTCCGGCTCACTCAGGCCGGGGGTTGGGGGATGGGGGAAGGAGGGGCACTGCGTGCGGGGCGGGCCTGCGGCGGCAGAGGCAGCGTGACGTTGCGGCAGAGGCCGGCGTGACGTTGCACCAGGCTGAGGCCCGCCGTGCGCTGTCCCGGGGAAGTTGTCCCTGGATCCCGGGAACCTGGCAGTGGCGGGCTGCACAGGCTCCGCGGAAGAGGGGTGTGGAGAGTGACCTGTGCTCGCACACAGGCCCCTTGGTGGCGGCAGCAGCAGCCTTAGCGTCTCCCGCCCGTCTCTGGGGTCCGCGGTTTTAGCCGCGGCTCGCGCCCGTCTCTGGGGTTTGCGCTTTCAGCCGCGGCTCGCGCCCGTCTCGGGGGCTCGCGCCCTCAGCCGCGGCTCGCGCCCGTCTCTGGGGTTCGCGCTTTTAGCCGCGGCTCGCGCCCGTCTCTGGAGTTCCTTTAAGCAGCGCTCTTAAACTCCTCTCCTCACGCACCAGGAAACAAAGAGGGAAGAAAAAGTCTCTTGCCTCTTCGGCCGGTGCAGGCTTTTCCCCGAACTCCCTCCCGGCTAGTCGTGGTGCACTAACCCCTTCAGGCTATGTTCAAGCCTCCAACCCCAGTCCTCTCCCTGAGCTCCGTCCAAAACCAAAACCCGAGCCTCAGCTCGCAGCCCCGCCCGCCCCAGTGGGTGAGCAGCAAGCCTCTCGGGTTGGTGAGTGCTGGTCGGCACCGATCGTCTGTGCAGGAATCTCCCCGCTTTGCCCTCCGCACCCGTCGCTGTGCACTACTCTGCGGTCCCGAAACTCCCCCCTCTGCCTCCCACAGTCTCCGCCCGCGGAGGGGCTTCCTAGTGTGTGGAAACTTTTCCTCCTTCACAGCTCCCTCCCACTGGTGCAGGTGCCGTCCTTATTCTTTTGTCTCTGTTTTTTTCTTTTGCCCTACCCAGTTACGTGGGGAGTTTCTTGCCTTTTGGGAGGTCTGAGGTCTTCTGCCAGCGTTCAGTAGGAGTTCTATAGGAGTTGTTCCACGTGTGGATGTATTTCTGGTGTATCCGTGGGGAGGAAGGCGATCTCCGCGTCTTACTCTTCCGCCATCTTCAAGGTCCCCCTCTTCTAGGTCTTTGTTAATCCTTTCTTACATCTTCTCGATCTTTGCCTCCATTCTTTTTCTGAGCCCCAGATCATCTTCATTATCATTATTCTGAATTCTTTTTCTGGAAGCTTGCCTATCTCCACTTCATTTAGATTTTTTTTTTTCTGGAGTTTTATCTTGTTTCTTCATCTAGTACATAGCTGTCTGCCTTTTCATCTTGTCTATCTTCCTGTGAATGTGGTTTTTGTTCCACAGGCTGTAAGATTGTAGTTCTTGCTTCTGTTTTCTGCCCTCTGTTGGATGAGGCTATCTAAGAGGCTTGTGCAAGTTTCCTGATGGGAGGCATTGGTGGTGGGTAGAGCTGGCTGTTGTTCTGGTGGGCAGAGCTCAGGAAGATTTTAATTCGGTTGTCTGCTGATGGGTTGGGCTGGGTTCCCTCCCAGTTGGTTGTTTGGCCTGAGGCGACCCAAAACTGGAGCCTACCCGGGCTCTTTGGTGGGGCTAATGGTGGACTCTGGAAGGGCTCATACCAAGAAGTACTTCCCAGAACTTCTGCTGCCAGTCTCCTTGTCCTCACGGAGAGACACAGCCAACCCCTGCCTCTGCAGGATACCCTCCAACAGTAGCAGGTAGGTCTGGTTCAGTCTCCTATGGGGTCACTGCTCCTTCCCCTTGGTCCCAATGCACACACTACTTTGTGTGTGCCCTCCAAGTGTGGAGTCTCTGTTCCCCCAGTCCTGCCAAAGTCCTGCAGTCAAATCCTGCTAGCCTTCAAAGTCTGGTTCTCTAGGAATTCCTTCTCCCATTGCTGGACCCCCAGGTTGAGAAGCCTGACATGGGGTTCAGGACCTTCACTCCAGTGGGTGGACTTCTGTGGTATAAGTGTTTTCCAGTTTGTGTCACCCACCCAGCAGTTATGGGATTTGATTTTATTGTGATTGCACCCTTCCTACTGTTTCATTGTGCCTTCTCCTTTGTCTTTGGTTGTGGGGTATCATTTTTGGTGAGTTCCAGTGTCTTCCTGTTGATGATTTTTCAGCAATTAGTTGTGATTCTGGTGCTCTTGCAAGAGGGAGTCTGTTGAGCATCATATTTTTTATTTCTGATCAGTCTGTTTAGGTATATATCAATTTCATGGATCTCAAATAACCATATTTTGCTATTTTTGTTGGTTTTCTGTTTTTTATTTCATTAATTTCTGCTCTAATCTTTATTTTTCCTTTTTCTTTCCTTTGTTTTAATTTGCTCTGTTTTGAGTTTTTTAAGGTGAGAATTAAGGTTATTGATATGAGACCTGTTTTCTATTGTAATATGGTTTACTCAATGCTATTAAATAAATGTTATTATTGCCATTTAAGTACTACTTTGGTTGCACACTCAGATTTTGATATGTTATGCTTTCATTTGAATTTCATTCAAAATACTTTATAATTTTATTTCATTTTTGTAATTTTATTTTTTACGCATTGGTTATTTAGAAACATATTATTTCAATTCTAAATATTTAGGGATTGGCCACATTTTGATTCGATATTGATTTCTAATTTAGTTCTATTGTCATCAAGGAACATAAGTGGTTTGCACACTTTTTAAGTTACTTAGACCTGTTTTATGGCCCAGAGAGTTGTCTAGCTTGGTAAATATTCCATGTGTATTAAAGGACTGTATATTCTTCTGCTGTTAGGTGGAGCTATTAGGTCAAGTTAATTGACAGTGTTTTTCAAGCATTCTTTTTTTTTATAAATTTATTTATTTATTTATGTATATATGTATGTATGTATGTATGTCTATATTGGGTCTTCGTTGCTGTGCATGGGCTTTCTCTAGTTGCAGCAAGCCAGGGCTACTCTTCATTGGGGTGTGTGGGCTTCTCATTGCAGTGGCTTCTCTTTGTTGCAGAGCACGAGCTCTAGGCACGGAGGCTTCAGTAGTTGTGGCATGCAGGCTCAGTAGTTGTGACTCATGGGTTCTAGAGAACCGGCTTAGTAGTTGTGGCTCACAGGCTTAGTTGCTCCATGGCATGTGGGATCTTCCTGGACCAGGGCTCAAACCCATGTCCCCTGCATTGGCAGGTGGCTTCTTAACCACTGTCCCACCAGGAAAGTCCCTCAGGCGTTCTTCATACTTAATGATTTTCTGTCAATTATTTCTCTCATTTTTTGAGAGAGGGGTGTTGAAATCTCTAAACAAAACTGAAGAATCTAAGCTGTTTCCATTCCATGTCTGTTATTTCCACAGAATACATTCATTATGCTTGGTCTGGGGAATACAGAGTTTAGAGAACTCAAGCCACTCTTTAAACTGTTGGACCAGAAATGGCATATTTTGTTGCTTACCATTGGCAAGACATAATTACATGGTCCAAACAAGGGAAGCTGGGAAATGTGGAGGAGGGAGGGGTCACACGGTATGGTTGGTGAGCAATAACTATATTTTCTATAAAAAATTTTACCCAAAGTTAGAGTGGGAAGTACTCCCATATTTATTATGGTTCGGTACATAGAAATGACTCTTTAGACTTCTTCCATATCATAAATGTTTAGACTGTCCCATGCTTCACAATGCACATCTTGGACCTAACAAGGCATGTGTCTATCACTTTTTAAATATAACTAAAAGTCTAATTTCATGAAACCTTTGGGATGGAACAGGGTCATCCCCATCTTAAGAAATAATATAACAATGAACTGTTTTCTGTCATTATGTGCCAGTTTGCAAATTGTAATATGTAAATAATTTCATGTAATACTTATAGAAACCCTATTTTTTAATCCCAATTTCTAAGATGATGACACTGAAACATAGAGATATGAGTAATTTAATACATGGACAAATAGGTAAAAATTTGGCTGAATTGTTTTTTGGACCTTCATGCTATGTCCATCTTGTGCCAAAGTCCATTCTGTAGGTTTTCTGTGTTACTACCAAGATGAATCTGTTCTTTTTCTCAACTACTGGCTAGTGGATTCAAGGGGAAAAAAGAAGAAAACAGCTTAAACTGATGAGTGACAGTTGTGTTTCACTTGAACTGATAAATATATATAGTAAGCAATAGCTCAGGTATCCCCGATAAATAAAGTTTTGTGATCCATTATGAGCATATTAAGATAGCTATCATCAACTGTTTGGAAAACTATCATGAAGAAAAACATTATGCTGTTTATATATGGCCCAGTACGAGGCCACAGTTAATTGCTTTGTATAGCACCATGACTGAAACACACACACACACACATAAATGCACATAAATGTATTTATATATGCATACATATATAAATTATAATATATAAAGTAGATGTTATATATACACATGTATGTGTGTGTATGTGTGTGTGTTTTCCATGCTCATAAGATTCTTGGGTTTCTTAATCCCCAAACAGCTATGTGGGACAAAGAATATCTACCTAAGGAATCAGCACCTTGAACGATTCAGATCTGATTCTTCCACCCCCCAGTGGAGGCTGTTTTGCCAAGAGGAGCTGGAACTTCATCTTCCCATTTACAACCTCAGGATGCCTCACCTGTGAAGTATGGTTATTATATTTCTGTTAGGAAGGTAAAAGACCCATAACTCAAAAAGTCTCAGGCAGGAGGGAGTTACTAAGATCTTTCACATAAGCAGTGGTAACATAATTATCACTCTTTAAAAGTGAGATTGAATTTATTTTTATTTCCTTGCAAAAGTAATGAGTAGAAAGAGTGAAATAATGTAGGACACAAATTAACCTTGCCAACATGAATGGAAAAATCAGCAGAGATGAATTAGGTTCTATTCTAAATTGAACTGAAATCTCTTTTCAATGTTTGGTCATTTTGCTTAACTTTTCTTTCATTTTTAAACAATCAACTCTCAAGCTTCAGTGTACTTGAAAATTTAAATATAGCAAGATAGCATTGATAGCATGGTAGATGTGTCAGAACAAGAGTGTTAAAAGTGACAGGAAAAATGATCTTTTTTCTTGTACATTTTAGTTTCGATTTCTCAATTTTCTATCATATATATCTTTCTGAAGTATTTAATTTCCCTTTTTCCTTCCGAGTTGACATTTTGGTCTCTCCTTTTTTTCATAGCCTGTTTAGATATTTCTCCCCTGTTTTTGTTCTATGCAATTAACACTGAGCAAAGTCGTGTATAGTACTCTGCAGCTTTTATATCCATGAAAAGAATGAAAACCTGCATCGGCTCTTTCAAGCTCTGAGAGTTTACACTTGATGTTAGGGCTTGACAATCACCTTTCAGCAATTTTATTTTCTAAAGGTAACCCCAAACAAATATCGAGTCTAGAATAGAATCAACCACATTTACTGTATAGGTTACAGTGCAATTAAAAGTGGTTTGAGGAGTGCTTTCTTTAGGAGAATACCAAAAACATTTCATTAATGAGCTATTCATGATCTTGTTTAAAAAGCCTCCTTTGCTGTGATCGGTGTGTGAGATAATATAAGAATTATATTGCATTTATCTATAATAGTTTATCAATATAATCTATCTACAATTTCTATCTCTATCTCCATCTCATCTCTATTTCTGTCATCATCCTTGGAAAGTGTGCTGGTGCATAGTGCCCTTGGATGTGAATTCAAACCAATTCAGTGACTGCAATCATATTAACGAACCAAGGATAAGGATTTGACTACCTCCAAAACCTATGTGTACTGACATTTTCAAAGGGCTGAAACTCAGGTGCAAATTAATGGAGCTGTAAAGAAAGATGCACATGTTTGTAGCCACAGGGTATATATTCTATGTTGTTGAATTATGCTGATTTAATTCAGTTAAGGTCATGGTCATATTTTCAGTAATATCTGGCTGTTTTTCTGTCATTAGTAAATAGGATGAAAGACAAGTGCTAAAGTGAATGTCTTTTTGTGTATTGTAAGTTTTCAAAGAAAACAATATTTTTCATACTCTAAGAATTGAAAACTCCTAAAGACTCCAAAGTTTTAGGTGGAACATGAAGGTAAAACATAAAGGTGCCTCTTATGAGATTGAATAGGAGGCATGCATGTCTGTATTTTGGTCTGTAATTTTGCAGATTGTCCAGCCATTGTTGGCATCTTTAGGGAGATGTGTTTCACTGGTAACTTGCTTTTCATGAAGAAATACCACAATATATATCCCTTGTTTGTGGATATATATCCTTTATCTGTGTGAATCACCTGACCAATGCATTATGCAATTTAATACTCCTTATGTTACCCTTTGTGCTTACTTGCTCCCTCTGCAACCCCTTCACCTGGCCCTGCATTTACTGCAATGCTTCTTACCCCTGGCACATCCAATATATACACCTAATTTAGTTCACCTTCATATTTATTCTCCTGCCCATTCTTCAAGTTTGATCCATGTTTCCTCATCTCCCAGCCCACGCCTTGACTAGTCCCCTGATCACAGAAACCTCTGCCCATTTTTGGCAACAACTCCACATACTGTTCAGGCTATGGGGGGAAATGAGAGCAGATGACCCCCTGTTTATAGAAAAGCACCCTGATGCAAAATACGAGATGTTTCCCCAAACTTGCCCAGATGTGTATACAACACTGATATCCTGAAGAGAGTAAAAATTCTGTGGCATATTTTTGAAATTTGGGAAAGCAGAGAGCAGCAGTCTGGCATATCTCAGAGCTCCTCTAAGAGGAATATAAACAATAAGAACTGAAGCTCCAACTGATCCCTCAGAACTGAGCAAAATAATGAGAGCTAACACACAAAGGGATCTCCACTAGAAGCCAGGCTAAACTGGGAAATATCCCAGGAGTCCTTACAAATTTATGGTGCCTATATTATCAGATCAGCATTAAGGAGCTTCTGATAAATCACCCTGAAATATTCATTTATAAATGGGAATAAAACTTGGACAGAGAAATACAAGATATTGGCAGGAATTCTTCTGAGCAAGATTAGTAGAGCTGGTATTTCCTAGGTGAGAAATGCTCCTTTTAGTTACTGGGGGATGACTGTGCATCAATCTCATTTTTCAAATTATGCACCCAGATTTTTTTAAATGTTATTGGGAGTATAGTCCCTTTTCTCAGTTATTTTGTTAGCTTGACAGCTTTGCACATTAGAGGAGACCCATGGTGCCATAAGAAAGCAGAGGACACTATTATTTGTCTAGCACCCATTCTGTACAAGCATTATGCTAGTTCTAGACCCTTTTATTATCACCATCTTCACAATAACCCTATAAGTTGGATGTTATTCCCACTGTTTGAATGAGGTTCAGTAGAAGTGAATATGTTCCTGGTGGTGTTACTTAACTCTATCATGGAGGAGAGATCAGGCTGACAGTACAGGCCATCGGAACTCCTTTTAACACATATGTCCTGAGTACAGTGGGCCAAGCTTCACAGTGGTTTTATTTATTTATTATTTTTTGACCTACAGACTCAGGCAGTATGTAGAATATCTCAAGTCTAATATTGTGATTAAAAACTTGAAAGTTTTATGACTTAAAAAATTCAACTTTTTAACAAACTAATAACTTTGAGTTCAAAAATAAGGGATATTCTAGAAGAATATAGAAAGTAGCATCTTAATTTCCTATTTATAGATGAGCTGGATATCACAGCAGAGCAATGAGGTCATTGTATTCTTTTCATGTTAAGAAAATCTTCTTCCAAGTGGAGGAATTTACATATTTTGATTTAGAATACATACACAATTGAAGATTAAGATTTTTCTGGGAAAATTATGTCGCACTTATGGTTTAGAGTGGTTTAGAGTGGGTTCAGCATGATTTTTACTTCTAGTTGACTGTATCTTAAATATTTTACCTTTCCTTCCTCTATTACTTCTAACTGAAATGAAGGTGCTTGTACAAAGCCTGCACTCTGAAACCTGGAGATTGGCAGGTGGGTCTGCTGTGTGATTTTCCTCCAGCCCCATGGGCTCACAGGCCAAGTTCCCAGCCTAGAGCTGCTCAGCATCGGTTCACAGAGGTTTTCCCCTTGACTTCACATAAAATACCAGATGTGAGCTGCTTGAATTAAAGTGGGTTGGAAGGAGAGAAAGGCAGAAATAATATTTAGCCAAATCACATCCTTGTCTCAAATCTTTGAATTAATTCTGTTCCTGGCATTGGTACATCTCTTCCCATTCAAATCATTAGAGTGCACCTCACTGCTGAGCTGATGTAGGCTTGGCTTCACTTTTCTTCTTAGCTAGTCTTGGAAAAAAGAAAATCCTCCCTTTTGGCCCCTTCGATGTTCTTTCTGAATTTTTGGCTTCTTCAAGAATAGAATAACTAAACCTATTGAACAATTCCTACTACCTGTGCAGGCACTTGCTACACACAGATCTGAGATGTGTGCAAGGGATATAGGTGATTCCTTTCACCTTGAGAATCACCTGGACCAATATTAGGTGTCTAAGATTTGTTTATTTTAGAACACAATAATGATGCACACAAGTGTGCTAGTCCCTGTGTTCCTGGAAGGGATGGGAGTCTCAGTAGAGGAGGGACAGCTGCTTCCCATCCACATACCCTGAGCCCTGCAAGACCCATGGAGGCACCTGTAAAGTCTTTGCTGTGCCTGATGGGAGGCTCAGGTGAGGTGGACATGTGGGACCAGATGGATTGGCTGTGCTCTCTCAAGAAACTTGCATTTCGTCTCTTTTACTGACCTGATTGGGAGACATGTTTACCTGTCCTTTCAATGCTGATTCTACAGGAGGTTATCCATTTTGATATTTCCATTTGCTTGCCATGTCTCACTCTGGAACTGAGGTACCATGGATCAATGGGAAGATGAAATGAAGTAGAAATTTCAGTGATTCTATTTCATGAGATCAGAACTTCTTCCAATTCTTGGGAAAGGAAGGAACAAACATGGTCTTTAGTAAGTCTTCCTGTGATGCATTGGTTATTTGTGTCTTCTAAAATTCATTTGTTGAACCCTAATGCCTAAAATGATGGTGTTTGGATGAGGGGTCTTGGGAGGTGATTAGGTCCTGAGGGTGACTCCTCATAAATGCAATTAGTGCCCTTATGAAAAAGGCCTGTAAGAGATCCTTGCTCCTTCTACCCTGTGAGAACACAGTGAAGACAGCCCTCCTGAAATCAGGCCCTTATCAGACATGGAATTGGCCCCAAGAACTTTGAGAAATAAATGTTTGTTGTTAAAGCCAGCCAGTGTATGGCATTTTGTTATAGTACCCCAAAGGAATTAAGGCACTTCCCTACTAGGAGAGCCTAAAGTTTGTTATAGCTGTAACTATGCCAGGCCACTAAGGAATCACAATTTAGCCAACTTTCTGGTGAAGCACAAAGATTTATGACACCGGCTAACCATTATAATTAAAAAAAATTGTTTTGAATTTGGAAAGCACTTTCCAAATTACAAAGAAATCTCATAAGCATTTTCTCATTTGACATATGTGTAAATATCCAGAAGGTCCCCAACTTACGATTTTTTGACTTCACAATGGTGTGAAATCCACACACACTGAGTAGAAACCGTACTTTGAATTTTTTACTTTTGAACTTTTCCTGGGCTCATGATATGTGGTACATACTCTCTTGTGATGCTGGGCAGGGGCCACAGCTCCCAGCTGGCCACAAGAGCATGAAGGCAAACAGGCAATACATTTACAAGTATTCTGTACTCAGACAACCATTCTGTTCTTTCACTTTCAGTACGGTATTCAATAAATTGCATGAGATATTCAATACTTTATTATAAAATAGACTTTGTGTTAGATGATTTTGCCCAACTCTAAGTATTCTGAGCATGTTTAAGGTAGGCTGGGCTAAGCTATGAAGTTCAGTAGGTTAGGAGCATTAAATGCATTTTTTGACTTACAATATTTTCACTTATGACAGGTTTATTGGATATAACCCTATTGTTAGTAGAGGAATATCTGTGTAAATATGAACATATATGCATGGCAATGGGTCCCAGAGGAATATAGCTTACCTCTGAAGTACCATCTGTGAGGTTGCTTATAAATCTAAGTGGTTTTCAAAGAAGTTGGGTGGGTTGACTAGTGGAATCTGTCTCAAATGTCAAATCATTCCCTAGATAAACACATAAAACCCCCATTAACTGGTACTTTAGTGTAATCAAGGGTGAGAGTTTGGGGAAAAAATTTACTCAGAGGAAGTTAAAGGTAATGATCAAGAAGATAACTCAGCCCATGGAAAGTTGGGAATGAGTTGTGAAGGCCAAACTTGGCTATAATTTTATAGATAAGAGGAAAATGCAGTCTGTGCTTATTTTCCTCTCTGGCAAGACAAATAATACAAGAAAATGACGTTTGGACTAAAACAGAATCTTAATAAAAGCCACAATAACAATAAATTGGAAGCAGAGTTTATTTATTGTTTTTCTCTGCATGATTCGCTCTTTGCCTTCTTTGTAAACTTCCTAGCTCTTAGTTTTGATTCTTCTTTTATCCTTCATCTGCTGATGTTATTTACATACAGAATTGTTATGTGTTTACCATATTATTAAAATAGAAGTGGATTTTAATTAAATATCAATTCAGGATCACAACTTCAAGTTACTTGCCAACACTGTTGGTGATCAATAGAAGATGTTGAACAAAGAAGATAAATGATTTTCTGAATAGCCCCATATTTTTCATTTCCTTCTCTTCCTTCTTCAGTTTCCCTGCCTTCCTATTTCCCTCTAGATTCATTCACTCATTCCCCTTCTCTGTTCCTCCACCTGTTTAATTTTTATACACTGCGTATATTTAATTTCCTGTGTGCTTTACACTCATTCTATAGTTTGCATTCAAACACTGGGAACCGGAGATGTTGACTGCCAGATCATCACGTTTGCTAATTCACAAATCTACTTCAAGTTCCCTTGGATTAGGCATCTTTGAAATGTATCTATTATGTGCTTGTTTCAGAATTATAAAATGTTATTTGCTTGATTGTGTATTTATTTGACAACAATTAATTCACACTGAGCTTTTATTTGGAAAAACCATTGCTTGCAAGAAGTAACATTTCTAAGTATTTCTGAATATTATACCTAATTATTCCTTTATTTTTGAAACTCTACACCATTCTCTTCCAAGTTTAATATTTTGGTTGATGTAACTCTTGCAGAAATTAAAGCTCTTTGTGAGAAGTGTTGCTTAGGAAAATTCAGGATTGTGGATTTGAAAGGGCTGTGCTGAATTGGACATATGTTTCATACAATGAGATCTTTGCCTGTACACTGTAATAACAAGGTCATGACAGATTTGTTCACATGCACTAATTTACTTCTGGTACTTATGCATTCATGTATTTTTTGTAAGACTATCTGAATATAAAAATAATTTTAAAACAATTCAATATCACATATTGGTAGTAATCCACCATTCCATCAAGGCATGAATCCAAGTTTTCTTACAGCCTGAATGTATACATTCTACAAAATTTATTGAGATAGTAACCCACATTGTGTATACAATGATTTACAAAGTTCTACTTTCTTATCCCTTCCATATATACACACATGTATATTTTTGTTCATGGTAATTATACCATAAAAGAATTCGAGATTTTTAATTTTCTTCTCCTGATTAAGAACGTGTCCTTTAAAATTTCTCATATTTATTCACTTTTACCTTTTTTTTCAACTGAACTTTCCTCTTTCTTCTTTCTCCTTTGCTTGCTTAGGAAGATGTCTATTTACCTTTGCTTCTATTCAAACAATTTGCAAAGTGAGTTGCTGACTAACTCCATGTACTTCAGCTTAGGTTTGTTCTCTTGACTTTTGGGCATAAGTACTATCTCTTTAAGAGACTCACCGTTTTACACACTGCTTATCCTTTAGCTGGACACATGACTCCTGTTAATCACTTTCCTCCAAAGCACTTGGCTATTGTGTTCATGGTTTCTCCTCTTCACTAGCCTTTATCTGCTTCACTACTATGCTGACATATAGGGACTGATTCTCTTCTATCTTCCATCTCCTTCCTTTTCTCTTGGGAAAAGTATTGGGAAACATATTAGTATAACATTTTCAGGAGTGTGGGTGTTGGGGAAGCTGGTCTACACTGCTGGAGTAGTGCTGTGTGGACTGTGGCTGATGTGCATGTATGGAAATTATTCATGAGCTTTCTTGGTAAGTAAACCTGTGGCTTGCTTTCCTACTGGCCAGTATGGCTCTAATACGTTGTAATGGTTTGTGAAATCTATTTAGCAAGGAAAAGTGGTGGGATAAAAAGTGGAAATTGAGGAGTCAGATAAACAGAAGAAAAAAATCTTATTGAGGAAAGCAAAACCTGAGAGAGTAGAAAACTAGGAAGGAAAGGCATGAGGATCAAGTGAGGATGTTAAATAAATGAGTTTTGAAAATAAGTCATAGAAGATGATGTTGGAAGTCCTGGAGATAATTTTTCCTGCTACTGCAACCTTTGAAATAACTAAATTATGAATAATATTTAAGAATCAATCAATGGTACAAACCAGCCTGAGGAGGGATGGAATGGGAGAGAGAACTCTGGAGGGGAAGTAGAACAGAGCCTTCAGACATTATTAATGAAAAAGATGACCAAACAAAAGAAATTGTCGAGTTGCTACTTAGAGGAGTGTTGAAGTTACATTAACAAATCCACCACTGTTCTTTACCTACTTTGCTGACTAGATAGTTTGACCTTCTGAAATCCTAAACTTCCTCTGTCCAGCCATCTTGACTAGCTGTTAAATGGGGTCCCAGTTGTCTGTCTCCTCCACACAGTTCTGGAGATGCCAAGGAGGAAATGAACACAAGGGTTTCACATTTTCCCAGGGGAACATTTCACAACCCTTGCAAAGGCAGGATTCTATTGAACTTGCTTGAACTTTAATCAAATAACAAGTTAACTCCTTTAAAATTTTTTTTGTAATGGAATAAGAGGTATCAATGAGAATGGTAAAATGCTACTGAAGTACTTAGAAGAGGTGCTCCTCTTTCACTCTTCACATCAAGACTTTTGTACCATTTGTGCTCATTCATTTCAGGACAGCCCTGTTAGGTTGATGGCCCACAATGGCCATTTCAGGGTAGAATATTTCATAAACAACACACAACTTGTTTCAACACTACTGGCATATTGGCATATGTCTTTTCAAAAATAGAAATGTATCTGTGGGTGAGAATGAATCACCTTATAAAATGAGTCACCAAATAGCACGTTAATACAGCCATTTAGAGAAGAGCAAAAGTAGCTTTAAATATGTATAATCCCTCCACACACCCTCACCTCACAAACATGACACACACACACATCCACATTTCTGGGTATATAAATAGTCAGGTAGCTTTCTTTTAAACACAGAAAAGATAAACTTTCTAGGTAAGTGATGACTTTAATTGGTTGACATTTAAGAGGCTTATATTAGGTAAGGAAGCGTTTTGTCGGGTGGCTGATTGAGCCATTTAGCTTGGCTGCTTAGAAAATTGCTCTTTTTTCTAACAGAAATAACTGTTTCCTGCCTGAGACTCCTTCCCTCCTACCTCCTTTCTATAATCCCTAGACTTAAGTGAAATTAATTACTGGGCAGATCATCAATCATTATCTATGGGCACTAAGAAACAGGTAAATCATGAAATTCTAAGAATCATCCATTAATTTCAGTAAGTAGATGATCAAGCCTTTCTCAAACGATTATTTATTAAAATATTTATGCAGTGTAGACCTTCGTTCTACCTGTTTAAGTTTTCTTTTCCTGGCTGTATAGAGTTGGGGAGAAGGGAAAGGGAGAAAGTGAACAGCTAAATTATGGTCATGTAAGAAAAATATAACTATTTTCAACTTTTTCACACATGAAATATTCTACCCTTAAGCGGAGTAACTCTTATTTTATTCAAAGCAAAATGAAGTGAAAGGTTGGTGCATTAACATTCTAGATATATATTGTGAATCAATTGGCATGTCAAATCTTCCCAAGATTAGGGTTGTCCTCTTTATCAGTGAAATAATACAGAGTAAAATATATAGTTTGGTATTTCAGAGAAAATCTTATTATAAGCAGCTCAGGATCATTGAGATGTAAATAAACATGCTTATGCCTCACATATGCCTCACATATGCCTCACATATGAGATGAAATCACACACCTGTGAGCGATTTTGCTTTATTCAGGAGGTATTCCTTCCTCAAGGCTGACTTGCTAACTGGAATGCTTATTTTTAGAGACATTTTGGGTTTTTTTGGTTAAAACTCCAGGAAGCCCCTATTTAAAACCAAATATGTGACTGAAAATAACTGATTCATTAATCCACTGTATTTTAGTAGAGAACAGTACACTTGATGAAAATGTCACACAAGTGCTGGAGAAAGGAGTTTTATCAGGCAGGTCAGTGGGTAATATATGATTTCATTCATTCTTCCACACAACTCTGAGACAGGCTGGGACCTGGGACCTGGGACCCTTTACTGCAGTCCTTACACCTGGACAAACATCTCCAGCAATAAAATACAAAGAAACTATAAGGGACTAAAAATAACTGCATGCATGCACAGTTGGAGCAAATTATGGACAACAAGATACAAAGAGACCAAAAACCCAATGGCCACTTCTGAAGAGCTGGGAACAAAAGCAGGCTGTCAGGAGCAAAAGCCGGGTGCTGCGCATGTCCCCTGCACACAGCACCACCAAAGGTGTGAACAAACCACCTAAGCTACCTCTCTGCCTCACTCCATATAAAGAACCAGCTTGCCCCCTGCCTTGAGCAAGCAAGCAAGCAAGCAAGCAAGGAGACCTGTTAACTTGTTCTCACTGCCCCCTGCTGCAGCAGGGGCTCCCAGAGAAGCTTTGCCTGAATTTCTTGTCTGGCCTCTGATCAGTTTCTATTGATTAAGGAGGCCGAGAACCCTGGTCAGTAACAACTCTGTGAGCTATTATATTCCCATTTTGCAGATGAAGAACATGTGAGATTAAATAATTTACCTCAAATCACACAGTCAGTAAATCTGTTTTTTTTTTTTTTTCTTTCAGATCTCCATGTGATGAGTGCTATTTTTTTCATATGGCTGTGGCTAAAGGGAAAGCTTTGTTTCTTTTAAAATCTTATTACCATACTAAAACAATACCCTATGGAGAAAACTTCCCCAACGGGGAATGTTACATAGGAGCCCTACTCTTTTCGTGGCTGCGGAGGAACTTGCTCTTCTTGACTTTTTCTCGTTTTAGAATGTGAGGGGGTGGAGGCAAAGAGTGAAAGGTGACTGGGAGGTAAGAGTCACACAAGTCTACCTGAGAACAGGGAAGTGTTTGTGGGAGGTTAAGGGAGAACCCAAGTTCACCAGTGAAGTCATGTAAAAAGGATAAATCCTGACCGAAGGCAGGGACTCAACTTCATGGAGGCAATGTTTTTTTCCGGAGAAAGAGTATTTATAGAAACAAGTGGGGTTTACAGAGGAAGTCTAAGCAGTAACAATTTTCATGTCCAAGGCTGTGGCAATTTTTCGATAATCTGTGTTAAAAAGAAATTTGAGTTTCTCAAAAGAGAAGGCTGAGAGGATGACTTAATTACTATCTTCAGTGTATGAGGGATTGTTACAGTATTGGAAGATGACAACCAGCTGTTCACTGTCTCCAAAGAGAAAAACAAGAGAAAATGAATTTGCAAAGTGGCACGGACATAGACTGGAGACAAGAGAGAACAAGATTATTATATATTTTCTTAACCACAGGGGACTATTTTATTCGAAGAGAGGTAATGGGTTTGGGGGGTACTGTAGACTTTTCTAAACTGAGGTTTGTGGTGAATGTCATCTGGTCCACTCCTCTACTTCTGGGCCAAAGGTCTACAGTATTGAGGACACAATTACCACGAGCACATTTTTTTATATTTTTTTTTTTTGTGTGTGTGCGATACGCGGGACTCTCACTGTTGCGGCCTCTCCCGTTATGGAGCACAGGCCCCGGACGCGCAGGCTCAGCGGCCATGGCTCATGGGCCCAGCCGCTCCGTGGCACGTGGGATCTTCCCGGACTGGGGAACCCGCGTCCCCTGCATCGGCAGGCGGACTCTCAACCACTGCGCCACCAGGGAAGCCCACCACGAGCACATTTGAGATGGTTTTGGCATTACATGACTTTTACAGTCACTTCCAGATCCCCTTTAATACTTAGTTTATTAAAAAAAAATAATTCCAGGTAAAATTCAGTTTTTCCAAACCTGATAATGACATTGATAACAGACTTTAATAGATACTTTTTCTTCACTAAGACTCAATTTCTAACATTCACAATTACAGAAAAATGCCATAGGAGTCTTGAATTATTACTAGTGAACTTCCAGTATGTCTATACTGCCTCCTGGTCATCTATGATATGGGGGTGATATGCAGATAAAGTTCTTGTAATAATAAATCTCTTTTTTGTTTTACTAAAGAGTTTTTAGGATAAGATCTCTTTGTAGGTTGAAACAGCTGTAACTCTTCCAACTTAGAGAGGAAAAGATTCTGGAATGTGTTTGGTGATTTTGTAGGTGTGTGTGTTTTTAAGCTCTAATTGATAGACCATAAAGTGATGCAAAATCACTTAGGTCACTCACATAGGTAAAGAGTAACTTTGGCACTCTGGTCAAAGGAACCAAAATGAACCTTTTCAAAGAAGGTGAGAATTTGAAACTGTATTAAAATAAAACAGAGTCTTTTGTTATCTTAAACTCACATTTCTCCATATATATTTTTTATCCTTTCCCTTTTCCCTGGTTTAATAAAGTTACATAGTATATAAAACCTATTTAACAAATGTAACTTAATAACTATATGCATATCCATTTTAAAAATAACATAATCATAAGGAAACTCTTTCCTGATCACCTTTGGTCAAAAGCTGAGTTTCTAATAGTGGCTTAAGTTTTTTTGTTTGTTTGTTTTGTTTTTTGTTTTTGTTTTTTTTGGCGGTACGTGGGCCTCTCACTGCCGCGCCCTCTCCCATCAAGGAGCACAGACTCCGGATGCGCAGGCCCAGCGGCCATGGCTCACGGGCCCAGCCGCTCCACGGCACATGGGATCCTCTCGGACCGGGGCACGAAACCTCGCCCCCTGCATCGGCAGGCGGACTCTCAACCACTGCGCCACCAGGGAAGCCTGTGGCTTAAGTTTTTGAAATCCTAAATGATGGTAAAGATGTAATGCTTACCAAATGGGATTTGTGGCTTATTTAGCAGCTTTATTTGCATGTATTAAAAAAAAAAGGTGTCATAGTTCATCACCATTGTTTACATCTATTCGTATATTTCTACGTATGTGGAATGGAGGGGCAATATTATTTAATAAATGCAGAATTATTTATTTTTTTCTTAAGGAAACCTTCATTTCATTTGATACTCTAAAATGGCCCTCCATGCACTTTGTGATGTCAATATGAGTTGTTTACCTTTCTGCTAATAGCAATTAGATTTCTTGTTAATGGCCAGTTTGTAACTGAATGCTGCCAATTAGTCATTAAAACCCAAGAGATCAGAGGAAACAATTTCTCAGGCTTGTGGCACCTTGCTCTGGAAGTTTTAAAAACAGCTCTCGCTCGCTCTCTCTGTATAAACTTGTGTGTGTGTGTGTGTGTGTGTGTGTGTGTGTGTGTGTGTATGTATATATATTTTTTTCTTTTACAATTTCCTTCTAGAGTAGAAGGGTACTCAGCACTGCTGTTTCATTCACCATACATATTTCATTAAAATCAGCCCTTTCCTTGCAGAAATTATTTTAAGACAGCTAACAGAGACATCAGTCCAATAGTATGTACTGAAAACAAGAAGGCGCCCACATGATTAAAATTTCACTATCCATATACCTCTGCTGGAGTGCTCTAATGTCTGTCTTAGAGTGGGAACTCAATCAGGGTAGGGACTTGACATTACCAATACTTCCTACCACCTTCTCTTAGCAAATTTGATTTTTTTATGCTCTAAGATGCATTTTCAAATTGTTCTTTTCTCCTCAGTTTGCAACAGTTTCCTCTGCCTCACAACATACTTAAAGAGGAAACTGAGGCAATAAAATGAGATAAACCTCCTCTTTTCATCTCCGAGTCCAGTGGTAGAAAAAGAAGGCAGACTGAAGGGATTCCCTCCTAAAGAACACTGGAGAATCACCAAGGACAGACCCCTCATCCCAGTTTGCGGAGTTGTCATAGCTCTGCTGTCTTCCATCCCTTTGACCAACAAAGAAAGTACTTCTTGTTTGGGCAACTGGGACACCTCAAGAGCTCTTTTTAGGAATTGTGCCCTGGCTCCCAAACACCTGAATTTAACCCATTTTGCTATTACATAAAATCCACACTTGGTGTATACACGAGAACACTTATTATGATATTTCAAAAATACATATGTGCAATCAAATGCAAACATGCATACATATGCATATATGGACATTCTTCATAGAGATTTAGAATAAGGGCATTGGGCTATGTTTTCAGAACCTGATAAGAAAATTTCTTAATCTGATTCAGTCAATAAAGGAGAGGGTTTTTCCGAGCCTTCTCGAGGGCTGATTGCCAGGCAGAATAAGTTCTTTAAAACATCTTTGCCCTTTAATTTTATTAAATGCCTGACATTTAATAACATTAGCTGATGGCAGAAGATGAGTCTTGCTTCATGTGCTGTACCTGGAACATGATGCAAGACATAAAAAGAAATCTGGATGGAAATGTTGCCATTAGTTTGGAAGTTGACTCACAGAAGCTAAGTGTTCATACAGATTGTGATATTGTAGGAGGCTGGCACGCTCTTCATTAATCTTATTTCAATTAGAACTCTTCACAGAGTGCAATTAGAATGTTGCTGCAGTGATGAATCCATACTGTACATGTATCGACAACGGTTTTCTAATGAAGAAAAACAGGCCGCTTGGCATTTTAAAGACAAATTTCCATTTTGGGTAATTCAATAAATGCTTGCTTTGCCTACTCTTTCTACACCCTTGGAATTGTCCCTCAAAGCTAGTGAAAAGTTTTCAATTAATCCTAATCATGTCAAACATAATTCTTTCACTTCTTCCAGAATGTGTCTTCACTGTGATAGAACACCCTCATAATAATTTGATACTTCTCTGTAGTTTAGACTAGGGATCTGCAACATTTTTCTTAAACGGCCAGATAGTAAATGTTTAGGCTTTCAGGTCACATGGCCTCTGTTCCAACTACTACTCAGTTCTGCCACTTGAAAGCAGCCATAGACAACTGGGTATATTTGTGTTTCAGTAAATCTTAATTTACAAAAATAGGTAGCTGTCCAGTGAAACCTAGCTTTTATACCACCACCCCCCCAAGGCCTTTATCTATTTTTCTGGTGCTTAGGGATCTGGAAAAAATATTATTTTCAAACATTCTACCTAAATTATCTATGTTCTTTAGTAAAATGTATCCCTGTAAGACTACTTTGAATACTATTTAATGCTTTTAGTACTACTATTTTCTCGGTAACTCTGGAGGATTATGCATAAATTTGTATCTTAATACATACATTCTTTCACCTCTGTTTCCCAGTGATGCAATGAACCAAATTGGACAAATTTTCCTCCTCATTTCCCTTTCATAATTTCCATCACCACAGAATGACTTTTCTGAGGCATTAAAAATGTCAAGGTGTAACAACAAGAGCATTACTTCCTCTTTGAAATATTCAAATGACTGGCAAATATTTAACTGAGCCAGGCACCTTGTAGACATCATAAAATAAAATGCGCATGTAGGAGTTCTTTAATAGAAACAGAGAAATAGACTCTCAAAGGGGGCATGGGCCAGAGATCATGGGTTCCAGGCTTTTAGACTTGCAACCTTTTCGAGGAAGATAGAAGTGCAGTTATTAAACAGTAAACATACAGAACTGTTGTAAACAAGTATTCCATATTGAAGTACAGGTGCTAAGGACTATAGCAATTCCAATAACATTATGGAGATACCAAGTTGAGAAGGGCAGGAGCCCTTCTCTATCATGAATAAAGTTCAGAAAAATCTCACGATATTTCAATGATACCATCCTTAAAATGCTGACTACTCCACACCTCTCCTGTTACTGACAAGATCCCTACACTGATTTATGCAGTTCATATGCTTTTATTAAGTGAAAGGCACAATGCTAGGGGCTGTGGGTCATCAGTGGAGTTGACAGATCCCAAACTCAAAGAGTTTATGGATAAGGAGGAAAGTAAGTGTAGATAATTAACTTAAGACAAAGCAGAATGTGGATGCAATAAGAAAGGAACAAAAGGTCTTTGAGGCTTGGAGGATGGGGGCATAATAATGTCAATCTGTCTTTTTGAAATTTCAATAGGGTTAGACTAAAGTGTGATGCATGTACCACTTCCTTCCTTCCTCCCTCCCTCGCTCCCTCTATCCCTCTCTCCTGCCTTCCTTCCTACCTTCCCTTCTCCTTCCCTCTCTCCCTCCTTCCTTCCTTCCACAGTTCACGCAAGGACTTCTCCATGGTCATTAATCATCTTTGCTGCACCAGGCATGGCACTATGTACTGGAATAAAAGAGGACAAGAACAGCAGCTCATAAGGCAGGCATGTATTTGAGGCAAGGAGGACAAAAAAGAGAAGCTTAATACAGTCTGCAGAGCTAGAGAAAGATCGGCATTTCACCTGAGGCTCTCTGATCATACAAAGAGAGAACATTAAAAGATGGACCTTCTGGAAAAGACAAGAATAGCAGCTGCAAGTTAATCTTACCCTTACCCAAATGCAATAACATGAATATTTTACACCATAAGGTAGTAAAATAAACAGTGGACTGAGATTTGTAAAGCTTTATGAACATATAAAGTTTATGGTCGCTCTAATAAGCTTAAGTAGAGGCAATAAGGAGTGTTGTAGAACATTAATTTCAGCATGAAGTAGATCCAGAGACATAGCCTGATTTTACCACTTACTGTGTCACCTCAGGCAAGTTATCAAATGTCTTCATTTGTAAAGGAGGAGCTACGAATAATTCTGTAATTTAGGCTGTTTTTAGGTACAGATAACTACCCAATGGCTTCAAGATGGCATGATGGCTGCAGCAATTCTAGGCATTGCATCCAGGCATGAAAATATCAAGAGGAAGAAGAGGCATGATGATTTCACATGACTTGGTTTACCGTGAAAGCACTTTCCCCAAAGCTTCTCTTTAGATTTTCCTTTATATCTCATTGGTCAGAATTGATCACTTACCCATTCTTGAACCAATACCTGTCAAGGAGAATCATATAAACCTTGGCCCACCAGGTGAAAGTGAAGGGGATCAGATCCCCTGAAGCACATGGCTCTGTGGGAGAGTGCTGCGGACTTATACAAAATCAGAATTCTGGTAGGGAAACAATGGGGTAGAGGACCACTAGTGTCATTTTCATTATCAGGATGAAAAAGGATCATGTTGAAAAGAGCATAGAACAGCACTTGGTACAGAGAAGGCACTTAATAAATGATAGCTAAAACCATTGTTAATTTTATCACTTCAATTCTTGTAGATTCAATTTTCTTAACTGCAATACGTTCTATAAATTTTCTTCTAACTTTAATATTATATGCCAATTTTACTTCACATGTTTACATGTGATCTTTTTCTTAAACTTAATTTTATTGAAGTGTAATTTAAAAACAGCAAACTGATCAGATTTAAATATAATGTTTGGTGTGTTTAGACAGATTAATACATGCTTGCAACTACCACCCTAGTAGAACACTTCTGTCACCCCAAAGAGGTCCCTCATGTCACTTTCCAGCCCATTCTTGAACTTCATAAATGAAATTATTCATAAGGTTGTATTTTGTGTCTGGCTTTTTTCACTGAGTATAATGGTTTGAGTTTCATCCATGTTGTTGCTTGTATTAGCTAACTACCTTTATATTACTGAGTAGTATTCCATTACATGGATGTGTTGTCATTTCTTTATCCATTCATGAGTTAATGGACATATGGGCTATTTCTTTTTTTTTTTTATATCTTTATTGGAGTATAATTGCTTTACAATGTTGTGTTAGTTTCTGCTTTATAACAAAGTGGATCAGCTATACATATATGTCCACATATCTCTTCCCTCTTGCATCTCCCTCCCTCCAACCGTCCCTATCCCACCCCTCTAGGTGGGCACAAAGCACCGAGCTGATCTCCCTGTGCCATGTGCCTGCTTCCCACTAGCTATCTATTTTACATTTGGTAGTGTATACATGTCCATGTCACTCTTTCACTTCGTCCCAGCATACCCTTCCCCCTCACCGTGTCCTCAAGTCCATTCTCTAGTAGGTCTGCATCTTTATTCCTGTACTGCCCCTAGGTTGTTCATGACCATTTTTGCTTATTTGTTTGTTTTTTTAGATTCCATATATATGTGTTAGCATACGGTATTTCTTTTCCTCTTTCTGACTTACTTCACTCTGTATGACAGACTATAGGTCCATCCACCTCACTACAAATAACTCAATTTTGTTTCCTTTTATGGCTGAGTAATATTCCATTGTATATATGTGCCACATCTTCTTTATCCATTCATCTGTCAATGGACACTTAGATTGCTTCCATGTCCTGACTATTATAAATAGAGCTGCAATGAACATTGTGGTACATGACTCTTTTTGAAATATGGTTTTCTCAGGCTATATGCCCAGTAGTGGGATTGCTGGGTCGTATAGTAGTTCTATTTTTAGTTCTCTAAGTAACCTCCATACTGTTCTCCATAGTGGCTCTTTCAATTTACATTCCCACTAACAGTGTAAGAGGGTTCCCTTTTCTCCATACCCTCTCCAGCATTTATTGTTTGTAGATTTTTGATGATGGCCATTCTGATTTGTGTGAGATGATATCTCAATGTAGTTTTGGTTTGCATTTCTCTAATGATTAATAATGTTGAGCATTCTTTCATGTGTTTGTTGGAAATCTGTATATCTTATTTGGAGAAATATCTTTATAGGTCTTCTGCCCATTTTTGGATTGGGTTGTTTGTTTTTTTAATATTGAGCTTCGTGAGTTGCTTGTAAGTTTTGGAGATTAATGCTTTGTCAGTTGTTTCATTTGCAAATAGTTTCTCCTATTCTGAGGGTTGTCTTTTCATGTTGTTTATGGTTTCCTTTGCTGTGCAAAAGATTTTAAGTTTCATTAGGTCGCATTTGTTTCTTTATGTTTTTATTTCCATTTCTCTAGGAGGTGGGTCAAAAAGGATCTTGCTGTGATTTATGTCATAGTGTGTTCAGCCTATGTTTTCTTCTAAGGGTTTGATAGTGTCTGGCTTTACATTTAGGTCTTTAATTCATTTTGAGTTTACTTTTGTGTATCGTGTTAGGGAGTGTTCTAAATTCATTCTTTTACATGGAGCTGTCCAGTTTTCCCAGCACCATTTATTGATGAGGTTGTCTTTTCTCCATTGTGTATTCTTGCCTCCTTTATCAAAGATAAGGTGAACATATGTGCATGGGTTTATCTCTGGGCTTCTGTCCTGTTCCATTGATATATATTTCTGTTTTTGTGCCAGTACCATACTATCTTGATTACTGTAGCATTTTAGTATAGACTGAAGTCAAAGAGCCTGATTCCTCCAGCTCTGCTTTTCTTTCTCATGATTGCTTTGGCTATTCGGGGTCTTTTGTGTTTCCATACAAATTGTGAAATTTTTTGATCTAGTTCTGTGAAAAATGTCATTGGTAATTTGATAGGAATTGCACTGAGTCTGTAAATTGCTTTCGGTACTATAGTCATTTTCACAATGTTGATTCTTCCAATCCAAGAACAAGGTATATCTCCGCATCTATTTGTACCATCTTTAATTTCCTTCATCAGTGTCTAATAATTTTCTGTATACCAGTCTTTTGTCTCCTTAGGTAGGTTTATTCCTAGATAATTTATTCTTTTTGTTGTAATGGTAAATGGGAGTGTTTTCTTGATTTCACTTTCAGATTTTTCATCATTAGTGTATAGGAATGTAACAGATTTCTGTGCATTAATTTTGTATCCTGCTACTTTATAAAATTCATTGATTAGCTCTAGTAGTTTTCTGGTAGCATCTTTAGGATTCTCTATATAGTATCATGTCATCTGCAAACTGTGACAGCTTTACTTCTTTTCTGATTTAGATTCCTTTTATTTTTCTTCTCTGATTGCTGTGGCTAAAACTTCCAAAACAAGGTTGAATAATGGTGGTGAGAGTGGGCAACCTTGTCTTGCTCCTGATCTCAGTGGAAATGGTTTCAGTTTTTAACCCTTTAGGACAATGTTTGCTGTGGGTTTCTCATGTGTTGCCTTTATTATATTGAGGTAAGTTCCCTCTATGCCTACTTTCTGGAGGGGTTTTATCATAAAATGGTGTTGAATTTTGTCGAAAGCTTTTTCTGCATCTATTGAGATGATCATATGTTTTTTCTCCTTCAGTTTGTTAATATGGTGTATCACATTGATTGATTTGCATATATTTAAGAATCCTTGCATTCCTGAGATAAACCCCACTTGATCATGATATATGATCCTTTTAATGTGCTATTGGATTCTGTTTGCTACTATTTTGTTGACTTCTTTGCATCTATATTCATAAGTGATATCAGCCTGTAGTTGTCTTTTTTGTGACATCTTTGTCTGATTTTGGTATCAGGGTGATGTTGGCCTCGTAGAATGAGTTTGGGAGTGTTCCTCCCTCTGCTATATTTTGGAAGAGTTTGAGGAGGATAGGTTTTAGCTCTTCTCTAAATGTTTGATAGAATTCACCTGTGAAGCCATCTGGTGCTGGGCTTTTGTTTGTTGGAAGATTTTTAATCACAGTCTCAATTTCAGTGCTTGTGATTGGTCTGTTTATATTTTCTATTTCTTCCTGGTTCAGTCTCGGGAAGTTGTGCTTTTGTACAAATTTGTCCATCTCTTCTATGTTGTCCATTTAGTTGACATATAGTTGCTTGTACTAATCTCTCATGATCCTTTGTATTTCTACAGTGTCAGTTGTTACTTCTTTTTTATTTCTAATTCTATTGATTTGAGTCTTCTCCCTCTTTTTCTTGATGAATCTGGCTAATGGTTTTTCAATTTTGTTTATCTTCTCAAAAAACAGCTTTTACTTTTATTGATCTTTGCTATTGTTTCCTTCATTTCTTTTTCATTTATTTCTGATCTTATCTTTATGATTTCTTTCCTTCTGCTAACTTTGGGGATTTTTGTTCTTCTTTCTCTAATTGCATTAGGTGTAGGGTTAGGTTGTTTATTTGAGATGTTCCTTGTTTCTTAAGGTAGGATTGTACTGCTATGGACTGACCTCTTAGAACTGCTTTTGCTGCATCCCTAAGGTTTAGGGTCATCGTGTTTTCATTGTCATTTGTTTCTAGGTACTTTTTGCTTTCCTCTTTGATTCTTCAGTGATCTCTTGGTTATTAAGTAGTGCATTGTTTAGCCTCCATGTGTTTGTATTTTTTACAGATATTTTCCTGTAATTGATATCTAGTCTCATACCATTGCTGTCACAAAAGATACTTGATACGATCTCAGTTTTCTTTAATTTACCAAGCCTTGAGTTGTGACCAAAGATATGATCTATCCTGGAGAATGTTCCATGAGCATTTGAGAAGAAAGTATGTTCTGCTTCTTTTGGATGGATTATCCTATAAATATTAATTTGGTCCATCTTGTTTAACATATCATTTAAAGCTTTTTTTCATTTTTTTTTTTTCAATGATCTCTTCATTTGTGTATGTGGGGTGTTACAGTCCCCTATTTGATTTTGTTACTGTCGATTTCCCCTTTTATGGCTGCTAGTTTTTGCCTTATATATTGAGGTGCACCTATGTTGGGTGTATAAATATTTATAATTTTTATATCTTCTTCTTGGATTGATCCCTTGATCATTATGTAGTGTCCTTCATTTCTCTTTTAATAGTCTTTATTTAAAAGTCTATTTTACCTGATATGAGTATTGCTACTCCAGCTTTCTTTTGATTTCTATTTGCATGGAATATCTTTTTCCATCCCCTCAGTTTCCATCTGTATGTGTTCCTAGGTCTGAAGTGGGTCTCTTGTAGACAGTATATATATGGGTCTTGTTTTCGTATCCATTCAGCCAGTCTATGTGTTTTGGTTGGAGTATTTAATCCATTTACATTTAAGGTAGTTATTGAGATGTATGTTCCTATTACCATTTTCTTAATTGTTTTGGGTTTGTTATTGTAGGTCTTTTCCTTTTCTTGTGTCTCCTTCCTAGAGTTCCTTTAGCATTTGTTGTAAAGCTGGTTTGGTGGTGCTGAATTCTCTTAGCTATTGCTTGTTTGTAAAGGTTTTAATTTTTCCATCAAATCTGAATGAGATCCTTGCTGGATAGAGTAATCTTCATTGTGGGTTTTTCCTTTTCATCACTTTAAAGATGTCCTGCCACTCCCTTCTGCCTTTCAGAGTTTCTGCTGAAAGATCAGCTGTTAACCTTATGGGGATTCCTTTGTATGTTCTTTGTTGTTTTTAATATTTTTTCTTTGTATTTAATTTTTGATAGTTTGATTAATATGTGTCTTGGCATGTTTCTCCTTGCATTTATCCTGTATGGGACTCTCTGTGCCTCCTGAACTTTATTACCTATTTATTTTTCCATGTTAGGGAAGTTTCTGACTATAGTCTCTTCAGATATTTTCTCAGTCCCCTTCTTTCTCTCCTGTTCTTCTGGAACCCTATAATTCGAGTGTTGTTGCATTCAATGTTGTCCCAGAGGTCTCTCAAACTGTCCTCAATTCTTTCCATTCTTTTTTCTTTATTATACTCTGTGGTAGTTATTTCCACTATTTTATCTTCCAGGTCACTTATCTGTTCTTCTGCCTCAATTATTCTGCTATTGATTCCTTCTAGAGAATTTTTCATTTCATTTATTACATTGTTCATCATTGTTTGTTTGCTCTTTAGTTCTTCTAAATCCTTGTGAAACATTTCTTGTATTTTCTCCATTCTGTTTCCAAGATTTTGGATCATCTTTACTATCATTACTCTGCATTCATTTTCAGATAGACTGCCTATTTCCTCTTCATTTTTTAGGTGTGGTGGGTTTTTACCTTGCTCCTTCATATGCTGTGTGTTTCTCTGTCTTCTCATTCTGCTTAAGTTACTGTGTTTGGGGTCTCCTTTTTGCAGCCTGCAAGTTCGTAGTTCCCATTGTTTTTGGTCTGCCCCCAATGGCTGCCCCCAGTGGCTAAGGTTGGTTCAGTGGGTTGTGTAGGCTTCCTGGTGGAGGGGACTAATGCCTGTGTTCTGGTGGGTGAGGCCAGATCCTGTTCTTCCGATGGGCAGGTGTGCACCTGATGGTATGTTTTGGGGTGTCTGTGACCTCATTTTGATTTTAAGCAGCCTCTCTGATAATGGGTGGGGTTGTGTTCCTGTCTTGCTAGTTGTTTGGCATAGGCTGTCCAGGAATGTTGCTTGCAGGTTGTTGAGTGAAGCTGGGTCTTGGCATTGAGATGGAGATCTATGTGAGATTTTTGCCATTTGATAAGACGTGGAGCTGGTAGGTCTCTGGTGGAGCAGTGTCCTGAACTTGCCTCTCCCACCTCAGAGGCACAACAAAGATGACAGGCCAGAGCCCCAAGACTCTGTCATCTACAATCTCAGAATAAAAGGGAGAAAGAAAGGAAGAAAGAAAGAAAGAAAGAAAGAAAGAAAGAAAGAAAGAAAAGAAAAGAAAATAAATAAAATTTTATTAAACTAAAAAAATTAAAAAGTAATTAAAAGAAACAGAAAGAAAGAAAGAAGAAAGCAACCAAACCAAAAGACAAATCCACCAATGATAACCAGTGCTAAAAACTATACTATAAAAAATGGACAGACAGTACCCTTGGATAAATAGTAAAAGCTAAGCTGTACAGACAAAATCACACACAGAAGCATATACATACACACTCAAAAAAAGAGAAAAAGGGAAAAAAATATATATATTGTTCCTCCCAAAGTCCAGCACATCAATTTCGGAAGATTCTTTGCCTATTCAGGTGTTCTGCAGATGCAGGGTACTTCAAGTTGATTGTGGAGATTTAATCTGATGCTCCTGAGGCTGCTGGGAGAGAATTCCCTTTCTCTTCTTTGTTCACACAGCTCCTGGGGTTCAGCTTTGGATTTGGCCCCATTTCTGTGTGTAGGTCGCCTGAGGGCGCCTGTTCCCGCTCAGACAGAAAGGGGTTAAAGGAGCAGCTGATTAGGGGGCTCTGGCTCACTCAGGTCAGAGGGAGTGAGGGGTACGGATGCAGGGTGAGCCTGCGGCGGCAGAGGCCAGCATGATGTTGCAACAGCCTGAGGTGCCATGTGTTCTCCCAGGGAAGTTGTCCCTGGATCACAGGACCCTGGCAGTGGTGGGCTGCACAGGCTCCCGGGAGGGGAGGTATGGATAGTGACCTGTGCTTGCACACAGGCTTCTTGGTGGCTGTAGCAGTAGCCTTAGTGTCTCATGCCCGTCTCTGGGGTCTGTGCTGATAGCTGTGGATTGTGCCCGTCTCTGGAGCTTGTTTAGGTGGTGCTCTGAATCCCCTCTCCTCGTGCACCTTGAAAAAGAGAGGCAAGAAAATGTCTCTTGCCTCTTAGGCAGGTCCAGACTTTTTCCTGGACTCCCTCCCGGCTAGCTGTGGTGCACTAGCCCCCTTCAGGCGTGTTCACACAGCCAACCCCAGTCTTCTCTCTGGGATCTGACCTCTCAAGCTGGAGTCTCAGCTCCCAGCCCCCACCCGTCCCAGCAGGTGAGCAGACAAGCCTCTCAGGCTGGTGACTGTGCAGGAATCTCTCCACTTTGCCCTCTGCATCCCTGTTGCTGTGCTCTCCACTGTGGCTCCAAAGCTTCCCCCCTCCAACATCCGCAGTCTCCACCCACGAAGGGGCTTCCTAGTGTGTGGAAACCTTTTCTCCTTCACAGCTCCCTCCCACTGGTGCAGGCCCCGTCCCTATTTTTGGTCTCTGTTTTTTCTTTTCTCTTTTGCCCTACACAGGTATGTGGGGAGTTTCTTGCCTTTTGGGAGGTCTGAGGTCTTCTGCCAGCGTTCAGTAGGTATTCTGTAGGAGTTGTTCCACATGTAGATGTATTTCTGATGTATTTGTGGGGAGGAAGGTGATCTCCACATCTTACTCTTCTGCTATCTTGAAGCTCCTCTCCTGGGCTATTTCTGTTTTTGTCTATTGTGAATAAAGTGGTTCTATAGATTTTTGTTTGGCCATTTTTGTAGAAAGTAGTCTTTTATTTTTCCTGTATATATACCTAAAAGTAGTTATGGGCTCATAGTGAGGCTTTGTAAGAAACTACCAAACTATTTTCCAAAGTGATTGCACCATTTTACCAGTGATGAGTAAGAATGACAATTACCCATCATCACCAACCCTTGGTATTATCAGTCTTTTTGTCATTCTAATGGATGTGAAGTGAAATCTCATTGTGGTTTTAATTTGCATTTCTCTGATGACTAATGATGCCAATCACCATTCATATGTGGTGGAGATATATTTATCCTCTTTTATGAAGTGTCTTTTCAAGTCTTTGCCAATTTACTTGCATTTTTTATTATCATTGATTTGATGGTATCCTTTATGTATTCTGGGTACAAGTCCTTTCTCAAATATTCATATTTATTCCCTGACTGTAGCTTATTTTTCATTTTCATAGCAGTGCCTTTTGGTGAGCTGAAGTTTTTAATTTGAAAAATTCTGATTTATAATTCTTTTCTGTTTAGTCAGTATTTGTTGTCTATCACAAGGATGCTATGCTAATCTCCTACATTTTCTGTAATTTTATTATTTTAGCTTTTTATGTTTTGAGGCCTTATTTCTAAGTAATTCTTCTAAAACATCTTTCAACTTACTTCTTGGTTATTAATCTTTTCATTTTTTCTATTTCTTGAGAAATTTTAGAAATCTATGGTTTTTCATAAAAATATACTTTAAGGATTCTGTATGTTAATTTATACATGTATACAAAAATATAATTTGTATTAATACATAAGTGTAATTAAATATATACATTTTTCAAAGATGCCATCTATTTTTTCTTTCCTGCTTCCCTCTCCTTACAGCAATGTCTTTTCCTGAATATACATTAATAACCTATACCTATCTATCTATCTATTTATCCATCTATCTACCTACCTACCTATCACCTAGTCTATCTATTGTTGAATAGATTTCTTTCACTCTAACAAGTGAATGTTATCAAGGCTTGATAGAGGAACCTCAAGTTACAGTCTTTTCTTCTTAATTTGTACATGCTATTCCAATTTTTTCTAGGTTCTAGTACTGTTAGGGAGCAATCTGATGTCGTTCTGATATTTTTGTATCATTACTTCCATTTAAAAATTTTTTACATTTATTTTTCTCTGATGGCATTTGCTTTTTTTCCCAAATCTAGTGATTAGAATGGCATGCACCCTCTTTTTATTCTACTTTTTATTACCTTTAAAGTGAAAAACTCTTCTGGATTTGTGTTTCTCTAAGTATAAATGGTAAAATTGCTATTTTATATACCCAGTGTAAGATGAGAAATTCTTATACTTTCTTCCTTCTCCCTTTACTTTTTATGGCCTGCCACTTAATTTGTTTGCAGGTAAGTTGGTTTAGTTTTTCCTATTTTTATGGTTATTGGCTTTCTATTTTTTTAACCTTTAAAAGTTTTGCTGAGATAGATCTAGAAATGAATATTCTATCTTAAATTCTGAGAAAAATCCTTTTAAATTTGCAAATTCAATTCTTTTTTTACTGGCTGATTTTTTCTCTTGCATTATTTCATGTTTATTGCTTCCTACTTTTCTTTTGAAATTCTTTTCAAATATGCAGTGGATCTCCTCAGCCTGTCCTCTAAGCCCTGTACCTTTTCTCACATCATTTTTAATGCTATTGTCTTTCCCTCAGTTCTTTTAAGGTATTTTTTTAACTTGATTTTGTTCCCTCATTTTTGTGAGTGTGTGTGTGTGTGTGTGTGTGTGTGTGTGTGTGTGTGTGCATGTTTCAAAGGATGGGTGGTATGGAGATATGGTTTTTTGTCTGGACAGCCTCAGATTACTTTGCTCATTATTGAAGCTTTGGTAGGGTGTCTACCACCCCTGTGACTGTGCACACAGCACCCTATATTCCAAAGTTCCCAGTAACACTTCTTGGTTGATGACTGTGTATTAACTTAATAAACTTGCTAAATAATTTTCTTTCAGCTTTTAAACAGTCTTCTATGCTAAATATTCTCAAGCCATAACACCTCAACTTCAATAAAAAGAAATTTAGCTGTGAGGGAAAATTCTTAAAATCCTGCCTCACCAGTTTCCATATTATTCATATTTCCTTCTTGATGGTCAGCATATCAGCTTCAGTTATGAAACATTCTATATGAATATTAAAATATGGAAGTGTGTTTTCCACTAAGTGCTGTGGTGTCACTGGGTTTTATGATCACAACATGCTACGTGAAGTGGGACATGTTCCTTCTCTCTTTTACCAGAGGAACAAGATATTCTTGAGAGGTTGGGTGAGTAACCTTAAGTCATACATCAATTAAACAAGGTGTTCCATTTAGCACTCAGCTCTCCTGACAGTCCCTGCTTGGGGTTCATGCTACATTTTAATGTAGCTCTTAAATATGTATGACATAATTCTTAGCTTGCCATGCCGTCTTGCTTGTCCAGAGTCCCCATTCATCTCAATCTCTTGAATGTCTTGTACCCCATTATTCCTTGTCTAAGTTCCAGTTTTAAAATATAAGTAAAAAATTCATGATGCATATTGGGCAGAATACATGATCAGATTCGATACATATTCAAACTAATAGAATCAATTGAGGGTCTCTGGAAGCATTTAGCAATATTTAGTCTTTAGGATACTGGGTCACTGGTTTGTTGTTTGCTTTGAATATTGCCTCCCACTCATTGTTCTTTGAATACTTTCACATTATTACTTGTGACTAAAGTCATCAAGGGAATAACTAGTTTATATTTTTAGAATTTTAATTGGTAAATTATATTCCCACACATTAAAAAGGTATTTTCTATTGTGAACCAATAAATGTAGTGCTAATTGCCACACAGGGATTTACTCCAAAGAATATTTCTAATCTTACAGAAAATCTCTACCCACTTCCCCTTGGACATGATACATAGCCCAAATTCTTGTAATTGATATTTCTTTCTGTGTGATTAGCTGTTAGTAGTATATTTAAGAAATGACATATTGAGCAAAAGATTTCATAAGTTGTAAATAGGAAGCCTATAAGACATCTACCTTATATATCATGAGGAAATGTACCTTACCAAACCATAGGATCTGACTGTAGATTGTAGTGCCTGTTTGAATTTCAGAGATAAAACAGACATTAATTGAAAATGAATTGACAGCTAATGAATTGAAAATGAAGTGATAGATCTTAGATTCTATTACTGTGGGAGTGGACAACCAAAATGTGGAAGATATTTATTATGTAATGCTATGCAATGGTTAGAAGCAATGAACTGGCAGTACATTAAGCACTACGCTCAGTTTTAAAATGTAGATTTTAAGAAGAAGAGTAAGAATTAGAACTATATCCATACAGTTTAGGGAAATTAAAAACAGTTATACACACTTAAACATGCCTACAATGTGCAAGGGAAATTTCCATATGCAAGGTCATATATTGGTCACATTTGACTGAATTCCTGGGTAGAGGAAGGGAAATGGAATGGGGATCAAGAATAGAAGGGAACCTGAAAATAATATAATATTGTATAGTAATTATAATTCAAAAATAATAGTAATTAAGGACTTTATATGGACCAAAGATGAAATCTTGCCAATAGTTGAGGATCATGATTAACTCAACTCTTCACCAGTAGAATTAAAATTATATGCAGAATATTGCTCTTCTGGGAAGACTACTGAACTGAGAGTCAGAAGACTTAATTCTAGTATATGCACTGCCATATTTTCTATGCTACTGCCTAACAGTACAAACTTATAACCAAGTTTTGGATCAAAATTTGTTCTAAGTGCAGGTTTTGCCATTACACTCCATTAAATTTCCTCTAGTGTTAAGCTTTGATATAAATATATTCTTTTATTCATACATACAGCTAAGGTTAGACACATATGTATGATTACTAGAAGTGATATTCATTTTTTTCTCAAACTTTTTCATCATTACTTTATTTATTATGGTGATCTGTGATCAGTGATTTTTTTTTTTTATTTTTTAAAATCTTCATTGGAGTATAATTGCTTTACAATAGTGTGTTAGTTTCTGCTTTATAACAAAGTGAATCAGCTATACATACACATATATCCCTAAATCTCTTCCCTCTCGCATCTCCCTCCCTCCCACTCTCCCTATCCCACCCCTCTAGGTGGTCACAAAGCACCGAGCTGATCTCCCTGTGCCATGTGCCAGCTTCCCACTAGCTATCTATTTTATATTTGGTAGTATATATAAGTCCATGCCACTCTCTCACTTCGTCCCAGCTTACCTATCTCCCTCCCTGTGTCCTCAAATGCATTCTCTACATCTGCATCTTTATTCCTGTCCTTCCCTTAGGTTCTTCAGAACATATATATATATATATATTCCATGTATATGTGTTAGAATATGGGATTCGTTTTTCTCTTTCTGACTTATTTCACTCTGTATGACAGATGCTATGTCCATCCAACTCACTACAAATAACTCAATTTCACTTCTTTTTATGGCTGAGTAATATTCCATTGTATATATGTGCCACATGTTCTTTATCCATTCATCTGTCAATGGACACTTAGGTTCCTTCCATGTCCTGGCTATTGTAAATAGTGCTACAATGAACATTGTGGTACATGACTCTTTTTGAATTATGGTTTTCTCAGGGAATATGCCCAGTAGTGGGACTGCTGGGTCATATGGTAGTTCTATTTGTACTTTTTAAAGGAATCTCCATACTGATCCCCATAGTTGATATATCAATTTACATTCCCAACAACAGTGCAAAAGGGTTCCCTTTTCTCCACAGCCTCTCCAGCATTTATTGTTTGTAGAATTTTTGATGATGGCCATTCTGACTGGTGTGCGGTGATACCTCATTGTAGTTTTGATTTGCATTTCTGTAATGATTAGGGATGTTGAGCATTCTTTCATGTGTTTGTTGACAATCTGTATATCTTCTTTGGAGAAATGTCTATTTAGGTCTACTGCCCATTTTTGGATTGGGTTGTTTGTTTTTTGATATTGAGTTGCATGAGCTGCTTGTAAATTTCAGAGGTTAATCCTTTGTCAGTTGCTTCACTTGCAAATATTTTCTCTCATTCTGAGGGTTGTCTTTTGGTCTTATTTATGGTTTCCTTTGCTGTGCAAAAGCTTTGAAATTTCATTAGGTCCCATTTGTTTTTTTGTTTTTATTTCCATTTCTCTAGGTGGGTGAAAAAGGATCTTGCTGTGGTTTATGTCATAGAGTGTTCTGTCTATGTTTTCGTCTAACAGTTTGATAGTGTCTGGCCTTACATTTATGTCTTTAATCCATTTTGAGTTTATTTTTGTGTATGGTGTTAGGGAGTGTTATAATTTCATTCTTTTACATGTAGCTGTCCAGTTTTCCCAGCACCATTTATAGAAGAGGTAATCTTTTCTCCATTGTATATTCTTGCCTCCTTTATCAAAAATAAGGTGACCATATGTGCATAGGTTTATCTCTGGGCTTTCTGTCCTGTTCCATTGATCTATATTTCTGTTTTTGTGCCAATACCATACTGTCTTGATTACTGTAGGTTTGCAGTATAGTCTGAAGTCTAGGTGCCTGATTCCTCCAGCTCCATTTTTTCTTTCTCAGGATTGCTTTGGCTATTTGGAGTTTTTTGTGTTTCCATACAAATTGAGAAATTTTTGTTCTACTTCTGTGAAAAATGTCATTGGTAGTTTGATAGGGATTGCATTGAATCTGTAGATTGCTATGGGTAGTACAGTCATTTTCACAATGTTGATTCTTCCAATCCAATAATATGGTGTATCTCTCCATCTATTTGTATGATCTTTGATCTCTTTCATCAGTGCCTTATAGTTTCTGAGTACAGGCATTTTATCCCCTTAGGTAGGTTTGTTCCTAGGTATATTATTTATTTCTTTTTGCAACGGTAAATGGAAGAGTTTATTTAAATTCTCTTTCTGATTTCTCATCATTTGTTTATAGGAATGCAAGAGATTTCTGTTCATTAATATGTATCTTACTGCTTTACCAAATTCATTGATTAGATCTAGTAGTTTTCTGATAATATCTTTAGGATTCTCTATGTATAGATTCATGTCATCTGCAAATAGTGACAGCTTTACTTCTTCTTTTCCTATATGGATTCATTTTATTTCTTTTTCTTCTCTGATTGCTGTGGCTAACCCTTCCAAAATTACACTGAGTAATAGTGGTAGGGGTGGGCAACCTTGTCTTATTCCTGATATTAGTGGAAATGGTTTCAGTTTTTCACCATTGAGAAAGATGTTGTCTGTGAGTTTGTCATATGTGGCCTTTATTATGTCCAGGTAAGTTTCCTCTATGCCTATTTTCTGGAGAGCTTTTATCATAAATGGGTGTTGAATTTTGTCAAAAGATTTTTCTTTATCTATTGAGATGATCATATGGTTTTTATCCTTCAGTTTTTTAATATGGTTCACCACATTGATTGGTTTGTGTATATTGAATCCTTGCATTCCTGAGGTAAACCACACTTGATCATGGTGTATGATCCTTTTAATGTACTGTAGGACTCTGTTTGCTAGTATTTTGTTGAGGATTTTTGCATCTATGTTCATCAGTGATATTGGCCTGTAGTTTTCTTTCCTTGTGACATCTTTGTCTGGTTTTGGTATCAGGGTGATTTGGCCTCATAGAACGAGTTTGGGTGTGTTCCTCTCTCTGTTATATTTTGGAAGATTTTGAGAAGGATAGGTGTTAATTCTTCTCTAAATGTTTGATAGAATTCACCTGTGATGCCACCTGGTGCTGGGCTTTTGTTTGTTGGAAGAGTTTTAATCACAGTCTCAATTTCAGTGCTTGTGATTGGTCTGTTTATATTTTGTGTTTCTACCTGGTTCAGTCTCGGAAGGTTGTGCTTTTCTACGAATTTGTCCATTTCTTCTAGGTTGTCCATTTAATTGGCATATAGTTGCTTATAGTGATCTCTTATGATCCTTTGTATTTCTGCAGTGCCAGTTGTTAATTCTCCTTTTTCATTTCTAATTCTACTGATTTGAGTCTTCTCCCTTTTTTTCTTGATGAGTCTGGCTAATAGTTTATCAATTTTGTTTATCTTCTTAACGAATCAACTTTTAATTTTATTGATCTTTGCTATTGTTTACTTCATTTCTTTTTCTTTTATTTCTGATCTGACCTGTATGATTTCTTTCCTTGTGCTAACTTTGAGGGGATTTTTTTCTTCTTTCTCTAATTGCTTTAGGTTAAAGTTAATTTTTTTTATTTCAGATTTTTCTTGTTTCTTGAGGTAGGATTATATTGCTATAAACTTCCCTCGTAGAACTGTTTTTGCTGCATCCCATATGTTTTGGGTTGTCATGTTTTCATTGTCACTTGTTTCTACATATTTTTTTGGTTTTCTCTTCGATTGCTTCATTGATCTCTTGGTTACTAAGTAGTGTGTTGTATAGCCTCCATGTGTTTGTATCTTTTACAGATTTTCTCCTGTTATTGATATCTAGTCTCACAGTGTTGTGGTCTGAAAAGATCCTTTATACAATTTCAATTTTCTTAAAATTACCAAGGTTTGTTTTGTGACCCAAGATATGATCTATCCTGAAGAATGTTCCATGAGCACTTGAGAGGAAAGTGTATTCTGTTGCTTTTGGATGGAATATCCTAGAAATATCAATTAAGTCCATTTTATTTTAATGTATCATTTAAAGCTCATGTTTCCTTATTTATTTTCATTTTGGATGATCTGTCCATTGGTAAAAGTGGGGTGTTAAAGTCCCCTCTTATGATTGTGTTACTGTCAATTTCCCCTTTTATGGCCGTTAGTATTTGCCTTATGTATTGAGGTGCTCCTATGTTGGGTGCATAAACATTTACAGTTGTTATATCTTCATCTTTTATTGATCCCTTGATCATTATGTAGTTTCCTTCTTTGTCCCTTGTAATAGTCTTTATTTTAAAGTCTATTTTGTCTGATATGAGAATTGTTACTTCAGCTTTCTTTTGATTTCCTTTTGCATGGAATATCTTTTTCCATTCCCTCACTTTCCATCTGTGTGTGTCCCTTGTTTGGAAGTGGGTTTCATGTAGACATCATATATATGGGTCTTGTTTTTGTATCCATTTAACCAGTCTGTGTCTTTTGGTTGGAGCATTTAATACTTTTACATTCAAGTTGATTATCTGTATGTTTTCCTATTACCATTTTCTTAATTGATTTTGTTTTTTTCTTGTGGGTCTTTTTCTTTTCTTGTGTTTCCTTCTTAGCAAAGTTCCCGTAGCAGTTTTTGTGAAGCTGGTTTGGTGGTGCTGAATTCTCTTAGCTTTTGCTTGTCTTTAAAGGTTTTAATTTCTCCGTCAAATCTGAATGAGATCCTTGCTGGGTAGAGTAATCTTGGTTGTAGGTTTTTCCCTTTCATCACTTTAAATATGTCCTGCCACTCCTTTCTGGCTTGCAGAGTTTCTTCTGAAACATCAGCTGTTAACCTTATGAGGATTCCCTTGTGTGTTATTTGTTGTTTTTCCCTTGCTGCTTTTAATATGCTTTCTTTGTATTTAATTTTTGACAGTTTGATTAATATGTGTCTTGACATATTTCTCCTTGGATTTATCCTGTATGGGACTCTCTGTGCTTCCTGGACTTGATTAACTATTTCCTTTCCTATATTAAGGAAGTTTTCAACTATAATCTCTTCAGATATTTTCTCAGTCCCTTTGTTTTTCTCTTCTTCTGGGACCCCTTAAATTCGAATGTTGGTGCTTTTTATGTTGTCCCAGAGGTCTCTGAGACTGTCCTCAATTCTTTTCATTCTTTTTTCTTTATTCTGCTCTGCAGCAGTTATTTCCACTATTTTATTTTCTAGGTCACCTATCTGTTCTTCTGCCTCAGTTATTCTGCTATTGATTCCTTCTTGAGAATTTTTAATTTCATTTATTGTTTGGTTCATCATTGTTTCTTTGCTCTTTAGTTCTTCCAGGTCCTTGTTAAACATTTCTTGTATTTCTTCCATTTTATTTCCAAGATTTTGGATCATCTTTACTATCATTACTCTGAATTCTTTTTCAGATAGACTGCCTATTTTCTCTTCATTTGTTTGGTCTGGTGGTTTTTTACCTTGCTCCTTCATCTGCTGTGTGTTTCTCTGTCTTCTTATTTTGCTTCACTTACTGTGTTTGGTGTCTCCTTTACTCAGGCTGCAGGTTCATAGTTTCTGTTGTTTTTGATGTCTGCCCCCAGTGACTACAGTTGATTCAGTGGGTTGTATATGCTTCCTGGTGGATGCAACTAGTGCCTGTTTTCTGGTGGTTGAGGCTGGGTCTTGTCTTTCTGGTGGGTAAGACTGCATCCGGTGCTGTGCTTTGGGGTGTCTGTGACCTTATGATTTTAGGCAGCCTCTCTGCTAATGGGTGGGGTTGTGTTCCTGTCTTTTTAGTTGTTTGGCATAGGGTGTCCAGCAGTGTAGCTTGCTGGTCATTGAGTGGATCCAGGTCTTAGCATTGAGATGGATATCTCTGGAAGAGCTTTTGCCATTTGATATTACATGGAGCCGGGAGGTCTCTGGTGCACAACTGTCCTGAACTCAGCTCCCCCACCTCAGATGTCTGACACCCGGTCGGAGCACCAAGAACATGTCAGCCACACACCTCAGAAGAAAAGGGAGAAAGAAAGAAAGAAAGAAAAATAAATAATAATAAAATAAAGTTATTAAAATATAATTATTAAAAAAATTAGAAAGTAATAAAAAGGAGAAAATAAAAACGAAGGAAAGAAAGAGAGCAACTGAACCAAAATGCTAATCTACCAATGATATAAGCATTAAAATCTATACTAAATAAATAACAACAGAGAGACAGAACCATAGGAAAAATGGTAAAAGCAAAGCTATACAGACAAAATCACACAAAGAAACATACACATACACACTCAGAAAAAGAGAAAAAGAAAAAAAAATCTCTCTCTCTCTATATATATAAAAGAAAAAGGAGGAAGAGAGCAACCAAATCAATAACAAATATACCAATGATAATAAACTCTAAATACTAAACTAAGATAAACATAAAGCTAGGAAAAAATTAGATGCAGAAAGCAAACCGCAAGTCTACTGTTGATCCCAAAGCCCACCACCTCAATTTTGGGATGATTCATTATCTATTCAGGTATTCCAGATGCAGTGTATATCGAGTTGACTGTGGAGATTTAATCCGCTGCTCCTGAGGCTGTTGGGAGAAACTTCCCTTTCTTTCTTTGTTCACACAGGTCTTGGTGTTCAGCTTTGGATTTGGCCCCATCTCTGCATGTAGGCTGCTTGAGGGTGTCTTTTCTTCACTCACAGGATAGAGTTAAAGGAGAAGCTGATCAGGGCACTCGGGCTCACTCAGGATGGTGAGGGGGAGAGGTAGAGAATGTGGGGTGATCCTGCAGCGGCAGAGGTTTGTGTGACGTTACAACAGCCTGAGGTGTGCTGTGTGTTCTCCCGGGGAAGTTATCCTTGGATCACAGGACCCTGGCAGTGGGGGGCTGCACAGGCTCCCGGGAGGGGAGGTGTGGATAGTGACCTGTGCTTGCACACAGGCTTCTTGGTGGTGGCAGCAGTAGCCTTAGTGTTTCATGCCCGTCTCTGGTGTCTGTGCTGATAGCTGTGGCTCACGTCCATCTCTGGAGCTCTTTTAGACGGTGCTCTGAATCCCCTCTCCTCGTGCACCCCGAAACAATGGTCTCTTGCCTCTTAGGCAGGTCCAGACTTTTCCCGGACTCCCTCCCGGCTATCTGTGGTGCACTAGCCCCCTTCAGGCTGTGTTCACATAGCCAACCCCAGTCCTCTTCCTGGAATCCTACCTCCGAAGCCGGAGCCTCAGCTCCCTGCAACAACCCAACCCGGCAGGGGAGCAGACAAGCCTCTCAGGCTGGTGGATGCTGGTCGGCACCGATCCTCTGTGTGGGAATTTCTCTGCTTTGCCCTCTGCACCCCTGTTGTTCCATGTCTCCGATGCTTTCCCTCTGCCACACCCTGTCTCTGTCAGTGAAGGGGTTTCCTAGTGTGTGGAAACTTTTCCTCCTTCACAGCTCCCTCCTAGATGTGCAGGTTCCGTCCCTATTCTTTTGTCTCTGTTTTATCTTTTTTCTTTTGCCCTACCCAGGTACGTGGGGAGTTCCTTGCCTTTTGGGAAGTCTGAGGTCTTCTGCCAGCATTCAGTAGGTGTTCTGTAGGAGTTGTTCCACATGTAGATGTATTTCTGATGTATTTGTGGTGTGGAAGGTGATTTCCACATCATACTCCTCCACCATCTTGAAGGTCTCCTGATCAGTGATCTCTGATGTAACTATTGTAATTATTTCAGGGGACTGTGAACTACACCTATATGAGATGACAAACTTAATCAATAAATCCTGTTTGGATTCTGACTGCTCCACTGAACAACCGACCATTCCCCTGTCTTTCTCCCTCTCCTTGGGCCTCCTTATTCCCTGAAACACAACAATAATGAAATTAGGTCAATTAATAACCCTACAACGATCTCTAAGTTTTCATGTGAAAGGAAGTGTTGCATGTCTCTCACTTAAAATCAAAAGTTAGAAAGGATTAAGCTTAGTGAGGAAGGCATGTCAAAAATGGAGATAGGCAAAAAGCTAGGCTTCTTTTGCGAATAGTTAGCCAAGATTTGAATACAAAGGAAAAGTTATTGAAAAAACTTAAAAGTGCTACTTCAGTGAACACATGAATGACAAGAATGTGAAAGAGCTTTATTGCTGACATGGAGAATGAAATTTTGAGTGGTCTGGATAGAAAAATCAAACCAGCCACATTTCCTTAATCCAAAGCCTAAAAAGGCCCTAAGTCTCTCTCATATTTTTTTTTTTCTTTTAACATCTTCATTGGAGTATAATTGCTTTACAATATTGTCTTAGTTTCTGCTTTATAACAAAGTGAATCAGTTATACATATACCTATGTTCCCATATCTCCTCCCCCTTGTGTCTCCCTCACACCCTCCCTATCCCACCTCTCTAGGCGGTCACAAAGCACTGAGCTGATCTCCCTGTGCTATACGGCTGCTTCCCACTAGCTATCTGTTTTACATTTGGTAGTGTATGTATGTCCATGCTACTCTCTCACTTCATCCCAGCTTACCCTTCCCCCACCCCATGTCCTCAAGTCCATTCTCTACATCTGCATCAGAAACTTTTTTTTTTTATCTCCATATATATGTGGTAGCATATGGTATTTGCTTTTCTCTTTCTGACTTACTTCACTCTATGACAGTCTCTAAATCCATCCAAAGAAGTGATATTCTTAATTTTAATTAAAAATTTGCTGGATAGAAGACTTTTTCTCTTTTACTCAGTATTAGGAAAATTGCTTTCCTAGCCTGTATACTATAGGACTCCTGCTGATGTACTTTTTGTGTGGCCGGACTTTGGTGGTAATCGTGTGCAAGCAATAGAGCCTGTGTTGCTGAAGTAAGTTACAGCTGTGCCCAAGAATCTTTTCACGCTAAATGCTAGGATGGAGTTAAAGGCTGGATTAGAACTTCAGGAATTATTCAAAATCCAAATATGCTGTCAGAACAGGTTTGCCTCCTGGATGCACTCCTTATGCCTGGCTTTGTCACTCATGCCTGGTATCACACTCTGGCTTCTGCTTACCTGCCTGTTTCTTTGATCTGTTGCTATTTTTCTGTTGCTATTGACTTGGCGTGGCTCTAGCATAGATGGGATGCTTCCTTGACATAATTGGTGGTAGTTGGGGGCAGCTGTCTTCTTCCTAAAAGCTTCTATAAAGGAAACGTCTGGATCCTAATCCAGTGCCCTGTAATCCTTTGCTATCTCCATAACAATTCTTTGCTGCCGCCACTCTACCTCCATTCATTTTGGCATTCTGGCCCCAATTACATTAAGGAATTTACAATTGGTCTTTGATAAGAAAGATGGAACTATCCCTTTTGAGTCCAAATCCTGGATTGGACTAAATTACACCAACAATTCACATTTGTTACATTCCTGTAGCACCAATATCCTCACCTTGGTACAAGAAAAACATGTCAGATATGCAGCTGTTACTACATCTAAAAAAGCTTTTCCTAGACAAGATTCTCTCACACTCACATTTTCTTAACATTTTAAAGGGATTTAAGTACTTATTTCGTGACAACTTTGAATAAAATCTTGGGGAGTTTCTATTGCCTTGACAGCTTTTTCATGAAAATCTGTCCCCTCCATCATCAAAGAGTGGGGGAAGAGACTTCTGATTTCAGCGACATAGAAGACTGATTTAACACAGGCCTCCTCTTAGTAGAAATAAAACTTTAAATGCATATTAACAGAATCTATCAAAAATTTAAATATGTAAATGCTGAGCTTGAAAAAAGAAAAGGAAAATCCGAATGCTCACACCAGAGATTAAAGCCAGAGCAGTAAGCATGTTAGCCAATGTCCCAGCAAACTGGGACCTAGCACTCTTGATTATAGGAACTTAGCCCAGGGGCTGAATTTCTAACATCTGTATAAGGACAGGAGGCAGGAGCCTTGGCTTGTAGAAGATGAGGAGCTTGAATTAAGACTCACACTTGCTCAGGGAGATTCTGTGTACCCTGCCTGACATTCTGGAGGTGGGGCGAAATCTCCCATGAGCAGTCCAAGCCACAAGTTGTGACATGTTTGGATTTTGTGACCAAACTTATATTTTGGCATGATGTGGAAATTCCTAAGCCAGGAAACTAATTATAAAACTTAGTCCCATACTGGTAAAACCCATGGATCTCTCTGTAGAAGCAAATACATCACCACTCTGTAGGGACTTTTCTACAGCTCAGGCTCTACAGAGGCCCCAGAGTTAAGGCAATCCCTGGTAAAAATTACAAACCAAAGGAAGAGGTAATCCACTGTGGAGGGCCAGAAGTTATATACTAAGAACTTAGGTAAAAAACTCTGAAAAATATAGAATACATATGCTTTAAATGACTTAGGGATAAAGAAGGACTTTATCCTTTAAACCAAAATAAAATAATAGAATACAGTGAGATTTAAAACGAAGAAAGGACTAAAGGAGGAAGGAAGATTCTGAGCTGTCATATATTAAAATATTTTGTTCCCCCTCATGTTTCGTAATGTCTTACTATGTATTTATTTTTGTAATATAACCATATATATATATAATTATAATAATTAAATATAGTTTATTATAGTATATAATATAATTATATGATATAAAATATATATATGATCTTAACATGGGGTCAAATCTATTCTAACAAATGCCATTAAAACCAAATTTATAACAGCAAAAAAATTTCAATTCCACCCAATGACTACCAATTAACCTAGTTTTTAAAAAAATTTTCATAATGAAGGTTGTTACTTATAGTTATGAAAAGTTTCTTAGAAAAATCCAATATTTAAAGATCCAAGTGTCTTACATATATTTCTCTTGAGTAAATACATTTCACAAAAGTAGTGTTTAATCAGACACCAGGTATTTCCATTCTTTAATACTAAAACATAATAAAGTACTCACCTCATTGCAAAGTTGAAGTACATGATGTTTTATGTATTTTAAGATAAACTGTGTCATGGACAGTAGAATTTTTTAAGACCCTTCAACTACAAGCACTGCCTTTAATCGTCTTTTAGTGAGTGTTCTTGTATTTTATTCAACTCGTTCATTCTAAATTCAGTGCTGTGATTACTACTTGTCTCTGTTGAATTTCAATGTCAGCCTTTCCAATTGTTTCCTAAATGCTCAATTCTTTACTTCTGTACAATAGATTTCTTATACTGTATAGAATTCCAATCAACATTCCTCAGGGCCCTTTGCACTCTTAAAATATCTTCTTTCCCTAAGTTAGAAATGCTTGCATTGTTTTCTCTTCATAAACAGCATATTCTCTTGAGCATTTGAAATCAAATAATAAGTCAATAACTAGATTTGAGATGCTTCACAGCTTCAATCTGATTTATCATATTTGGCTGAATTTTTAGGAAAGTTTCCAGGAAAAAATTAAAAATAGATTAAAAGGATAGAAAACAAAACCCAAAAAACTTCTCTTCATAAAGACTAGCCAAAGTAACTCTTAGAAACAAAAAACAATGTGACTCGAGAACAGAACTTTAACTCTTTTCTATAATTAAATTGCCCTTATCCCAATCGATGTTAATGTAATTAAAATCTTTCATGGTCAGTATTCGAGCTTTTCCATGGTTGTTCCCTGTTAGTCTTAAGAAAAGTTACTCCCTTCAGTTTCTTTCCAGATAGTTTTCATGTAAAAAGTGGCATTTTCAAGATTGGGTAGATCCCAACTTTTGAGTGAGTAAAAGAGACAAAGAGTGAGAATGAGGGAGGAAGACTGGCAAAGAAGAGAAAAAGAGAGAGAGAGAGAGAGAGGGAGAGAGATTTGATCATAATGCAATTAACAGATTGGTTTTGACCACTAACTACATTCCCTAGATACTTGCTTGATTAACTGCATATTTTTTTCTTCCAGGTAACCATGATAAAGAAGACTGGCTTAGTCTATATTTAAAACATTTCATGTATCACATTTATAACATGCTCAAGTATTTATAAATGTCCAAGGATGCAATCAGGACTAGAGAAGTGAAATGAACATAAACTAAATCTAATTTTTGCCTTCAAGACACTTAGGCTCTTGACCGAAGTCAAGGTAAAATATCAATAGGAAAAGCAAAACACTACACCAATTGATCATCTTATCTATAGGTTGTCAACGCATCAGTATAAGTGTTAATTTTGTCCTTGCTGTTTAAAGATTTGGTGTATTTGAACCTCTATAATGGCTTTGCATGTCACATAGCCTTTCTTGGTTTATAATCAGAGGACACAAGCTCATGGCCAGACAATATGCTTTGTGAAATTTACAGAATAATATTTAAAGCTTTGAATTGTTTGTCAAATATTGAAAATTGGAGAATTTCAAAAATTCCAGATTTCTGAATTTTCTCAAACATACCAAAGATCCATGGACAAGGAGTCTGCAATTACAGAAGGGAATAGTTAGTGATAGAGGAATAAGGTCTGTTCCTTTAGACTGGGTTTACCTATAGCTTCTATCTGGTCTGCTTTTACTCTTTATATTAATTGCCTACAGGTCCATGGATTCACAAACCTATACACTAGAAACACCTGGAAGGTCTTAAAAAGTATGGAAACCCAGACTTCTTTAATACCGGGTCCCAACCACATAGGTTGGGATTTATGGGTTCAGTAGAATGTGGTTATTGGTATGAATGTATATTTAAACAAACCCCAAAACAAACCAATTATACTCCAATAAAGATGTTAAAAACAAAAAACAAAACAAAACAAAAACAGTGGTTCTGTGTAACCACAGTAAAACGATTGTTGTGACATTTGAGGTTTTATCCACTGTTTTATATTTCCAATAGCCTAACCATGAAATAAGAGTATTTCTTTCTAGTTCTGTTCTGTTCTGGGCTTTAATTTTGAAGCACTAACATAAACCACATTGCTTAGTATTTGCTGAGAGTGAAAAATCATGTCACCTCACATGATCTAGGATCTGGGCACAGTTTGGTAGTCCAGAGCCTCATTTGGTTTTGTCTTTGTGTCCAAAGATGACCAGGTTCAAGGGAAATGATTCTGGTCAATTAAACTCATAGCTAATTGGTATATTTATTAGTTTATGATAAAACGTTTAAATGAAAACAGAACTTCCAAACAGAGGGAGCAAGTGTGTTCTTAGGTCAGTAAATTATTTTCCCAAGATGAAAGCCTATGAAGTCAAGTTATGATCAAACAGCTGTTTTGTAAACCTCATATCAGAACAAAGAAAGTGAAGACAATTGTCACATCTGTTGCGTTGATGACCAGAACATGAGTGTCTAGTACTCTGGGCTTCTTTGACGTCTGTCTCACTACAACCACAAATCCGGCCTGGCGTGTTTGTTTGGTTTGGGGTTTTTCCCAAACCTCCTCAAGTTTGCATTTGCTGATGACTGTTTGTACTGAACCCCCTCAACGGATGGCCCTTCCCATCCAATGGGGTACAATTTTGCTAGTTTAATTTCAAATATAAAATCTGCCTTTAAATTCTGTGGGCATCTCATGATAAACCTCTATATACTAAAATATTATGAATTAACTTTTCATGAATGAGAATCTTTCATGCTCTATTGAAGTGGTAGCTCCTTGAGGGAAAAATATAACATGTTATACTTGGTAATTCTCTTCATTTGTTACATTCTCAAGTTGCTGTCAGGACAGAACTTTGCATGTAGGGAAAGGAACAAAAATCTCCTAATCAATTGTTAGGAGCTGGTACATTTTCTCATTTATATATATATATATATATATATATATATATATATATATATATATATATATATATATATATAATTATATATATACCGATATATAATATCTCATAATATTATTATCTTCTTTTTATAAGTAAGGAATTTAGCTAAGAGAAATTAAATAAATTGATCAAGTTTGCAGCTCAGACATCAGCAGAGGCTGAATTTAAGAATCTGACTCTGACTTCGAGTCTCATTGCCTCATATAATATATGATCAATAAAGGTGTTAGTTGTTTGATATTAGTTGAAAAAGTTATATTTATCACTCAATCATTTTCTTACAGTCCCTACATATTTTCATTTGCTGTTTATAGAGATTTGGGAAATGGGGTGGATTTTAATTGTTTCAATCATTTAATGCTTGGTGGTATGAGTACCTCAATAAATAATTCACATGTGGGAATTTTGACTCTATAACTACACTTATAAGGTGTAAATAGCTAAAGGTCAATTTAATCCTTCTCTTTTCTCTTTATTCAAAATGCAAACTGTATAAAATCAAATTTAATATAAAGTTATTGCTGCCTGGAAAGGAGCTAGAGAAAGTATTTGCTATTTAAAATGATTTATTGCAAACAGATTAGAAAAACAGGAAACACTTTGTCATTACACACACACACACAAAACAACCCTCTAGTAGGATGAAGCATTTTCCTAATAAAGTTGGTGGGTGGCTGTAAACACATGTATAACTCTGAGCAATTTCAAACCAGGCAATCCAGAAAGCTCAAGCTGGGAATATTTGGGCTTGAAACATACACATTTCGCCTGAGACGTTGTCCTTCAGCCTTGCAGCACTACTAATAAAGGTGCTAAAGCAAAGAGAGGCAAACCTCAAGTTCTTCTGTAGTACAGCAGATGTGTTCTTAACAATTGGAGAGAAGTCTTAGAAAAATACTTCTGTCACTGGTGTAGCTGACACTGCACAGGCAGTTCTTCTTCTTTTACCCTAGCCCTTCTATTTGAAATGTCTAGTGTAGAGGCAAGTGAGTGGTCCCAGATGAGACTAAGCGATGCTGGAAATGGAGCCGAGCTCTTCTAATACACCATTTTATATTGCATTTCTTGGACCAGTGTGCACCATCACCCCCACCCCCAACCCCTCCCCAAGTCCTCCCTTACTGAAGTTTAGCAGTCATTTGAAATTCTCCTGGCGTAATACACAATCCCTTATCTAATGCAAATATTGATTCAATACATTCAGTGAGTTTTGTTAGTTCTCATTTGCAATTCTATTTTTACAGAAGTTTATTTTCCATTATTTGTGCCTATTACAAAGTTTTATCTGCATGTGACAAAGTGGCATATTTATTACCTGTATACAATGTCCTCCTCCAAAGTCGTCTTCTTCCTTGGTATTTCTTAGGCAGTTAATTAATTGCTAAGCATGGTGGTCTAGTTCTTTAATTTTTATTTTCTGTCTATCTTCCTATTAAATCTGTTAAAGAAGATCATTTAAAAATATTCTGAATTCTATAAAGAATTGATGAAGGAAGTTAATTATTGATCCTTACTAGTCTTATGATTTGCCTAATTATGATAATTCTTAGTCATATAATACAAAATTCTAAACATTTCCCCCTCCCCCTAAGTGCTATAAAGTTGATCTTACGTTGTGTCAGGATTGTTCCGCAAATTAGTTTTTTGACACGATGCATTAAGAATGTCTCATCCAGCTGTTACTGTTAAGGAACTTAGAGACTTTAAGTTGGAGAAAGAGCTAACATTTATTGAGTGACTACTATATACAGACTAGTATATTATGCACTTCATATATTTTACTTTGTTATACACATCCATCTCTGTGAGGCAGACATTAATACTTCTGTTCAGTAGATAAGGACAAGAAACTTGAGATCTGTTAGACAGCTTGCCAGGTTAAAAGCTTGACTCTAATGCCAATGCGTCTGCCATCACCTTGTCACTATTTCTGTAAACATTTGTATATATTATTTAAAAAAAATTATTTACAAAAAGGTCATCGCATATATTCTTTAGATACACATACTTTCTCTGTTTTTGTCTTCTAACATACCTCTGTTTTTTAAACATTTTGATCCCATACTTCAATGTTCACCATGCCCCAAATTACCCTCCTGATGGTACTCTTATTTTTTAATTACGTGATTGAGAATGAGTATATTGAGAATAGTATAAATAAAGCTGTTTTGCTTTCTTGCAGGTGGCCTAAATTCTGCTTCAATCACACTGCCCTCAGATAAGAATTTTTATTAATGTAAATCATGTAAGGCATGAGAAGGCATATTCCGTTAGGTACACTAGGGGCCCTAGTGACTGGATCTCAAGGGGAAGGAATAATAATAGCACCACCGTAACCACCACGAACCTGCATCAGTGAGAAAGATGCCATTTATTAGGCATTCTCAGAGTGCAGGATATTATACAGGCACTTTGTCCATATTATGTATCTTAGATATAGATTTGACTTGACATGTGTGAAGCACTCAGAACAGTGTCTGCTAGTAATTTTTACACAAATGTTTGCTTTTATCATTTTCATTATCATCATCAGCAGCAGCATCATCTCATTTAAAGTGTTCAGTGATCATTAGATGTAGGTATTATTATTCTCATTTTGTGGGTAAGGAAATTGAGGTTATTGAGGCTGAATTACTTGCCTGGTGAAAAAATAATAGAGAGTGAATTTCAACGCAGATATATATAATTTCTAAGACCATTTTCTTCCTGCTCAGCTACACTATGACACATGAGTGGGAATGGCCACAAGAAAAAAATGTTTCCCTGCTTCTGACCTTCACAAGGTGGGAATATCTTCCTGTCTTCTCTCAGGGAGTATGTCACACAGGGGGAATAATCCAGAAACCATGGCTGATGTTTTGACTGCACAGACCGCTGCTCAGAAATGTCCCTGTGGCTTTGAGGAGGAAGTGTCTTGGTTCCTGGGGGACCCTCCGAATGTCTAAGATGTTTTGATTGCTCTGCTTATCCCGGGGAAGATAACTGCTAACCCCTGTCTTCCCCAGGGTCTCTGATTTTCCATGCAGAACTGGACTCTAGTTCTATAAATGCTCATCTTGTCCTCTCCTTTGTCCCTTGTCATCATTTCTTCTGAACCTGACACCAGGTGTGTGCCATCTATTAACCTGTCATATTCATTGATCTCCCTAAGAAATCAAACTGTCCCTCTAATTCCCCTGCCTGATCTTTGTTTGCCAGAGCTTACTGACAAAAGTTTCCCCTGGAAAAAGAATAGTAGAGTCTATTCACTTTAGCCTTCACAGCCTCAAATGCTGTATAGTCAATATATAATTTTCTGTAAATTTTAAACTTTATGGCCTCATTGACAATGAAAACTGTTTGCAGATAACTCTGATTTGACCTGCAAAGGTTGTAAGAAAACACAACAAAAGTAAACCTAGGGATTAAAGAAGTTTATAAAGAAAAGTATAAAACCTTTCCATTGGCACTTTCATTTTTCAACAGAAAAAGACAGGTTGTACTTTGTAATTCATAAATATCCAAAGTCAAACTGATAACTAATTTTCTCCCTTTATTTTCTGGAAAATGTTGATGGAGGATTATAAACTCTCCAGTGTAGCTTAATATGCTTACAGTGAAGCTGTGGTCATTCCCTTTTCTGTTTAAGAACCTCAGGAAATTCTCCATTCCTTGATGACACCGTTCTTCAACCCCACGATGCCACCATAATTGCATGACTTCTTTGCCAAAACTAGGTCTTATTTTTAGAATAAGAATATCCTCATTTCATTATGTATCTGTCCAACTATTCATTCTTTCACCTATAAATTATTTTACTATTTAGCATTAACGCTGTGCTAGGAGCTTGTATTAGTCAATGTCTTAGCAGGATAACATGTGTTATTCTAGGTCTTTCAAACAGAGAGTCCAACACAGGAAATAAGCTAAAAACATATTGGATTCTCATTGTAGTATCATTTACAATAGCCAAGATATGGAAACAACCAAGTGTTCATCAACGGATGAATGGATAAAGAAGATGTGATTATATATATATATATATATATATATATATATATATATATATAAAGGAACATTATTTAGCCTTGAAAGAAGGAAATTCTGCCATTTGCAATATGTGGATGGACCTTGAGGGCACTATGTTAAATGAAATAAGTCAAACATTAAAAGAAAAATACTATATCACTGTATCATCTCATTTATATGTTGAATCTGAACAAACTGAAATCATAGATACAGAGAACAGATGGTGCTTGCCAGAGGTTGGGGGGGGCAGGAGGGAGGTGGGCAAAATAGGTGAAACTGGTCAAAACTTCCAGTTAGAAGACACCTTAGTGATAGGGATGTAATATGCAGCATGGTGATTATAGTCAACAATACTGCATTGTGTACTTGCAAATTGATAGGAGAGTAGATCTTAAAAGTTCTCACAATAAGGAAAAATATTGTAAGTATGTGAGGTGATGGCTGCAACTCAAGTTATTTCACAATATATAGTTATATCAAATCATATTGTACTCTTTGGACTAATACAATCTTTTATATCACTTACATCTCAATAAAAATGGGAAAAAAGAAAAAAAAAATCAGACCCGAAGGATCAAAATAGCAATGGAAGAAAACAACTGATTACTCAGAATTGAGAGCTGCTGCCACCTTGGGCTGAAGGCTAGGTGCCTGGTCAGTGTGCAGTGGGGGCGGCCAATGTTTCTGTTAGTACAGGTATCTTGCTGCTGTCACTGAGCCAGAAGCTAGAAGTCCCCTCTCCTACTGATGCTGCCAAAACTTGCCCAGAGGCTTCTTGGGACTAAAACTTCCCGCCATCTCTCTACAAAGCTTTAGACAGGCTATTCCCTGTGCCTAGAAGTCAGCCTTCCTCCCTCCACCTATCACCCCACAGCCCTGCACCCCACTTGGCTAACTTTTCTATTTCCAAAAAAATCAGATTTCTTTTCAACATCTAGCACAAGATTGTTATATTGAGAAGTCCCCAACTTTATCATTGCCTTCTCTATCTCTTATATTCTATCTATTATTGCATCTATTACCTGTGTAATAGGTGTGCCTATTACCTGTGTGCTTGTTAGTCTTTCATATTGAGTTGAGAGCTTCCTAAGGTTGTGCCTTTTTGTTTGTTTGTTTATATCTTCTCAGCTAGCACAGAACCTACCATTTCTCAATTAATATTTGTCAATTTTATTTTAATTGAATTGCAATCTGCAAATGTACAGAACTATAGTATATCTTAATTAATATCTTAATGGATCTAATATGCTGGGTCAGGAATTGAAACACAACCACTGTTCTTTGCTCATTTGGTATGTGGGAGAGTTATTTTAACTTACTTTATTGTGGAGGTGAGGCTTTTTTCAAGCTTAAAAAGTATTCTTTTTAGAGCTTCTGAAGGTGTCTGGATGACAGGCTGGCTGAGGTTTTATAATCAACCATTTATAATCATGAAATGTTCTAATAATGAAAAGTAATATAGTCAGACATTCTAAATTGTGTTCCCATTCACTTTGCCAAGTGCCTTTTCAAAACCTTTTTGCTCTGGCATCTTATTTATTTATTTATTTTTGGTAATTCTCATGTTACAATACAGAAAACTGAGAATCTAACTTCAGAAAAAATAAAACAACAAATTTAAAGGTGTGAGTACAAGGGGTTCAAGACAAATCACAGTCTAGTACTCTGCCTTCCAAATTGAAACTTGAGTTTTTCCTCCTAGACAAACCTTTCAGAACAGCAGAGCTAGATGCCTGTTTGACTGAAGGTAAAAGAACAGTGACAACCCAGTATTCCTTCCTTACTTGAGAAATGGGCTTTCTGTTTCTCCTGCAAAGCTGCATTCTCAAGACAGAGGCCAATGGGATCTAGGCCAGTGGATTTCAAACCAAGTGTCACAGATTCTTGATGATGCCTAAAGGGCCACTGGGAGGAAGAGAGACAGAGCTGGCAGTTTCATCTCTTCCAGCCTCACCCATTTTACCCTCAGCAGATTCATTTATCTTTTAAGTTCCTTTCATTCTCTATAAATCTTCATTTACAAAAGGAATTTGGCTACTATAAACATTGTGAAAAACCACTGATCTAGTCCCCTCAAACATTAGGAGAATGTACAATTGCCAAAAAGGCTGTATGAAGGAAAATTCCATGGATCTAGACTCAGAGAACCTCTCCTTTGATTTTGCTCTTCCAATTAGCTGTGAGGCCTTGAACAAGTCACTTAACCTCTCTGGACCTTAGTTTTCTCATCTTGGATATCGTGAAATTTTAAATTACTAAAGCTTTTGAGAAGTGGTTTGCAAATCATAATATTCCATGCAAACAAGAGTTATTATTGTTTTCCAGAGAATGGGTCAGTAAGTTAGTAAAATTCTAGAAGAACAACACAGATATGTAATTATTGATAAACATTTTTGAATGCCTACTGTGATGGTTGATTTTATATATCAACCAGACTGGGTCATGGGATACCCAGATAGCTGGCAAATTTTATTCTATTGTTTCTGTGAGGATTTTTTTGGATGACATTAACATTAAATCATTGGACTTGAATAAAGCAGATTGTCTTCCATAATGTGGGTGGGATTCATTCAATCAGTTGAAGGCCTGAATAGAACAAAAGGTTGACCTGTTTTTCATCTGCCTGATTGTCTTTGAACTGAAACATCAGCTCTTCCTGGTTCTCTAGCAGTTTCTGGCCTTTGACTAGAACTGGGATGTTGGCTTCTCAGATTTTAAACTTGCCACCCCTTGTAATTATGTGCAGCAATTCCTTACAATAGATACAGATAGCTGGATAGATAGATATCCTGTTGGTTCTGTTTCTCTGGAGAACCCTGACTAATACATCCACTGAGGTGATCTTGAAATATGTTCACAACTCTTTGACACTCTTGCTTCCAAAAGATGAAGCTGAATTCCCCATCTCTCTTGAATGTGGGCTGGACTTAGAGACTTGCTTCTAATGAATGAAATACACTGGAAGTGACAGAGTGGCAAGGTGATAAAAGGCACTATGACTTTCTTCTTCTTTTTTATTTTTTGATCATTTTTCCTAGGAAAAGCAACTTGCCATGTCTTGAGAACATTCAAGAAGACCAATGAAGTTCACATCATGAGGAACTGAGGCCTCCAGCCAACAGCCATGTGAACCAACTTGGATACGGACTCTCCAGCTCCTGTCAAGCCTTCAGAAGACTGAAGCCCTTGTGGTCATCATCACTGCAGCTTCATGAGAGACCCTGACCAGAACCATTCAACTCAGCTGTTTCCAGATTCCTGACCCATAGAAAGTACATTAGATAACAAATATTTACTGTTTTTAAGCCACTGTGTTTTAGGGTAGTTTTTTTTTTTTGCAGCAGTAGATAAATAATACACCTGCATTGAGTTCATTGCATTGTCTGAACCCTCCATTCCTAGACTCAGGGTTGTGAATGATTATACGGAGAGACAGAGAGTCAGTAACAAAAATTTTCATTCTATTTTCCATTTGCACCAGGATATGGGAGAGTGGTCAACATCCAGTAAACCTGGATCAAAATTCGAAGTGCCCTTGTTGATCTGGGTGGGAAGTCAAGACAACATAAAAGAGCATCAATGAGGGCAAGGACATAGTAGCAGGCCTTGGAGGGCAAAGAAAACTCTTCGTCAGCACAATGGGAAAAAAATTGGCTCCATAAAACTGAAGGTCAGGCTCCCTGTGCACTTAAAATAGGTGTTCAATACATATGCATTGATTGATGTTGGCTGATTTATTTTGAATGCCAGACAGACTGCGAGTCACCTGTGTTGCAACATAGCTTAAATAAATGTGCGTTGTGCCTGGAAAAATAGCAATTCAGCAGTGAGGACCAAAAAGAGCCATTCAGCCTCTCACTGGGCAGCTTTACTGGTCCCATCTGCCATAGACCCCTGACTACTGAGGAGATTCCCATTGGAAGTTGAGCAGTGCTTTGGGGGTAAATGAGGAGAGCCTTCAACAGGAAAACCTTTGGCAGTGGGACCTGACCAATTGCTCTCAGTGTCAGTGAAGACCTGGATTGATTTCTGTATAGGAAGATCAGTGCTGTGACCTGCAAAGATGCTAAGACAGGCCCACAGTAGGTTGGTGGTGAGAGAGAACAAGATGGGGGTGGTGGTGATTGCAGGTTGGTAATGGAAGAGAAATTTGATACAGTAGTTAGACATAGTTACAAAAAGACATGGGTTATTTTTCTTATAATTACTCTTCATGAAAACTTTGCCATATTTAGGTTTGGATGAAAAAAAATACATGTGGCTTTTGCTCTTGATCATGTTAGATTACTTTTTTTTTCTGTTTTGAAGATGAAGGCTCTGTGTGAAGTACTGAAGGGCACATTAAGGTGCTCGTATGTTCTAGTTTCCCTGGGAGAATCTCTGTTTACATATCATGTTCCAGTGTCATTATTTTAGTGACACTTTTACTCTAAAGGATCCTGAGTTGGACAATTAGTTATATAGCAACAACTTCTAGTTTTAATGGAGAGGCAATACAGTGGACTGAGTAGAAATATGAACTCTATCACAAACCTTGAGGGAAAATCCCAGTTCTGCCACTTATTAGTCATGTGATCTTGGACAAATTCCTTAATATCTCTGTACTGTGGTTACCGTAAAGTGGGGATAATAATAACATCTATTCATGTGGTTGGGGTGAGGATTAAATGAGTTATTATGCATAAAAGGCTGCAAACAGCACCTGACATATGAAAGCTCTATAACAGCTTTAGGTTTAGTTAATATTAAATCTTCACAAAAATCTTGTGATGAAGAAGTTGTTCTTATGCCCCTTTGTAAATGAGGACACTGAATTTCCAGAGATTAAGAAAAATTTTATAGGCAGACCAGCTAGAAAGTAGTAGGTGTAGGATTTGGTTTTGACTCTGATTTCAAAAGCTGGCACTTATTAGAGTATTCCACAACACCTGTTACTCTCAAAGCCTCCTTACCCCCGACTTCATTTTCTAGAACAAGTTAGCATGAGGTAATATGCCTGTATTCTCACTCTCACTCTATTCTATACCAGTTCTGGGCAGATCAGAGTTTATTTTTTTGGGTGGGGTGGGGTGGGGGGAAGGAGTGTTGTTTCCATCATGTTACCCAACCAAACTTGGCAACAAAGCCAATCTTCTGACAGTGGGTTGTGGGGTGAAGAAATCACAGCATTTGTTGCAGGATCCCAAGCAAGGAGAACAGTCAGCTTATGCTCAAAAGACCCTAACTCCCCAGTGGCTTTCAGGGAAGGGTTTTTAAAGGCAACATTAGGGGCGAGTGTTGTAGGATGCCTGATCAGCTCCTGGACATTCTTCTGATTAGTTGGTGCTGAGCAAACAAGGTGGTATTTGGGGAGTTAACATCATCAACTTCTGGTTTCAACTGGTCTGGGGTCTATGTGTTTGTGATCAGCATGGAGTTAATTTCTTCCACCTCATGGGGGTTTCAGTATCTGTAAAACAACTCAAGGATATGGATCAGGATATGATATATAGTTCTGAGGAAAAACTAAAAGTCCTTGACTTTGTTTAATGACTAAACTATTATTATTTTGTCTGGTTTCACTGTTTTCCTTTGTTTCTGTATTTTTTCACTTTTATGATTAAATTTGCTCCTTAGAACTCTGGGTGGCCTAGGAGGCTAAAGCTTTTTGCAAACAAGAGGCAGAGGACACTGGGGGTCGTCTGCCCCCAGGAAGATCCTGCAGTTTCCTGTTCAGTTTCAATCATCAGCATCAGATTGTGTCTTGTCCCTGTATAAGGTTCACAGAGGATGAGGCCAGGACAGAGACACACCCATGCTGATACTGCTTTTCCTTAATCAAGTTGCCCAAAGAAGTTGAGAGTTTGGGTTCATTCCCATTGTGGAGTTCAGAAGAAATGTCCTTTGGGGAAGCTGTGGAGGCAGGCTTAAAATAGCCTCACTGTCTCTGCATCATGAGAAGAGCAAAAGGAAGGATGATTCATGTTCACTAAGAGCAGAATGGATGTGGTACAGAGAGCCAAAATACCTTGGCTGCCCAGGCCAGTAAATTAAGGCTTTGCCTGTGTGGCCCAGTGTGGTCAAAGATGGAAAAGAATGGGTGTGTCTGAGTGAATACCAAGTGGGATGGATGATCCACCAGGGCACAGGCAGTGCCCCACCCTGTTAAGCCTTCACACTGCAGAAGCATCTTCTACTCTTAGATGAAACTCGACCCAATGGACAGAGTTCCAGTGGAATATAGTATTTCTCTATAATTTTTAGTAAAAATTCAGCTTAGTTTTAGAAAAACTCCATGCTTGTATACTTAAGTTATAGACTTAAAGATTTATAGGTGTGTAAATGCTACACCATCTTGAGGGACAGTCTTATTCCAGTTCTCCTAGCTCCATTCCTTCCTCACTTTTTCTTCTTGTGATGCTTGATTCCTCACGTCAAGCTTGTCAAGAAGATCTCGAACCCTTGCTTAAACTCTGGGTCCCCCTCTATAAAGTGAGAATAATAATATATACCAGGGTCATTGTGAGGATTATAAATAATTTATATAATGTGCCTAGACTACAGGGTTGAGACACCACAGATGCCCAAATGGTACTATTATCACTACTACTCCTACTAATGAGAAGTACATGACTACTAATGATAGCAATAATAAAAATAATAATGACAACCAGACTGGTAGTGTGATCACTTGAAATTATCAGGCTGGTATATTCTACTACATCAATACGTACATTATCAATATAAAATTACTGAGGTTATCAAGGTTAATATATGTACCTAGGACACAATGTTCATATGAATATCTAGGACATACAGTGTCTTCTCCACAATGCTAGTTTTTTCTTTATGTATAAAGAACCAACCCTGTTCTTCCCTGAAATAATGAGTTTCTCTTGTATAGACAAACATACAGAGGAATTTTACTTTTTTAAAGAGCACATTCCATACCTATCAAGAAAATGAAAGCTTTTCAAGAAAATTCCTGTGAAAAGTCTAAGATTATTAAAAGAATAACTATTGAGGAAAAAAGAAACAAAGTGTTTAACCTTTTTCCTGAAAAGTTAAAGACAGTACTTCACAAAAGCTTCTACAACCTTTTAAATTTTATTCAAGACTTAAAGAAACTAGTAATCCCCAAGGTTCCAAGGTTTAATTTCCATTGCACAGAATGCCTCTCACGTCAGAATTAATCAGGTTTCATTTCCACTCTCCCATTTCCCTTAAGGAATCCTGCAGTATAAACCTCCACGGTAAACACAAATATTCATCTACTCACCTGTTTTGAAGAGCCAGACGTTCAGGGGTGTAAATCATTGGCAGTGATGGGTATGCACTGATTTGGGCACAATTCGTCCTCTCTGTCTAACTCCACAGTTTCCTTCAGCCTCTCCTCATGTGCACAAGAGCAAATGCTTTAATCCGAGACATCAGGAAAAATGAGTGGACGCTGATGAGCTTTGCTGCCTATAAGCAGACGGGACAAATCTTGATTTTGTTTCTTTTTCAAGTGAGAGAAAAAAATCAGTTGTATTAAATAACAGATAGGATTATCTGGGTATCCAGCGTTACTACTTCCACAAACCTGCCTTCATTGATATTCTAAGTTTATAAGAAAATTACCTCTTAGACTGTAATTTCCTGCTAACAAGTTGAGCATTTGTAAGCCTACCTTCTTTGGTTCACTCTTTGCTGGTAGAAGTTTCAGGGGTCCTCAGACGTGAGTAAATGTTGGCTCCAGCTCCAGAATGTGTGTGTTTAATGAACTGGGTACTTATTTGTTTGTGGAAGGATGGGTCTGGGGTGGTGTATCTACAGTGGCTCAGATTCAGTCTACCAGTGTGTTTTTATTTCTGGAACTTGCAGTTGTGCATGGCAAGGATGAAGGATGGGATTTCCCTTTATTGCTTTTGTAGCAATAAAGGACCCGTTTGCTTATCCCTTCTCTGTTTCTTGCTATGTCAATCCTTAGTAAACGCTGGCAGCTGTTGCACTTCAAAACGTGGACAAAGGATAGGGTAGTGCTCATTTTCAAATCCCTCTTTTAGGAGAGATTGGAGGGAATCAGAAAGGATGAAGTGTGGCTTTGGAAACTTCCTTCTCCATGATAATTAGCATTCTCATCAAATTCATTGGTCTCTGTGGGATTTGTTCTATGCTTGGGTTGACTCCAAACTATATGCAGGTATTAGAGCAGAGATGTGGGATTTGTTCTACGCTTGGGTTGACTCCAAACTATATGCAGGTATTAGACTCAGAGAAGCTCAAGGGAGTTTGGAACATGCCTTCAGAGCATAAGAAGTAGCTTAACTATCTTACTTACAACATGTTTACTTAGTCCTAAAGGATTCAGGAAGTTTTTGAAATCAAAAGTTGCTTTACATCAAATTTGATTGTCCAGGGAGTACATTCCTTGAAATTATTCTTTTTTAGTTCATTTTTGATGTACAGATAATAATGTAGGAATAATAGTATAGCTTTTCATTCCTGGGTTTTGACAAATTCAAGGAGGAAAATATCACATTTGGTTCATTTTTGGAGTCCAGTGTAAGGAAGCATCTAGGTTAGCTACAGAAGTTACTTCTGCCTTTGGTAACATCAGTCTAACAGGACTCCAAACATGCACTGATGTTGCTGGTTTTTCTGGATTGCTGTTCCTGGCTACTAAGTCTGCAAAAATCCTAGAGATGGTAATCTGGCCCAGCAAACAGAGACATTTGCGGAACACATGGACATATGTAAGAACCAAGTAACTCGTCTCAAGTAAAAGTGTCTACCTAAAATGAAACTACTAGAGAAAATGTCTTGATCCAAAATGCCCTGTTCCAAGAAGTTGTGTCTTCTATGGCTTTTACAACACTTGTACTAACCTCCCCAGAATGTCCCTTCAACTATGGCTTTGAAATTGCCATTGCATTTGCTTACCTCCAATTAAATGGTAAGCTCCCTGAAGGTAAAGACTTAGTTTTGTTCACACAGAAATCCAATGTCCCAATGGGATTGAGCACTTGGAAAGCATTCATTGAATTAATGAGCCAGATTTCTTGTGTTAAACTCTGACTCTTATGTCCTGCTGCCATTTTCTAGCTCATTAAAATTATCAACAATAATAGCATTCAATGATTTATCATGTGTCTGACACTGCGCTGAGCACTTTGTCTATCATCTCTTTAAATCTGCACAACTCTATGGATGTTTGGACTAAAAATGGTCAAACTAATGAGGTTTTGGAATCAGAGAAATCTGAGTTCAAACTTGTGCTTTGCCCTTTGTTAGCACTTGGAGTTTAGCCAATCTATGTGTGGCTCTGATTTTCATTTGCAATATGGGTTAATGATAACTTTCTCAAAGAATGTTGTGAATAACATCTACCTTTGCCTAGCATGTAGCTTGCAACCCTGTGTTGTAATTTCTGTGCTTAAGATCATTATATTCTTCGAGTCAATGAATGCGAGAAAAAAATATATCAGTTTGGAACACAAAAGGAAAATATTTTCTTTTAGTCCACTAGTCTCTTATTCTTACGTTTTTTAATACATCCACCCGTTCCTTCTAATACGGGTACAATTTAGCAGCTTTTCATTAATTCTAGTATATACAACTTTTCATTAAGTTTACTATATACAACCTCATTTTCATAATAAGTAATAGTTTCCTTTTGTCAGAAACTCTTCTGTTGTTCTTGGTTGCCCATTCTAGCCAGGATATTTTGCCAGTGTTTTGATACCTCCTTGTTTCTCAATATACTGTGAGAGAATTTGTTTGGATACAATAGTCTTGTAAATTAGCCCAACAGTATTGCAAGAGATCCCAACATTGTGTATACTTACTCAGAATAAGAAAAAACTGTTGCGGTAGCAGAGATAATAGTCAGTATGGATGCATGGCCAGTCAGAGGAGATGTCAGCCATAAACAACTGGTAGCTATAATGTGACCAATGCAATCACACACAACTGGTACATTTGTATGTGTATGTACCAGCTGAGAGTCAGCCTGGTGGCCAGTCACCTCTTTGCCTTCCTCTGGCCTATTATAAATGAGTAGAATTCATTAACAACTGTGACACCTCCTACTCAGATAATTTTCCTAGTGGGATTTGCTGATTACTATTATGTAGCAGTTTAAGTCTCTTCTGTAAAGAACCAGTATTTCAGCAGAAACTATCAGAAACCAGAAAAGACCAGTATAATGTGGTATATATATACAATAGGATTTTACTCAGCCATAAAAAAAAATGAAATAATGCCATTTGCAATAACATAGATGGACCTAGAGATTATCATACTAAGTGAAGTAAGTCAGAAAAAGACAAATATCATATTATATCACTTATATGTGGAATCTAAAATAAAATGATACAAATGAACTTATTTACAAAACAGAAATAGACTCACAGACATAGAAAACAAACTTAGGGTTACCAAAGAGGAAAAGGGGAGGAGGGATACATTGGAAATTTGGGATTAACAGAGACACACTAGTATATATAAAATAGATAAAGAAGGACCTACTGTGTAGCACAGGGAGCTATAGTCAATATCTTGTAATAACTTAAAATGGAAAAGAATCTGAAAAAGAATATACATATATATATATTTTTCCCTCCTCAAAAAATTCAAGGAGGGAAGCACCACATTTGATTCATTACTGCAGTCCAGTATAAGGAAGCACCCAGTTCATATATATATATATATATATATATATATATATATATATATATATATATAACGATCATTTTGCAGTACACCTGATACTAACACAACATTATAAATCAACTATACTTCAATAAAAAACAACAAAAACCTAACAAAAACCCCCACATTCATCATAAAGATAATACAACTGTTTCACTAAAACTACAGGTTTCTTGCCTTTAAACATGTTTTGTTGGTGCTATGTGGATTAAATAATATGAACAACTAATGAACAAATCAACATTTTGGCTCAAACATTTTGGTTAATGCTTTCTTATGGACAAATTTTAATTATCATTGGGCCTTGAGGAAGGTAGATGCATTGGATGCTCAGAAATGACTGGACTATGGCATCAAAAAAGTGAAGGGTCTGAGAGTCTACCCTGCTTGCAGGTTAATAAGATAGCCTGCTATCACTTCGTAGATGCTGGCAGAAAACACAAGACTCCTGGGTCAGAGAAAAAGGACTTTATTACTCATGGTGCAACAGGCTGCATAAGCTCCACATTCCCACTGGTTTCTCATGTTTCCCAGTTTCCACAGGACTACACAGGTGGATATAGATGAATGCTGTACAGGCAGTGTGTTGTGTCTCACTGAGGAACCCCAAGCTTAGGAAACCCCAGTCTTTTATAATGAGCCACAGCAATCTGTTTAACCTTTGCCCCAGAAGGAGACATCTTTATTATACTGGGCAGCAAACAAATCTACCTTCTTATCTGGATGAAGACAGTTCTCATCTTCCCATGGCTGTTCTCTATAAAAATATTCTTGGGCGGAGTCAAGATGGCAGATTAGGAGGAAGTGGAATTCGTGTCTCCACATAACTAGGGCACTTACCAGGCACTGGTGGGGGACCACGGACACCTAAGGGGACAGGAGGAACCCCCAGCAACTGGGTAGGATGTGGGACATGGGGAGGATGAAGGGGGAGGTGAAGTGGAGGCCAGGCAGGACTGGCACCCTTGAGGGGCAGGTGGGGGAGAAGGGATCCCATGCCCGAAGGGGGAAATTGGGGGACCATTGGGAGGACAGAGGATCAAAAGGGAGCATGGCCAGGTTTCCCCTGCCCACTTGGGCCCCCAGGAACCTGCTGAGATCCTGGGCCTGATCCTCTGCCCACCAAGGCCCCCTCCAGCCATGCAGGTCCTGATGGAGTAGGATGTAGGGAAGGGGGAGCAAAAATAAAGACCGGACCTCTGGGACCAGCACCCCTGAGGGGTGGCTAGGGGAGGGGAGGGGTTCCTACACCTAGTGGGACCCACCCATGGCTAGGGGTCCAGCGGACACAGGGGAGACCCTAGTGGAAATGGTGGGGGGAGGGTGCAAAGGAATGGAAGGGAATGGGGCCAGCGCTTTCCCTGTCCACTTAGGTACCATGGAGCCTGTTGGGCCCTTGGAGCCTCCTTCCTGCCATGCAGAGCCCAAGCCCCGCCCCTACACCCTCACCCAGGGCCCTACCCCAAAACTCCAGAGCGCCACACTCCAGAGGCTCTCCTGTCCATGTGCTGCTTCTCCCCTTCTGCACAAGTCCTAAGCCCAGGTCCCACTCCACATTCAAATGCCATCCCCCCACCTGTCTAGGTCCCACAGTGCCCTAAACCCCACTCCTGCTTCAGTTCAACCCCTGCCTAAACTCCACCTCCATAGCCAAGGCTTTTATGTTTTTTTCTTTTTTCTTCTTTTAGTTTGGGGTTCTGTTTTACCTTGTTGATTCATTGTTGTTGATTCATTTATATTTTTATTTTTCCTAATAAATCTTTTATTTTACTAATTTTATTTTATTCTTTATACTTTTTTATTTTTCTCTCCTTTTGGCTTGTTCCTCCCGCATCCCGCCCACCCTTTCTTTTTGCTTTTGTCTGTTGTGGTTTTATTTTACCTTGCTGCACTTGTTACAATTATATTTTTATTTTTCCTAATATAACTTTTACCTCTCTAATTGTATTTTGCTTTTTATTCTTTGATATTGTACTGCTCCTTTTTTTTTTTGACCATGCCACGCAGCTTGTGGGATCTTGGTTCCCAGGCCAGAGGTTGGACCCGAGGTCCTGTGGTGGGAGCTCCAAATCCAAACCACTGGACTAACAGAGAACCTCAGACCCCAGGGAATATTAATCAGACTGAGGCCTCCTGGAGATCCTAATATCAGCACCAAGTCCTGGCTCTATCCAACTGCCTGCAAACCCCAGTGCTGGATGCCTCAGGCCAAACAACCAGTAAGACAGGAATACAGCCCCACCCATCAAAAAAACAAATAACACGACAAAAAATTTTGTTAAGACAAAGGAGCAAGGTAAAAAACTACAAGACTAAATGAATGAAAATGAAATAAGCAACCTACTTGAAAAAGAATTCAGAGTAATGATAGTAAAGATGATCCAAAATCTCAGAAACAGAATAGAGAAAATACAAGAAATATTTAACTAGGATCTAGAAGACTTAAAGAGCAAAGAAACAGTGATTAACAACACAATAACTGAAATTAAAAATACTCTAGAAGGAATAAATAGCAGAATACCTGAAGCAGACGAATGAATAAGTGAGCTGGGAGATAAAAGGGTGGAAATAACTGCCAGGGAGCAGTTATTATAAAGAAAAAACAGTTATTATAAAGAAAAAAGAATGAAAAGAACTGAGGACAGTCTCAGAGACCTCTGGGACAACATTAAATGCACCAACATTCGAATTATAGGAGTCCCAGAAGAAGAGAAAACAAAAGGGATTGAGAAAATATTTGAAGAGATTATAGTTGAAAACTTCCTTAATAGGGGAAAGGAAATAGTCAATCAAGTCCAGGAAGTGCAGAGAGTCCCACACAAGATAAATCTAAGGAGAAATACGCCAAGACACATATTGCTCAAACTATCAAAAATTAAATACAAAGAAAAAATATTAAAAGCAGCAAGGGAAAAGCAACAAATAACATACAAGGGAATCCCTATAAGGTTACCAGCTGATGTTTCAGCAGAAACTCTGCAAGCCAGAAGGCAGTGGCAGGACATATTTAAAGTGATGAAAGGCAAAAACCTGCAACCAAGATTACTCTACCCAGCAAGGATCTCATTCAGATTCGACCAAGAAATTAAAACCTTTACAGACAAGCAAAAGCTAAGAGAATTCAGCACCACCAAGCCAGCTTTACAACAAATGCTAAAGGAATTTCTCTAGGCAGGAAACACAGGAGAAGGAAAAGATCTACAAAACAAACCCAAAACAATTAAGAAAATGGTAATAGGAATATACATATTGATAATTACCTAAAATGTAAATGGATTGGAGGATAGCTTCAAGATGGCAGAGGAGTAAGACGTGGGGATCACCTTCCTCTTCACAAATACATCAAAAACACATCTACATGTGGAAGAGCTCCTACAGAACACCTACTGAACACTGGCAGAAGACCTCAGACTTCCCAAAAGGCAAGAAACTCCCATTGTACTTGGGTAGGGGAAAAGAAAAAACAGAGACAAAAGAATAGGGATAAGACCTACACCTCTGGGAGGGATCTGTGAAGGAGGAGAAGCTTCCACACACTAGGAAGCCCCTTCACTGGCAGAGACAGCGGGTGGATGGGGAGAAACCTTGGGAGCCATGGAGGACAGCGAAGCAACAGGGGTGCAGGAGGCAAGTGGAGATATTCCTGCACAGAGGATCAGTGCCGACCAGCTCTCACCAGCCTAAGAGACTTGTTTGCTCACCCACTGGGGCAGGTGCGGGCTGGGAGTTGAGGCTTGGGCTTCAAAGGTCACATCCCAGGGAGAGGACTGAAAGGGGCTAGTGAACACAGCTACCTGAACACAGCCTGTAAGGGGCTAGTGCACCAAAACTACCTGGGGGTGAGTCTGGAAAAATGTCTGGAACTGCATAAGAGGCAAGAGACCATTGTTTTGGGGTGCACAAGGAGAAGGGATTCAGGGCACTGTCTAAAAGAGCTCCAGAGTTGGATGTGATCCACGGCTATCAGCGTGGACACCAGAGATGGGCAATAGACACTAAGGCTGCTGCTGCAGTCACCAAGAAGCCCGTGTGCAAGCACAGGTCACTATCCACACCTCCCCTCCCAGGAGCCTGTGCAAGCCACCACTGCCAGAATTCCCTGATCCAGGGACAAATTTCCAGGGAGAACACAAGAAGAGCCTCAGGCTGTTGCAACATCATGCTGGCCTCTGCCACAGCAGGCTCACCCTGCATTATGTACGCCTCATTCCCCACCGCCTGAGTGAACCAGAGGCCCCTAATCAGCTGCTACTTTAACCCCATCCTGTCTGGGTGGGAAACAGATGCCCTCAGGCGACCTAAAAGCAAATGCAGGACCAAATCCAAAGCTGAGCCACAGGAGCTGCATGAAAAAAGAAGAGAAAGGGAAACCTCTCCATTCAGCCTCAGGAGCAGTGGATTAAATCTCCACAATCAAATTGATGCACCCTGCAGCTGTGCAATACCTGAATAGACAACAAATCATCCTAAAATTGGGGTGGTGGACATTGGGATCAAATGTAGACTTGGGGTTTGCTTTCTGCATCTAATTAGTCTCTGTTTTTATGTTTATCTTAGTTTAGTGTTTAGAGTTTATTATCATTGGTAGATTTGCTAACTGATTTGTTTGCTCTCTTCCATATATATATATATATTTTTTTTTCTCCTTTTGTGAGTGTGTAGTGTATGCTTCTCTGTGTGATTTTGTCTGTATATCTTTGCTTTTACCATTTGTCCTAGGGTTCGTCTTTCCCCCTTTTTTTTTAAATATAGTTTTTATCTCTAGTTGTCATTGGTGGATTTGTTTTTTGGTTTCTTTGCTCTCTCTTTCTTTCTTACTTTCTACTACTTTTTTATTTTTGATAATTAAAAAAATTTTCATTTTAATAAATTTATTTTTATTATTTTTTCTTTCTTTCTTTTCTTTTTGTCCCTTTTCTTCTGATCCAGGTGGCTGACAGAGTCTTGGTGAACCAGCCGCATGTCAGGCTTGAGCCTCTGAGGTGGGAGAGACGACTTCAGGACATTGGTCCACCAGAGACCCCCCCACCCCGGCTCCAAATAATATCAAACGGCGAAAGCTCTCCAAGTGATCTCCATCGCAATGCTAAGACCCAGATCAACTCAACGGCCAGCAACCTACAGTGCTGAAGACCCTACACCAAACATCTAGCAAGACAGGAACACAACCCCACCCATTAGCAGAGAGGCTGCATAAAATCATAATAAGGTCACAGACATCCCAAAACACACCAACAGGTGTGGTCCTGCCCACCAGAAAGACAAGATCCAGCCTCATCCACCAGAACACAGGCACCAGTCCCTTCCACCAGGAAGCCTACATAACCCACTGAACCAACCTTACCCACCATGGACATACACCAAAAACAACAGGAACTATGAACCTGCAGCCTGAAGAAAGGAGACCCCAAACACAGTAAGTTAGGCAAAATGAGAAGACAGAGAAATACACAACAGATGAAGGAGCAAGGTAAAAACCCACGAGACCAAACAAATGAGGAGGTAATAGGCAGTCTACCTGAAAAAGAATTCAGAGTAATGAGAGTAAAGATGATCCAAAACCTTGTGAATAGAATGGAGAAAACACAAGAAACGTTTAACGAAGACCTTGAAGAACTAAAGAGCAAACAAACAATAATGAACAACACAATAAATGAAATTGAAAATTACCTAGAAGGAATCAATAGCAGAATAAATGAGGCAAAAGAACAGATAAGTGACCTGGAAAATAAAATAGTGGAAATAACTACTGCAGAGCAGAATAAAGAAAAAGAATGTAAAGAATTGAGGACAGTCTCAGAGACATCTGGGACAACATTAAACACACCAATATTTAAATTATAGGGGTCCCAGTAGAAGAAGGGAAAAGAAAGAGACTGAGGAAATATTTGAAGAGATTACAGTTGAAAATTTCCCTAATGTGGAAGAGGAAATGGTCAATCAAGTCAAGGAAGCACAGAAAGTCCCACACAGGATAAATCCAAGGAGGAACATGCCAAGACACATATTAATCAAACTATCAAAAATTAAATACAAAGAAAAAATATTAAAAGCAGCACGGGAAAAGCAACAAACAACATACAAGGGAATCCCCATAATGTTAACAGCTGATTTTTCATCAGAAACTCTGCAAGCCAGAAGGGAGTGGCAGGAAATATTTAAAGTGATGAAAGGGAAAAACATACAACTAAGATTACTCTACTCTGCAAGGATCTCATTCAGATCCAACAGAGGCATTTAAACCTTTAAAGACAAGTAAAAACTAAGAGAATTCAGCACCACCAAGCCAGCTTTGCTACAAATGCTAAAGGAATTTCTCTAGACAGGACAAAAGAGAAGGAAAACACTTACAATAACAAACCCAAAACAATTAATAAAATGGTAATAGGAACACACATATCGATAACTACCTTAAATGTAAATGGATTAAAGGCTCCAACCAAAAGACATACACTGGCTGAATGGATACAAAAACAAGTTCCATATATATGCTGTCTACAAGAGACCCACTTCAGACTTAGGACACATACAGACTGAAAGTGAGGGGATGGAAAATGGTATTCCATGCAAATGGAAATCAAAAGAAAGCTGGAGTAACAACTCTCATATCAGACAAAATGGACTTTAAAATAAAGACTATTACACGAGACAAAGAAGGACACTGCATAATGATCAAGCGATCAAGCCCAGAAGAAGATATAACAATTGCAAATATTTATGCACCCAACATAGGAGCACTTCAGTATATAAGGCAAATGCTAACAGCCATAAAAGGGGAAATCTATAGTGACACAATCATAAGAGAGGATTTTAACACCCCACCTTCACCAATGAACAGATCATCCAGCATGAAAATAAATGAGGAAACACAAGCTTTAAATGATACATTAAAAAAGATCAACTTAATTGATATTTATAGGAAATTCCATTCAAAAACAATGGAATACACTTTCTACTCAAGTGCTCATGGGACATTCTCCAGGAAAGATCATATCTTTGGTCACAAATCAAGCCTTGATAAATTTAAGAAAATCGAAATCGTATCAAGTATCTTTTATGACCACAATGCTAAGAGACTAGATATAATTTACAGGAAAAAAATCTGTAAAAAATAAAAACATATGGAGGCTAAACAATGCACTGCTTAATAATGAAGAGATCACTGAAGAAATCATAGAAGAAATCAAAAAATTCCAAGAAACAAATGACAATGAAAACACAATGACAGAATACCTAGGGGATGCAGTAAAAGCAGTTCTAAGAGAAGTTTAAAGCAATACAATCCTACCTCAAGAAACAAGAAACATCTCAAATGAACAACCTAACCTTACACCTAAAGCAATTAGGGAGACAAGAACAGAAAAACCCCAAAAATAGCAGAAGGAAAGGAATCATAAAGATCAGATCAGAAATAAATGAAAAATAAATTAAGGAAACAAGAGGTAAGATCAAGAAAACTAAAAGCTGGTTATTTGAGGAGAAAACAAAATTGATAAACCACTAGTCAGACTCATCAAGAAAAAAAGGGAGAAGACTCAAATCAATAGAACTAGAAATGAAAGAGGAGAAGTAACAACTGACACTGCAGAACTGCAAAGGATCATGAGAGATTACTACAAGAAACTCTATGCCAAAAAAGTTGACAACCTGGAAGAAATGGACAAATTCTTAGAAAATCACAACCTTCTGAAGCTGAACCAGGAAGAAATAGAAAATATAAACAGACCAATCACAAGCACTGAAATTCAAACTGTGATTAAAAATCTTCCAACAAACAAAAGCCCAGGAGCAGATGGCTTCACAGGAGAATTCTATCAAACATTTAGAGAAGAGCTAACACCTATCCTTCTCAAACTCTTCCAAAATATAGCAGAGGGAGGAACACTCCCAAACTCATTCTACGAGGCCATCATCACCCTGATACCAAAACCAGACAAAGCTGTCACAAGGATAGAAAACTACAGAGCAATATCACTGATGAATATAGATGCAAAAATCCTGAACAAAATACTAGCAAACATAATCCAACCACATATTAAAAGGAACGTACACCATCATCAAGTGTGGTTTACCTCAGGAATGCAAGGATTCTTCAATATACACAAACCAATCACCGTGATAAACCATATTAAGAAACTGAAGGATAAAAACATATTATGATCTCAATAGGTGCAGAAAAAGCTTTTGAAAAAATTCAGCACCCATTTATGATAAAAACTCTTGAGAAAGTGGGTTAGAGGGAACTTATCTTAACATAATAAAGGTCATATATGATAGACAAATAGACAACATTGTCTACAATGGTGAAAAACTGAAACCATTTTCACTAAGATTGGGAATAACACAAGGATGTCCACACTCTTCACTCTTATTCACTATAGTTATGGAAGTTTTAGCCACAGCAATCAGAGAAGAAAAAGAAATAAAAGGAATCCAGATCAGAAAAGAAGTAAAACTGTCACTGTTTGCAGATGACATGATGCTATACATATAGAATCCTAAAGATACTACCAGAAAACTACTAGAGCTAATCAATGAATTTGGTAAAGTTGCAGGATACAAAATTAATGCACAGAAATCTCTTGCATTCCTATACACTAATGATGAAAAATGTGAAAGAGAAATTAAGGAAACACTCCCATTTACCACTGCAACAAAAAGAATAAAATACCTAGGAATAAACCTACCTAAGGAGACAAAAAACCTGTATGCAGAAAATCATAAGACACTGATGAAAGAAATCAAAGAAGATGCAAACAGATGGAGAGATATACCATGTTCTTGGATTGGAAGAATCAGCACTGTGAAAATGACTATACTCCCCAAAGCAATCTACAGATTCAGTGCAATGTCTATCAAACTACCAGTGGCATTTTTCACAGATAGAACAAAAAATTTCACAATTTGTATGGAAACACAAAAGGCCCTGAATATCCAAAGCAATCTTGAGAAAGAAAAACGGACTGGAGTAATCAGGCTCCCCGACTTCAGCCAATACTACAAAGTTATCGTAATCAAGACAGTATGGTACTGACAGAAAAACAGAAATATAGATCAATGGAACAGGGTAGAAAGCCCAGAGATAAACCCACACAAATATGGTCAACTTATCTTTGATAAAGGAGACAAGAATATAAAATGGAGGAAAGACAACCTCTTCAATAAGTGGTGCTGGGAAAACTGGACAGCTACATGTAAAAGAATGAAATTAGAACATCCCCTAACACCATATACAAATGTAAACTGAAAATGGATTGAAGACCTAAATGTAAGGCCAGTCACTATAAATTCTTAGAGGAAAACATAGGCAGAACACTCTATGATACAAATCACAGCAAGATCCTTTTTGACCCACTTCCTAGAGAAATGGAAATAAAAACAAAAATAAACAAATGAGACCTAATGAAACTTCAAAGCTTTTGCACAGCAAAAGAAACCATAAACAAGATGAAAAGACAGCCCTTAGAATGGGAGAAAATATTTGCAAATGAGGCAACTGACAACGGATTAATTTCCAAAATATACAATCAGCTCATGCAGCTCAATATCACAAAAAATAAAGAACACAATCCAAAAATGGGCAGAAGATCTAAATAGACATTTCTCCAAAGAAGATATACAGATTGCCAACAACCACATGAAAGAATGCTCAACATCATTAATTATTAGAGAAATGAAAATCAAAACTACAATGAAGTATCACCTCACAACAGTCAGAATGGCCATTCCCAAAAAAATCTACAAACAATAAATGCTGGAGAGGGTGTGGAGAAAAGGGAACCCTCTTGCAAAGGTGGTGGGAATGTAAATTGATACAGCTAGTATGGAGAACAGTATGGTGGTTCCTTAAAAAACTAAAAGTAGAACTTCCATACAACCCAGCAATCCCACTACTGGGCATATAACCTGGGAAAACCATAATTCAAAAACAGTCATGCACCACAATATTCATTGTAATACTATATACAATAGCCAGGACATGGCAGCAACCTAAGTGTCCATCAACAGATGAATGGATAAAGAAGATGTGGCACATATATACAATGGAATATTACTCAGCCATAAAAAGAAATGAAATTGAGTTATTTGTAGTGAGGTGGATTGACCTAGAGTCTATCATACGGAGTGAAGTAAGTCAGAAAGAGAAAAATAAATACCGTATGCTACACATCTATACGGAGTCTAAAAAAAAAAATGGTTCTCAAGAACCTAGGGCCAGGACAGGAATAAAGATGCAGATGTGGCTTATGGACTTGAGGACACGGGAGGGGGAAGGGTAAGCTGGGATGAAGTGAGAGAGTGGCATTGACATATATGGACTACCAAATATAACATAGATAACTAGTGGGAAGCAGCTGCATAGCACAGGGAGTTCTTCTCCCTGCTTTGTGAGCACCTAGAGGGGTGGTATAGGGAGAGTGAGAGGGATACACGAGAGAGGGGATATGAGGATATATGTATGCATATAACTGATTCACTTTGTTATATTGCAGAAACTAACACAACATTGTAAAGCAATTATACTCCAATAAAGATGTTTAAAAAAAATTTTTGAAAAGCTAGTCCAGTACAGACCTTGTCAGTGCATCTACTTGCAAGACATTCAGAAAGGCAAGAGACCCTTGGGGAATTCTCTCCTCGAATGGAAATTCCAAGGAGTCATCTGGCTCTGAACTAACACTTAAAAGAGGATCTGAACTTTTCCCTATTCAATCCATTTGCTTAGTAACTTTTCTCTCTTTTTACCTAATGTCCAGATGAAATTTTTTTGGCTGAGAAGAGGCAGTCTCAAGGGTACTTCTGATGGAAACAATCTCTGAGATGCCAATTAACATTGCATGGCTGAGACTAGTCAATTTATTGTTTCTCCTGCCAAGTTTGTGCATTTGAACTGTAAAGCTTTTGTTTTCATGTTCTATGGTACAGGGGCAAATGACAAAATCACCTAAATCCTCTATGAGCAACAGAGAAGGAGAAGAAAGACTTGTTGTGGAACCAATTTTATCTCTTTTATCTTGTTTTCCAAGCCCTGCTTATGCACAGCTATTTCAGAAATCAGAAGAAAGACAGGAAACTAAGAGTAGGTACAGAATCTCGAATGACACCAGTGGGTTAAAAGAGAACTGAATTGTATCAATGCAAAATATATTTAGAAAGAACTTCAAAGAATTAAGTAGAGGAAAGGTCAGGATATGATATTTCTAAGAAACCAGAAGTGAGCCACTGATGTGTCTTAATTACATTTCTATTTGTGAAGCATTTCTCACTACTTCTTAATTATTTGTTTTTCACTTAGAAACTTGGCTTTTTTATTTCAGCAAACTTTATATCAGACTGCTGTTTCAAATGAGAAATACATTCATTTAAAATATAGGCTTTGGCACAACAGCTCATGTTTTAAATTAGAGATATATTCATTTTAAATGCAGTCTTTGGCACAAGAGCTCATTATATTTGAGTCACGTCAAATGTTGACCTAAAATAGGAGAAAATAAATCTTGGGGTGACCAGTTAAATTTAAGTAACTGTTTTTTCTCTGGGATTCGATAATCCCTACAAAAGCAAATAAAATTCTATCTATATAACTAGAAATCTTTAACATCTAATTTGAAATATATTAAAAGGAATAGTTGTAATGTCATCTTTGGGAGTTATTTTGGAAAATATACACAAATTGATATTTTCACTTTCAAAATATATTAAGATATAGAGAAAATGTAGTTAGTAAGGACATTATATGATGTTCTAGAATGAAAAGTCAGTCTAAGCCTAATACATTGGCAATTCCAATATAAGTCCCGGGTAACTTCATACCTAGGTATGAATAAACAATCTTTAATTATTAACCAATTTATCAATCCAAAGTGAGCTTTTATACTGCAGCTTGCTTTCATGTAGATGTTAGGTACAACACTGTGTTTTCATGTATACAGAGAAGAACAGTCACTGACTGTCTCATCTACTTTTAAATATAATGTCAACCAGAGTTAAATGTATATTATTTCTGATTTTGTTGTTTCCTCAACTCCTTCTACCTTTAACCTCACATGACTTTAGAACAAATGAAAAAATAGAGCAAGAATTCCTTTATTCTTTACTTTTTATCTTCCATTTATTTGACCTGTAGATGGGATATTGACAATTAAAAACACTTTTATATCCTTTAATTTAGGATGTATATTTCCTCTTTTTTAAGTGCTGCTAAATGACAATCAATGTACCATACATTGGATAAACCACTTCGCAACTGTGTGTCAAAGCATGTTTATGGTACATCTAAACTATTTTAAAATTGTGTTTTCAGGGACTGGAACAGAATTGCTTCAAAAATGAGAGCAGTTTCAAAAATTAGTGTGTTAAACTTGCTGGGCTACTAAAGGAAGCGCAAACAATTATTATTCACTGCAAATTATACACATGAAAACCATAACTTCAAAGGACTTCAAAGGACAAAAAGCTTAGGTGAATGCCAGGCAGATGGGTAACAAAAAGATTCCTTTTTGAATAGGCGAAATTTCTAGTCATAGGGGTTATAATGGCATTTACAGGGCAAGTAGGATTTTGGTAGATTTCTGCTCCTGCCATGGTTTAAAAGAAAGAGAGATACGGATTCCTGAAAACACCCACAACTAGGCAAAGATTCAGAGAAGGCCATTAAACCCTTCTTAAAATTAAAAATATTCATGAGTAAGATTCTCTAGTTGGAGAGGAAAGACTTCAGGGACCTTGCCATCTTGTGAAATAGTCTAGGGATCTCAAGACAAACTCTGAGCTGTCTAGGAAGATTCCAGCTTGGAAAAGGACTCCAGGGTTTCTCAAACATTTATGTGAGTTTGAGTCACCTGGGGATTTTTTTAATGCAGATCCTGATTCAGTTGCTCTAGGGTGGGGTCCAAGATGCTGTATTTCTGATTAGCTCCAGGGAGATGTCAAGGATGGTTCAAGGAGTAATACTGAGTAAACAGGGATTAGTAATGGCTTAAAACAAGTGAAATTAAACAGCTGTTACCTTGATGTTTTATTCTATGTTCATATATTTTTATAATTATATATTTAAGTTTTTATACATACATTCTATTATGTGTCATATCTTATCATTATACACATACAGATATATATTTTTCAGTACCAGTACTTTAGCAGATATGATTTTTTTTGCATTATTTTGATGCAATTCAGCTTATCATTAATATAGTTTTATGACGTGTTTTTGGTGTCTTACCTAAAAAATCTTTTTTCTTTCTTCTCTTTTTCTTTCTTTTTTACTATTACTTCCCAAAGTCCCCATCTCTAAATACCATCACATTGGGAATTAGGGCTTCAGCATAAAAATACTGGAGATAAACAGTTAATCCTAAATTTAGTCCATTTAGCTCCAAAAAAAAGAAAATTTCAACTTTTGTTGAAAATCAATTGATCTGAGATGTGTAGGTCTATTTCTGGGCTCTAGATAATCTAGATATTTATCATTATTTCAATCATATGGATTTGGTTACTATAATTTTATAGTAAGTCTTAAAATCAGGTACTATTTAGTCTTCTCACTTGGTCTTTCTTTTTAAAAATTGTTTACATTATTCTACATCATTTATATTGACATTAATTTTAGATTAGCTTGCCAATTTCTATAAAAATCTGTGCTGTTTTGTTTATGATAGAATTAAAGCTATAGATCAATTTGAATCTAGTGAAAATTTAGTAGAGTTTTAGTTTACATTTCCTTGATGACTAATGATGTTAGACATCTCTTAATGTGCTTTTCATCCATTCATATATCTTCTTTTCTGTAGTATCTATTTAAATTTTTCTCATTTTTAAATTAGTCTTTTTTTCTTATATATTGTAATGTGACAGTTTTAACTTAGTCTGGATTTAACACTTTTGAAAGATATATATTTTGAATGTATTTTTCCCAATCTGTGGTCTACCTATGTGGTCTACCTTAACAGTATCCTTGAAAGAGCTAAATTTTAATTTTGATAAAGTCCCAAATATAAAGTGTTTTAAAATGGTTCATGCTCTTTGTTTTACATCTAAGAAAGTTCAAAGTCATGAAAATGTTTTCTTTGTATTTTTCAAGAAAATAAATTTTACTATTTTGCCATTTATATTTAAGCTTAGTTCTATTTTGGGTTGATTTTTACGTATAATATGAGGTAATGGTCAAAAAATTTTTTTTCTGTGTGGAATATAGCTATCCAGTTGATCTATCCCAATTCTTTTTTAAGATCATGCTTTACTAAATGAATTGGGCACAATAAATTGATCTATAGGTGTTCATATCTCTTTGAGACACTCTACTTGGATTTAAGGTTGGATTAACATTTAAACAAGTAATCAAAGTAATTCATCATGTTAACTGTAAAAGAGAAGATATCATATAACCATCTCAATAGTTTCAGAAATGTCATTAATCAAAACTCAACACCCGTTTGTGATATAACTCTCAGCAAATTAGAAATAGTGAAATCTAATAAAGGATAGCTATAAAGAATGTATAGCTAACATAATACTTTATGGTGAATGACTGAGTAATTTCCCCTTAAAATTAGGAACAGGGCTTCCCTGGTGGTGCAGTGGTTGAGAGTTTGCCTGCCGATGCAGGGAACATGGGTTTGTGCCCCAGTCCGGGAAGATCCCACATGCTGAGGAGTGGTTGGGCCCATGAGTCATGGCCACTGAGCCTGTGCGTCCGGAGCCTGTGCTTCACAACAGAAGAGGCCACAACAGTGAGAGGCTTTCATATCACAAAACCAAAAACAAAAACAAAAAAATAACCTAGAAGAATTAAAGAACAAACAAACAGAGATGAACAATACAATAAGTGAAATGAAAAATACACTAGAAGGAATCAATAGCAGTATAACTGAAGAAGAACAAATAAGTGACCTGGAAGACAGAATGATTGAATTCACTGTCATGGAACAGAATAAAGAAAAAAGAATGAAAAGAAATGAAGACAGCCTAAGAGACCGCTGGGACAACATTAAATACAACAACATTCACATTATAGTGGTCCCAGAAGGAGAAGAGTGAGCAAAAGGACCAAAGAAAATATTTGAAGAGACTATAGTCAAATATTTCCCTAACATGGGAAAGGAAATAACCACCCAAGTCCAGGAAGCACAGAGAATCCCAGGCAGGATAAACCCAAGGAGAAACACACAGAGACACACAGTAATCAAATTGACAAAAATTAAAGACAAAGAAAAACTATTAAAAGCAACAAGAGAAAAACAGCAAATAACATACAATGGAACTCTCATAAGGTTAACAGCTGATTCCTCAGCAGAAACTCTAAAACCCAGAAGGGAGTGGCATGATATATTTAAAGTAATGAAAGGGAAGAACTTATAACCAAGATTACTCTATCTGGCAAGGAACTCATTCAGGTTCAACAGAGAACTCAAAAGCTTTACAGACAAGCAAAATCTAAGAGAATTCAGCACCACCAAACCAGCTCCACAACAAATGTTAAAGGAACTTCTCTGAATGGGAAACACAAGAGAAGAAAAAGACCTAGAAAAACAAACCCAAAACAATTAAGAAAATGGTACTAAGAACATACATACCAATAATTACCTTAACTATTAATCAATTAAATGCTCCAACCAAAAGACACAGACTTGCTGAATGGATACAAAAGCAAGACCCATATATATGCTGTCTACAAGAGACCCACTTCAGACCTAGGGATATATACAGACTGAAAGTGAGGGGATGGAAAAAGATATTCCATTTAAATGGAAATCAAAAGAAAGTTGGAGTAGCAATACTCATATCAGATAAAATAGACGTTAAAATAATGAATGTTACAAGAGACAAGGAAGGACGTTACATAAGAAGAAGATATGACAATTATAAATATATATGTACCCAACATAGGAGCACCTCAATATATAAGTCAAATGCTAACAGCTATAAAAGAGGAAATCTACAGTGACACAGTAATAGTGGGGGATTTTAACATTTCACTTACACCAACTGACAGATCATCCAGACAGAATATTAATAAGGAAAAACAAGTTTTAAATGACACAATAGACCAGATAGATTTAATTGATATTTATAGGACATTCCATCCAAAAACAGCAGATTACACTTTCTTCTTAAGTGCACATGGAATATTCTTGAGGATAGATCACATCTTGGGTCACAAATCAAGCCTTGGTGAATTTAAGAAAATTTAAATCATATCAGGCATCTTTTCCATCCACAACTGTATGAGATTAGAAATCAATTACAGTGAACAAAATGTAAAAAACACGAACACATGGAGCCTAAACAACACGTTACTAAATAACCAAGAGATCACTGATGAAATCTAAGAGGAAATCAAAAAATACCTAGAGACAAATGACAACAAAAAACATGATGATGTTTTCTTAGAAAAGAGTTCTAAGAGGGAACTATATAACAATATAATCCTACCTCAAGAAACAAGAAAAATCTCAAAAAAAAAAAAAAAATTCTAACCTTACACCTAAAGGAACTAGAGAAAGAAGAACAAAGAAAACTGAAAGTTAATAGAAGGAAAGAAATCATAAATATCAGAGCAGAAATAGATGAAATAGAAACAAAGAAAATAATAGCAAAGATGAATAAAACTAAAAGCTGGTTCTTTTACAAGATAAACAAAATTCATAAACCTTTAGCCAGACTCATCAAGAAAAAGGCAGAGGACTCAAATCAATAAAATTAGAAATGAAAATGGAGAAGTTTCAATGGACACTGCAGAAATACAAAGCATCTTAAGATACTACTACAAGCAACTCTATGCTAATAAAATGGACAACCTGAAAGAAATGGACAAATTCTTAGAAAGGTATTACCTTCCAAGACTGAACCAGGAAGAAATAGAAAATATGAACAGACCAATCACAGATCATGAAATTGAAACTGTGATTAAAAATCTTCCAACAAATAAAAGTCCAGGACAAGATTGTTTCACAGGTGAATTCTATCAAACATTTAGAGACGAGATAACACCCATCCATCTCAAACTCTTCCAAAAAATTGCAGAGGAAGGAAAACTCCCAAACTCATTCTTTAAAGCCACCATCACCTTGATACCAACACCAGACAGAGATACTACAAAAAAAGAAAATTACAGACCAAATATCACTGATGAATGTAGATGCAAAAATCCTCAAAACGATACTAGCAAACAGAATCCAACATCACATTAAAAGGATCATACCCCATGATCAAGTAGGATTTATCACAGGGATGCAAGGATTCTTCAATATACACAATTCAAGCAATGTGATACACCGCATTAACAAATTTAAGAATAAAATCCATTTGATCATCTCAATAGATGAAGAAAAAGCTTTGGACAAAATTCAACACGAATTTATGATAAAACTCTACAGAAAGTGGGCAAAGAGGGAACCTACCTCAACACAATAAAGGACATATATGACAAACTCACAGCCAGCATCATTCTCAATTGTGAAAAACTGAAAGCATTTCCTCTAAGAGCAGGAACAAGACAAGGATGTCCACTCTCACCACTATTATTCAACATTGATTTAGAAGTCCTAACCACAGCAATCAGAGAAGTAAAAGAAATAAAAGGAATACAAATTGGAAAAGAAGGAAAACTGTCACTGTTTGCAGATGACATGATACTATACATAGAGAATCCTAAAGATTCCACCAGAAAATTAATAAAGCTAATCAATGAATTTGGTAAAGTTCCCTGATAAAAAAAATTAATGCACAGAAATTTCTTGCATTCCTATACACTAACAACAAAAGATCAGAAAGAGAAATTAAGGAAACAATGCCATTCACCACTGCAAGAAAAAGAATAAAATACCTAGGAATAAACCTACCTAAGGAGGTAAAAGTCCTGTACTTAGAAAACTATAAGACACTGATGAAAGAAATCAAAGATGATAAAAAGAGATGGAGAGATATACCATGTTCTTGTATTGGAAGAATCAATATTGTGAAAATGACTATACTACCCAAAGCAATCTACAGATTCCATGCAATCCCTATCAAATTACCAATGACATTTTTTACAGAACTAGAACAAAAAAATCTTAAATTTATATGGAGACATAAAAGATCCCAAATAGCCAAAGCAATTTTGAGGGAAAAAACAGAGCTGGAGGAATCAGATTCCCTGACTTCAGACTATATTACAAAGCTATAGTAACCAAGACAGTATGGTACTAGCACAAAAACAGAAATATAGATCAACGGAACATGATAGAAATCCCAGAGATAAACCCAAGCACCTATGGTCAACTAATCTATGACAAAGGAGGCAAGGGTATACAATGGAGAAAAGACAGCCTCTTCATAAGTGGTGCTGGGAAAACTGAACAGCTACATGTAAAAGAATGAAATCAGAACACTCCCTAACACCATACACAAAAATAAACTCAAAATGGAGTAAAGACCTAAATGTAAGACTGAGCACTATAAAATTTTTAGAGGAAAACGTAGGCAGAACACTCTGTGACATAAATCACAGCAAGATCCTTCCTTTTTGACCTACCTCCTAGAGAAATGGAAATAAAAACAAAAATAAACAAATGGGATCTAATGACACTGAAAAGCTTTTGCACAGCAAAGGAAACTGTAAACAAGACGAAAAGAGAACCCTCAGAATGGGAGAAAATATTTGCAAATGAATCAACTGGCAAAGGATTAATCTCCAATATATATAAACCACTCATGCAGCTCAATATTAAAAAAACAAATAACCCAATCAGAAAATGTGCAGAAGGTCTAAATAGACATTTCTCCAAAGAAGACATACAGATGGCCAAGAAGCACATGAAAAGCTGTTCAACACCACTAATTATTAGAGAAATGCAAATAAAAGCTACAATGAGGTATCACCTCACACCAGTTAGAATGGGCATCATCAGAAAATCTACAAAGAATAAGTGCTGGAAAGGGTGTGGAGAAAAGGGAACCCTCTTGCACTGCTGGTGGGAATGTAAACTGATATAGCCACTATGGAAAACACTTTGGAGGTTCCTTAAAAAAACAAAAATCGAATTACAATATGACCCAGCAATTCCACTACTGGGCATAAACCCAGAGGAAACCATAATTCAAAAAGACACATGCACCCCAATGTTCATTGCAGCACTATTTACAATAGCCAGGTCATGGAAGCAACCTAAATGCCCATCGACAGATGAATGGATAAAGAAGATGTGGTACATATATACAATGGAATATTACTCAGCCATAAACGGAAACGAAATTGAGTTATTTTTAGAGAAGTGTTTGGACATAGAGATTGTCCTACAGAGTGAAGTAAGTCAGAAAAAGCAAAACAAATACCACATATTAACGCATATATGTGGAATCTAGAAAACTGGTACCGATGAAATGGTTTGCAAGGCAGAAATAGAGACACAGATGTAGAGAACAAACATATGGATCCCAAAGGGGGAAAGTGGCGGGGTGTTGGTGGGATGAGTTGGGAGATTGGGATTGACATATATACATTAATATGTATAAAATAGATAACTAATAAGAACCTGCTGTGTAAAAAATAAATAAATTCAATTCAATTAAAAAAAAGAAAATTGTAATCTATTAAAGAGCACCCAATTTACATTTACAATTTTACAATGCATTTCTAGAAATCAACAACTGCCTGTCATAGACAAATAATTTGACATGGAAGCAAATTCACTACCTGAAGGGATGCAGGTTTTTTTTGTTTGTTTGTTTGTTTGTTTGTTTTGGCTGTACGCGGGCCTCTCACTGCTGTGGCCTCTCCCGTTGCAGAGCACAGTCTCCGGACGCGAAGGCTCAGCAGCCATGGCTCACAGGCCTAGTCGCTCCGCAGCATGTGGGATCTTCCCGGACCGGGGTACGCGCCTATGTCCCCTGCATCGGCAGGCGGACTCTCAACCACTGCGCCACCAGGGAAGAACAGGGATGCAGTTTTTAGCAGTAATCAGTTGAGTTCAGGTTTTTCAGAGGTGGTAGGAATGAATTTTCCTCTTGCAGCAAAACTTCTTTCTTAACTGCAGACTCTTAAGTCTCAACTAAGTATATCACACCAATTGAGTAACTTGGGACAGTGTTTGAGTGGTAATTCAGTAAACACTTTGAATTTTCACTCAAGGATCTTTTTTGCATCTCTATGCATACTTATCATTTCCCACACACACTTCTATGTAAGTCTCTATATTAAATATAAGAGTATGAAGGAGGACAGCATTTTGTTGTCTCATGTATTCCTTTAAAAACTAAAAATCAGAATTTTTTAGAGTGGTAAGTCTAATAATAATAACAACTAATATTTACTGAGCACTTTGTATGTGCCAACCATTTCTCATGTACTATTTCTCAGTTGAGCCTCATGTTATTTTTGCCTCAGTTGGTAAGGATTGTTATATTGGCATAGGTTTTTTGTCTGCATTTATGAACAGTGTTTCTATTCATTTTCTCCCAAACTTCAAGGGCAAATGCATTCTTTATCCATAAAAAGAATGAAAGAATTACTGTTTATGGACTGCTATTGTGATATAATAGTGAGTTCTTATAACCCAGTGAGATAGATTTGAACTCATGTTTCCCCAGAAGGACATAATAAGGATGCTAAATGTGTGAAGTTTGTTTATCCTTACATGTCAACATGTGCCAGATTATTCTACACAGAATATGTAAAATTCATTTGCATAAGAACTATCAGGTTCAGAATAAACAGAGTTTCGAAGTGCACAGGATTAACACAGCAGAGAATTTGGTACTCGGGATAGACGAACAGTATTAAAATGCTTGTTAACTGCCTCTTTGCTAAGTGAGCACACATGCAAGTGCTGTTTGGATGCTTTTGAGCATAGTAAATCTATTTCTACAGTTCAAACGTAATGTAACAAGGAAGACAAGATGCTCTACTCCGAATTGAAGAAAACGTGGGTGTGAGGTTGGGTTTTGATGATCCATTCAACCTGGAATTTAGCCTAGAAATGATTCACTAAAACGTAGACTGAAAAGACAGCAAAACAAACCTTATCCTCCACAGACGTGTGTTAAGTTTTGCTTTAGAAGCAGATGGAAAAGTGTAAAACCTGGTTGGAAACTGATTGAATTTGAAGAATCAAATATGGAAAAATCAATTCAACCAGTCCAATAGCTTGTTGGGGGTTTCAGGACTATTCTTCACAACACATTCTCAAGAATGTTTTGTTTAGGAGCAATAGGTGATTGTTATGATTATTTCGTTTTTATCCTTTTGCTTGAGAAAACTGTATTTCTTATTCTAAAAGTCTCCTCTCAAAAGTATTTCCAGAAACAAAGCATACATTTTACCATCTCTTAACTTCATGCTTTGAACACTACTTGAAAAATTTTCTCTTTAATGTGCATGCCTTACAACATTTGTAGACAGTTTTCATGTCTGTCAACCTTAATCACTGCTTAACCAAACTTCTGTGAGAGGGATTTATAAATTAAACTTACTTGTATAATTTTTGTTTTTATTGAATTCTTTTAAACTTTCATTTCTAGATTTTATGTTCTGTTACTGTCTATCTCTTTTCATACCCAGTTTTCTGGGCATTCTCCAATTCAATTTGAGAGAAATTCCTGAATTTTAGGATAAGAGAGACTCAGAATAAAACCAAGAGATATAATTTGGAAAACATAAAACCAATTTAAAAGCTAAAATAAAAAATAAATCATGTGTGTTGATGTGAACTCAAAATCAGGGAGAAATTGGGCTCATGAATGACCAGAATGCCAAATGAAAACCAATTCATCTTTTTTTCCTCGACCATATGGAATAATGTGAATTGTTATACCGGTCTATAAAATTCTCATGTTTACTTTGACTTTGTTTCTGTCAAGAGTGGAAAAGCAGTATGATAATCCCTTGCAAAGATACATTTTCAATACAGAGTCTATAGGTAAGGATATGACTTCTCCACAATCACTGATGGCCCTGACAAGCTCCCCTGAAGAAGTGATGATTGAGGAAAGAGCTAATAAAGTGGCCTCCAAAATGGAGATGACACACCCTAGATATACTAATAGAATTTACATCTGTTTGTTTATCCACAATTAGAAAGAAATCACATTTGACCAGGAAGGAATAGTGGAAGTTCTCTACTGAGAGGCTGACAATGATGTGTGCTCACACTTCTGTGTGCTGTTGGTATATAGAGATATATCACAATGTGCTTCTTCCCAGGTCATATCATGTAAGATTATATTGTCAACTAAATGAATGCTTACAAAATGAATGGACTGTTTGGAACAAGTGACTATGTGGAAATCGCAGGGTGAAAAATACACTAATAGCACAAGGAATAAATTAGAAAATGGCAGAGCTGATTCTATTCTTCCACTCTTGGTGGGAGCTCTTCCTAGGACACACTGGGAAGTAGAGCTATTATGATCCACTCACAGAGTGTATGGAATGTCCTGAGATATTAGCTTATGAGACTAGACAGCCGAAGAACCCAGAACCTGAGTACAAAGTTCTATAATGTTCTGAATTATGGCAACATTTTGTGATGCCCAGTCCAGTACTCTGTGTCTTCACTAAGCACAAGGACTAGTGTTTAAAAACCTCTCCTGAGATTTTCTATTTATTAACAGAATTTAAAACACCATTTGGGTTTCATGATATAAAAATGGCTGAAACCAAACATAGGGCACAATAAGATGAAAACTAACATCCTTTGGCAGTAATTACTGGCACAGAGAAAATACTGTTTAATATTTGAAGAAACAAGTATTAGAAATTCACAATGTAAGAACTTTGCTATGCAGTTGGATGAACAGATGTCTCTAACAGGCCTGCGTTTATGGTATTTTCAAGATTCTGCTTTAATAATGAAATATAAAAGTAATAATGTTTGTGAGCCACTTGACTAAAGAAAAGATGTATGGGACATATGACTTTAGTTAAACATTTTATAGACAAATTATGTAGCTATAAACTCATGTAGTGGCAGCTTGGCTAAAGTTTATAAGAATGATTATGGGACAAGGGTACAGACTTAGCATCACACTTTATAAAATATTATAATTTCAGGTTAATTCATAGCAAAGCAGAGAAGTTGAAGCTGGAAGTATGCAAAGTGCTGTGCTATAATTCTGAGTTTATAAATACAACAGTGTTAGCTGGCATTAATACAGAGCTTCATCTGTGCCAGGCTCCATTCTTATTGACTTATACATATTCACTCATTTAGTCATCAAAACTCTGTGGAGGGTAATACAATTATCATGTCATTTTTTCAGGTGAGGAAACTGGGGCACAGAGAAGTAAGTAAATCTCCCAAAGATCACACTGCTAGAACATAGTTAAACCAGGTTAATCTGGTCAGTCTGGCTCTAAACTGTACTGCCTCTCTGACTACGGACCTTTGTGAAGTATCTTTTTTCAGCTACAACAACCATTGATATTAAAAAAAAAAGTAAATAGAATTTAGACTTTCAAATTTCAGCATATTTAACTGCATTTCTCACAAAAATATTATTGAAAACATTTTTTTAGTGAAGAACCTTCTTAATCATTAATAAGTACAACTAAAAATACAATAGTTTTTACTGTATTCTTAGAATAGCCTTCACATTTTCTGTTTTTATGTATATTTCATCACATAGATAACATATTTGTAACTGTATATAATGTGTGTATTCATGAGTGCGTGTACCTCTGTGTGTATGTATACACTTTAATTAGATTTTAAGTGAAAAATGTTATTGATGTAGGTACAATAAAAATTTGGGGTTTTCTAAGCTAAAGAAATTATTGGTATTAAGTAAGAAAAGCAGTTGGAAAAAGCACGAGAGATAGTGGGAAGAGGTGCAGAAGGCTTCATATTAGGAATTTCACCATGGGGAATTGGAGAAAATGTGGGGAAGAGAGTGTGGATGGAGCATAAAGTGCAAGAAAAGTGATGGGCAATAGTATGAGAGGAAGCTGGGAAGAGCATAGCGGGGAACAGATGAAAGAAGGGTCTGTTCTGAGCCTAGGGCAGAAGAAGGTCAATGGGAGATGATGAACCTTGGACTAGGCAGGTAACTAGAAATGGAGAAAAGATATATGAAATCTATCTATTGATCGATCCATCCATCCATCCATCTATTCATCTATCCATTCTTCTATCTATCCATCTACCAAAGAGGAAATGATTGTCAGAGTGATGAAAGGCAAGGCCATGGAAGGTAAACAAGGGAGGTTTCAGGCTTTTAACCAAACAAATTTTTAGTTGTCTAGTAAATTAATAACTAAAAATAAAAGTGAACATGTAAATGTCATTTTATTATTATAATTTTTAGTTTTCCTTATAATTTCTGATACTTAAGAGTAACTTGAAACACTTTAGCATTGAGTTTCTCACTGTATGAAGTTCTTAATAATCTGTAAACAAACAATTGAAGGGACTAATGATTTTATTTTTTTATAAAATGAGGAATTCTTTTGTACCCTGAATAAATCTCCTCTCTAATTTATGGGTTTGCAAGAGCTGTTAAGTGTTCTTTTTAATCATATGAAAGTCTGTCCTGTCCAGAGACACATCTCAAGAGAAAGCTATAGCACAACACAATCTTCTCAGTTCCTTCTCTTCAAGTATATATATATTGACCATGGCTTTTCATTTGGACTTCTGAGATTTTTGTCTTAATCACTACCTCCACAATGGTGTACAAAAGTAAAGGAAAAACCTTTCTCTTTTAAGTGGAGAGAGAGGACACTGTGGCTGTAGATTTGCCTGTCATGGAATGCTGATGGGTAGATCTAAAGCTCCAGAACCTTGAGATTGGAAGTGGGGTTGTCTCTCACTGACATTCCATTGAAAACATTATGGAAGATTAGGGAAACTTTGCTTATAAAACACCCACATTACCCTAAATCTCTGAAGAGACATCATCACTTAGAATCAACAGAAAGTCTTCTGTAAAAAAATAAAAAAATAAATAAATAAAATAAAATTTGTAAATAAATAAATAATTCAGGAAATCACAGTGAGAAAGAATTTTATGAGCTTTTCAATATTGGAAGGACGTAAAATGAGGCTTTGTAAGTACCAGATATTTAATTACCTTGAGGTTTAAAATGACAGGGATTCTGTGAATTTTGTGAGCATCGTGTACTTTAATGGAGAAACTTTTCTTAAACTTCTTCCTATATTCCACATGAACTTAAAAACAACTTTTGAAGGTTGTTTTGGAAATACAAGATATACTGACATGTTCTAGGAAAACAGAGGGTGCGGGATCCATTAGTTCAAATCTGTCAGACTCCTTTGACTTGATGTGCTAATACAAAAGACATTAGAACTGATAGCTGCTTCTCCACATCTGACAGATCTGGGTGTTATGAGCCCTTAAACAGCCTCTGTCCCTCTAATGGTACAATATGGGACTAGAGTCTAAGGAGTGAAAAGACGTGAGGGTTATTATTATATCCTTTGCAATATAATAGCAGATCACTAATTAGGACAAGAATTTTTCAGTTAGGTATTGGAAATTTTGAAGTGCCCACTGTCCTTTTTACTTTATGTCTAGAGATTTTCATGTTATACTTATATTAAGGGCACAGTAAGGTGAAAATAGAAAGAGTTATTATCCTGAAACAAAATTTTGGTTCGTCCCGCAATTGTGACTTACCTACATTTTAAGTTTCAAGTTTTTTTTTTCCCTCCCACTTAGCCCTCTCATTTGTGATTCATGAATGAAGTCCTTTCTTAGTTTAATACACTTTTTTCGTATCTGGGTTAGATGATTAGTTACACTTTATCAAGGTCAAGAAAAAGGCATCCATTTGGACAGGAAAAGGTAGACATAACTTCACCATTAAAAATTCATTATAATTATTCTTTGTTCTTGGCACCCAAACGTCATCAAACAAGAATGGAGCATTTACTGTACTTGAATCTCCATGGAATTTTAGGGTGGACAGCACATATTAAAAATGACAAATAGATGAAAATGTGTTAGTCACGTCCACTATCTTCTCTCAGGGAAATGGCAGTCAGTGTTAATAAGATCTCAACTTTCTTTCCTGCTGAGCTTCAGAAACCTTAACACAGACAATACCAATAACAGATTTGGCATATGATTAAAACACATCAGCTATTGCTTATTTCCAATGGGAAGATTATAGTCTTAAACTTGTGTAAGGATGAGAAAGCATTATGAATATACAGAAACATAGATTGGAGGCACTTGTGACATAGCAAGCCCAGGGCTAGCACGTGTGCTAGGACTATTAGAGCTGTCAACACACTCATTCCACTGATCTGACTGCTTTTCTCTTTCATTTCCTGTTAAGTCTTTATTGAAGAAGAGAAAAGGTTGATGAAGAAACCTGATTTGGAGCCATATGTAAAGGTCTTTTTTTTAAAAAAAGATGTTGGGAGTAAGAGTTTATTTATTAATTAATTAATTTTTGCTGTGTTGGGTCTTCGTTACTGGGCGAGGGCTTTCTCTAGTTTTGGCAAGCGGGGGCCACTCTTCATCGCGGTGCGCGGGCCTCTCACTATCGCAGTCTCTCTTGTTGTGGAGCACAGGCTCCAGACACGCAGGCTCAGTAGTTGTGGCTCACGGGCCTAGTTGCTCCGTGTCATGTGGGATCCTCCCAGACCAGGGCTCGAACCCGTGTCCCCTGCATTAGCAGGCAGATTCTCGACTACTGCGCCACCAGGGAAGCCTTGTAAAGGTCTTTTGAGGGAGGAGATTTCAATTGGGGATCACCAGTGGTATTGTTTGTATTTCATGAAGTTTTTATATTTTTTGGAAATTTTATTTTTTTTAATATTTACTTTATTGAAGTATAGTTGATTTACACTGTTGTGTTAATTTCTTTAAATTTTTTTTTTATTGTGGTAAAAGTCACATCATATAAAACATGTTATTTTAACCATATTTAACTGTACAGTTCAGGGGCAGTGAGTACATTCACATTGTTGTGCAACTCTCACTATCATCCATCTCTTGAATTTTTCACCTTCCTAAACTGAAACTCTGTCTTCTTTAAACACTACCTCCCCATTCCCCCTCCCCGGTGCCCCCACCCCTCAGCCCCTGGCATTTACCAATGTAGTTTCTGACTCTATGAATTTGACTATTCTATGTACCTTGACTATTCTATGTACCTGGTATGAGTGGAATCAAACAGTATTTGTTGGCACCTAATGTAATACGGGGGGGAAAATAGAAAGAAGGTACAGTCTGTTTGCAGGACATATATTAAATTAACCTTAAAAGTGTGTCAATTTCTGCTGTACAGCAAAGCGATTCAACTGTACATATAGATACATTTTTTCATATTCTTTTCCATTATGGTTTATCACAGGATATTAAATACTTTCCTGTGCTATCCAGTAGGACCTTGTTGTTTATCCATTCTATATATAATTGTTTGCATCTGTTAATCTCAAACTCCCAGTCCATCCCTTTCCCACCCTCCCTCCCCCTTGGTCACCATAAATCTGTTCTCTATGTCTGTGAGTCTGTTTCTGTTTTGTAGATAAGTTCATCTGTGTCGTATTTTAGATTCCACATAAAAGTGATATCACAAGGTGGAGATAGGGAAAGAGGAATCTCCTGTTTTACTCATTTTTTTAAAAATCCAAGATCTTTACTACTTTGACAAAACAAGATTTAAAAAACTGGAAAATATACTTTGTTTCTAAACAAATAACCTTGTCATGAAAACTTGGATTATACAGTTTCTAATATCTGAAATTGCCATGACATATATTCTTATACCTCTAATAAAGTCTTATTTACATAAAATATATCCAAATAACATGAGGCCAGGAGCAGACCTCACCATGTTCATGCAGTGTAAGTTACTGTTTCTCAGGATTCAGAAGGTTGTATGGTCATTGAGGCATCTCTACTAGGCCTCAGGGGGGAATGAAGGGATCATTACCAGCTGGATATGGAGGAGTGGGGACGGCACTCAGGTAGAGCTATTCTGAGCCCTATCAGCAGCCCTAGTTCCCAAGACCAGAAGAAAGACACAACTGTCTCAGAAATACTTTTTGTGTGCTTTTATGTAACTTCATAAATTTCCAAATCTGTTGGCTTGAACCAAACAGAATATATTTCTAATTTACAATTGCTGTTCCGTGGCCAGTTTTCTGTGCAATAAAATGGTACATCAAGATTTGCAGGCAGTTCTCATTGTGAACATAGTGCATTGGGACAAGCATAAATGATGCCGTTAAAGATTCATTCTGCAACCCTCACTATAGTTTTATACAGCTACACAGCATTACTATTATTTTTTTTATGTATTTATTTTTTTAATTACTTATTTTATTTTATTATTTTTTTAACATCTTTATTGGGGTATAATTGCTTTACAATGGTGTGTTAGTTTCTGATTTATAACAAAGTGAATCAGCTATACATATACATGTGCTCCCATGTGTCTTCCCTCTTGTGTCTCCCTCCCTCCCACTCTCCCCCTCCCACCCCTCCAGGCTGTCCCAAAGCCCCGAGCTAATATCCCTGTGCCTTGCGGCTGCTTCCCCCTAGCTATCTACCTTACTACGTTTGTTAGTGTGTATATGTCCATGACTCTCTCTCGCCCTGTCAAAACTCACCCTTCCCCCTCCCCATATCCTCAAGTCCATTCTCCAGTAGGTCTGCGCCTCTATTCCTGTCTTATCCCTAGGTTCTTCATGACATTTTTTCCCCTTAAATTCCATATATATGTGTTAGCATACGGTATTTGTCTTTTTCTTTCTGACTTACTTCACTCTGTATGACAGACTCTAGGTCTATCCATCTCATTACAAATAACTCAATTTCATTTCTTTTTAAGGCTGAGTAATATTCCATTGTGTATATGTGCCACATCTTCTTTATCCATTCGTCCGATGATGGGCGCTTAGGTTCTTTCCATCTCCGGGCTATTGTAAATAGAGCTGCAATGAACATTTTGGTACATGACTCTTTTTGAATTTTGGTTTTCTCAGGGTATATGCCCAGTAGTGGGATTGCTGGGTCATATGGTAATTCTATTTGTAGTTTTTTAAGGAACCTCCATACTGTTCTCCATAGTGGCTGAACCAATTCACATTCCCACCAGCAGTGCAAGAGTGTCCCCTTTTCTCCACAACCTCTCCAGCATTTATTGTTTCTAGATTTTTTGATGATGGCCATTCTGACTGGTGTGAAATGATATCTAATTGTAGTTTTGATTTGCATTTCTCTAATGATTAATGATGTTGAGCACTCTTTCATGTTTGTTGGCATTCTTTATATTTTCTTTGGAGAAATGTCTGTTTAGGTCTTCTGCCTATTTTTGGATGGGGTTGTTTGTTTTTTTGTTATTGAGCTGCATGAGCTGCTTGTAAATTTTGGAGATTAATCCTTTGTCAGTTGCTTCATTTGCAAATGTTTTCTCCCATAATGAGGGTTGTCTTTTGGTCTTGATTATGGTTTCCTTTGCTGTGCAAAAGCTTTGAAGTTTCATTAGGTCCTATTTGTTTATTTTTGTTTTTATTTCCATTACTCTAGGAGGTGGGTCAGAAAGGATCTTGCTGTGATTTATGTCATAGAGTGTTCTTCCTATGTTTTCCTCTAAGAGTTTGATAGTTTCTGGCCTTACATTTAGGTCTTTAATCCATTTTGAGCTTATTTTTGTGTATGGTGTTAGGGAGTGATCTAATCTCATACTTTTACATGTACCTGTCCAGTTTTCACAGCACCATTTATTGAAGAGGCTGTCCTTTCTCCACTGTACATTCCTGCCTCCTTCATCAAAGATAAGGTGTCCATATGTGCGTGGGTTTATCTCTGGGCTTTCTATCCTGTTCCACTGATCTATCTTTCTGTTTTTGTGCCAGTACCATACTGTCTTGATTACTGTTGCTTTGTAGTATAGTCTGAAGTCAGGGAGCCTGATTCCTCCAGCTCCTTTTTTCGTTCTCAAGATTGCTTTGGCTATTCGGGGTCTTTTGTGTTTCCATACAAATTGCGAAATTTTTTGTTCTAGTTCTGTGACAAATGCCAGTGGTAGTTTGATAGGGATTGCATTGAATCTGTAGATTGCTTTGGGTAGTAGAGTCATTTTCACAATGTTGATTCTTCCCATCCAAGAACATGGTATATCTCTCCATCTATTTGTATCATCTTTAATTTCTTTCATCAGTGTCTTATAATTTTCTGCATACAGGTCTTTCATCTCCTTAGGTAGGTTTATTCCTAGATATTTTATTCTTTTTGTTGCAATGGTAAATGAGAGTGTTTTCTTGATTTCACTTTCAGATTTTTCATCATTAGTATATAGGAATGCCAGAGATTTCTGTGCATTAATTTTGTATCCTGCTACTTTACCAAATTCATTGATTAGCTCTAGTAGTTTTCTGGTAGCATCTTTAGGATTCTCTATGTATAGTATCATGTCATCTGCAAACAGTGACAGCTTTACTTCTTCTTTTCCGATTTGGATTCCTTTTATTTCCTTTTCTTCTCTGATTGCTATGGCTAAAACTTCCAAAACCATGTTGAATAAGAGTGGTGAGAGTGGGCAACCTTGTCTTTTTCCTGATCTTAGTGGAAATGCTTTCAGTTTTTCACCATTGAGGATGATGTTTGCTGTGGGCTTGTCATATATGGCCTTTATTATGTTGAGGAAAGTTCCCTCTATGCCTACTTTCTGGAGGGTTTTTATCATAAATGGGTGTTGAATTTTGTCGAAAGCTTTCTCTGCATCTATTGAGATGATCATATGGTTTTTCTCCTTCAATTTGTTAATATGGTTTATCACATTGATAGATTTGCGTATATTGAAGAATCCTTGCTTTCCTGGAATAAACCGCACTTGATCATAGTGTATGATCCTTTTAATGTGCTGTTGGATTCTGTTTGCTAGTATTTTGTTGAGGATTTTTGCATCTATGTTCATCAGTGATATTGGCCTGTAGTTTTCTTTCTTTGTGACATCCTTGTCTGGTTTTGGTATCAAGGTGATGGTGGCCTCATAGAATGAATTTGGGAGTTTTCCTCCCTGTGCTATATTTGGGAAGAGTTTGAGAAGGATAGGTGTTAGCTCTTCTCTAAATGTTTGATAGAATTCGCCTGTGAAGCCATCTGGTCCTGGGCTTTTGTTTGCTGGAAGGTTTTTAATCACAGTTTCAATTTCAGTGCTTGTGATTGGTCTGTTCATATTTTCTATTTCTTCCTGATTCAGTCTTGGCAGGTTGTGCATTTCTAAGAATTTGTCCATTTCTTCCAGATTGTCCATTTTATTGGCATAGAGTTGCTTGCAGTAATCTCTCATGATCTTTTTTTATTTCTGCAGTGTCAGTTGTTACTTCCCGTTTTTCATTTCTAATTCTATTGATTTGAGTCTTCTCCCTTTTTTTCCTGATGAGTCTGGCTAGTGGTTTATCTATTTTGTTTATCTTCTCAAAGAACCAGCTTTTAGTTTTTTTGATCTTTGCTATCGTTTCCTTCATTTCTTTTTCATTTATTTCTGATCTGATTTGTATGATTTCTTTCCTTCTGCTAGCTTTGGGGCTTTTTTGTTCTTCTTTCTCTAATTGCTTGAGGTGCAAGGTTAGGTTGTTTATTCGAGATGTTTCCTGCTTCTTAAGGTGGGCTTGTATTGCTATAAACTTCCCCCTTAGAACTGCTTTTGCTGTATCCCATAGGTTTTGGGTCGTTGTGTCTCCATTGTCATTTGTTTCTAGGTATTTTTTAATTTCCTCTTTGATTTCTTCAGTGATCACTTCATTATTAAGTAGTGTATTGTTTAGCCTCCATGTGTTTGTATATTTTACAGATCTTTTCCTGTAATTGATATCTAGTCTCATGGCGTTGTGGTCAGAAAAGATACTTGATACAATTTCAATTTTCTTAAATTTTCCAAGGCTTGATTTGTGACCCAAGATATGATCTATCCTGGAGAATGTTCCATGAGCACTTGAGAAAAATGTGTATTCTGCTGTTTTTGGATAGAGTGTCCTATAAATATCAATTAAGTCCATCTTGTTTAATGTATCATTTAAAGCTTGTGTTTCCTTATTTATTTTCATTTTGGATGATCTGTCCATGGGTGAAAGTGGGGTGTTAAAGTCCCCTACTATGAATGTGTTACTGTTGATCTCCCCTTTTATGGTTGTTAGTATTTGCCTTATGTATTGAGGTGCTCCTATGTTGGGTGCATAAATATTTACAATTGTTATATCTTCTTCTTGGATCGATCCCTTGATCATTATGTAGTGTCCTTCTTTATCCCTTTTAATAGTCCTTATTTTAAAGTCTATTTTGTCTGATATGAGAATTGCTACTCCACCTTTCTTTTGGTTTCCATTTGCATGGAATATCTTTTTCCATCCCCTTACTTTCAGTCTGTATGTGTCTCTAGGTCTGAGGTGGGTCTCTTGTAGACAGCATATATAAGGGTCTTGTTTTTGTATCCATTCAGCCAATCTGTGTCTTTTGGTGGGAGCATTTAGTCCATTTACATTTAAGGTAATTATCGATATGTATGTTCCTATTCCCATTTTCTATATTGTTTTGGGTTCATTATTATAGGTCGTTTCCTTCTCTTGCATTTCTTATCTAGAGAAGTTCCTTTAGCATTTGTTGTAAAGCTGGTTTGGTGGTGCTGAACTCTCTCAGCTTTTGCTTGTCTGTAAAGGTTTTAATTTCTCCATCAAATCTGAATGAGATCCTTGCTGGGTAGAGTAGTCTTGGCTGCAGGTTCTTCCCCTTCATCACTTTCAGTATGTCCTGCCACTCCCTTCTGGCTTGTAGGGTTTCTGCTGAGAGATCAGCTGTTAACCTTATGGGGATTCCCTTGTGTGTTATTTGTTGTTTTTCCCTTGCTGCTTTTAATATGCTTTCTTTGTATTTAATTTTTGATAGTTTGATTAATATGTGTCTTGGCATATTACTCCTTGTATTTATCCTGTATGGGACTCTCTGTGCTTCCTGGACTTGATTAACTATTTCCTTTCCCATATTAGGGAAGTTTTCAACTATAATCTCTTCAAATATTTTCTCAGTCCCTTTCTTTTTTTCTTCTTCTTCTGGAACCCCTATAATTCGAATGTTGGTGCGTTTAATGTTGTCCCAGAGGTCTATGAGACTGTCCTCAGTTCTTTTCATTCTTTTTTCTTTATTCTGCTCTGCAGTAGTTATTTCCACTACTTTATCTTCCAGGTCACTTATCCGTTCTTCTGCCTCAGTTATTCTGCTATTGATCCTATCTAGAGTACTTTTAATTTCATTTATTGCGTTGTTCATCGTTGCTTGTTTCATCTTTAGTTCTTGTAGGTCCTTGTTAACTGTTTCTTGCATTTTGTCCATTCTACTTCCAAGATTTCAGATCATCCTTACTATCATTATTCTGAATTCTTTTTCAGGTATATTGCCTATTTCCTCTTCATTTGTTAGGTCTGGTGGGTTTTTATCTTGCTCCTTCATCTGCTGTTTTTCTGTCTTCTCATTTTGCTTATCTTACTGTGTTTGGGGTCTCCTTTTTGCAGGCTGCACGTTCGTAGTTCCCGTTGTTTTTGATGTCTGTCTCCAGTGGCTAAGGTTGTTTCAGTGGGTTGTGTAGGCTTCCTGGTGGAGGGGACTAGTGCCTGTGTTGTGCTGGATGAGGCTGGATCTTGTCTCTCTAGTGGGCAGGTTCATGTCTGGTGGTGTGTTTTGGGGTGTCTGTGGCCTTGTTATGATTTTAGGCAACGTCTCTGCTAATGGGTGGGGTTGTATTCCTGTTTTGCTAGTTGTTTGGCATAGGTTGTCCAGCACTGTGGCTTGCTGGTCGTTGAGTGAAGCTGGGTGCTGGTGTTAAGATGGAGGTCTCTGGGAGATTTCCACCGTTTAATATTATGTGGAGCTGGGAGGTCTCTTGTTGACCAGTGTCCTGAAGTTGGCTGTCCTACCTCAGAGGCAGAGCCCTGCCTCCTGGGCTGGAGCACCAAGAGCCTTTCAACCACATGGCTCAGAATAAAAGGGAGAAAAAGTAGAGAGAATTATTAGAAGTATGAGGAAAGAAAGAAGGAAAGGAGGAAAGGAAGGAAGGAAGAAAGAAGCAAAGAAGGAAAGAAAGGAGGGAGGGAGGGAGGAAGGAAGGAAGGAAGGAAGGAGGGAAAGAAGGAGAAAATGTAGAGAGAATTAGTAGAAGTATGAGGAAAGAAAGAGGGAAAGGAGAAAGGAAGGAAGGAAGATAGAAGCAAAGAAGGAAAGAAAGGAGGGAGGGAGGAGGGAAGGAAGGAAGGAGGGATAGAAGGAGAAAATGTAGAGAGAATTAGTAGAAGTATGAGGAAAGAAAGAAGGAAAGGAGGAAAGGAAGGAAGGAAGAAAGAAGCAAAGAAGGAAAGAAAGGAGGGAGGGAGGGAGGGAGGGAGGAAGGAAGGAAGGAAGGAAGGAGGGAAAGAAGGAAAAAAGACAGAAAGAAAGAAGATACAATAAAAATAAAATAAAGTATAATATAGTTATTGGACTAAAAAATATTTAGAAAAAAAAAAAAAAAAAGGACGGATAGAACCCTAGGACAACTGTTGGAAGCAAAGCTATACAGAGAAAATCTTACACAGAAGCATACACATACACGTTCACAAAGAGAGGCAAAGGGGGGAAAAATCATAAATCCTGCTCCCAGAGACCACCTCCTCAACCTGGGGTGATTCGCTGTCTAAAGGAGGGAAGGAAGGAAGGAAAGAAAGAAAGAACGAAGGTAAAGTACAATAAAGTTATTACAATTAAAATTAATTATTAAGAAAAAAAAATTTTTTTAAAAAAACCATGGACGGATAGAGCCCTAGGACAAATGGTGGAAGCAAGAGTATACAGACAAGATTTCACACAGAAGCATACACGCACACATTCACAAAAAGAGGAAAAGGGAAAAAAATCACAGATCTCGCTCCTAAATTCCACCTCTTCAATTTGGGATCACTCCCTGTCTATTCAGGTATTCCACAATGCAGGGCACATCAGGTTGTTTGTGGAGCTTCAATCCGCCGCCTCCGCGGCTGCCGGGAGAGACCTCCCCCTCTCCTCCCTGCTCTCACAGCTCACAGGAGCTCAGCTTTGTACCCGGCCCTGCCCCTGTGCGCAGGTCGCTGGAAGGCGTCTGTTTTTTGCTCAGACAGGATGGGGTTAAAGGAGTCGCTGATTCGGGAGCTCCGGCTCACTCAGGCCGGGGGTTGGGGGATGGGGGAAGGAGGGGCACTGCGTGCGGGGCGGGCCTGCGGCGGCAGAGGTGGCGTGACGCTGCGGCAGAGGCCGGAGTGACGTTGCACCAGCCTGAGACCCGCCGTGCGCTGTCCCGGGGAAGTTGTCCCTGGATCCCGGGAACCTGGCAGTGGCGGCCTGCACAGGCTCCGCGGAAGAGGGGCGCGGAGAATGACCTGTGCTCGCACACAGCCCCCCTGGTGGCGGCAGCAGCAGCCCCAGCGTCTCCCGCCCGTCTCTGGGGTGCGCGGTTTTAGCCGCGGCTCGCGCCCGTCTCTGGAGTTCCTTTAAGCAGCGCTCTTAAACCCCTCTCCTCGCGCACCAGGAAACAAAGAGGGAAGAAAAAGTCTCTTGCCTCTTCGGCCGGTGCAGGCTTTTCCCCGAACTCCCTCCCGGCTAGTCGTGGCGCACCAACCCCTTCAGGCTATGTTCAAGCCGCCAACCCCAGTCCTCTCCCTGCGCTCCGTCCAAAACCGAAACCCAAGCCTCAGCTCGCAGCCCCGCCCGCCCCGGCGGGTGAGCAGACAAGCCTCTCGGGTTGGTGAGTGCCGGTCGGCACCGATCGTCTGTGCAGGAATCTCCCCGCTTTGCCCTCCGCACCCGTCGCTGTGCACTACTCCGCGGTCCTGAAGCTCCCCCCTCCGCCTCCCGCAGTCTCCGCCCGCGGAGGGGCTTCCTAGTGTGTGGAAACTTTTCCTCCTTCACAGCTCCCTCCCACTGGTGCAGGTGCCGTCCTTATTCTTTTGTCTCTGTTTTTTCTTTTTTTCTTTTGCCCTACCCAGGTACGTGGGGAGTTTCTTGCCTTTTGGGAGCTCTGAGGTCTTCTGCCAGCCTTCAGTAGGTGTTCTGTAGGAGTTGTTCCACGTGTAGATGTATTTCTGGTGTATCCGTGAGGAGGAAGGCGATCTCCACGCCTTACTCTTCCGCCATCTTCCCGCCGACCCAGCATTACTTTTAATACAGATTTAGAATCTGTTCTTTCTTTCCTTTTATTTTCCAGCTTAAATATTTGTGGTTTGTTTGGTTTAGCACCTGTTTCTGTGTTAACCTTTCAAGATAGAACACCTCCCATTGAGGTTCCTTCTCAGACTCTCATTAAAAGTAATGCTTGGGGGCTTCCCTGGTGGCGCAGTGGTTGAGAGTCTGCCTGCCAAAGCAGGGGACACGGGTTCGTGCCCTGGTCCGGGAAGATCCCACGTGCCGTGGAGCAGCTGGGCCCGTGAGCCATGGCTGCTGAGCCTGCATGTCTGGAGCCTGTGCTCTGCAACGGGAGAGGCCACAACTGTGAGAGGCCCGCGTACCGCAAAAAAAAAAAAAAAAAAAGTAAAGTAATGCTTGGAACATTTCCTTAAAAGTAAATGGAGCTCATCTCCTCTGCTCATGATCTTCTCAGAAACTGAGACCTAACATTGAGCTAAGTTGAGCTGCCTGCTCTCAAATCAATTCCTGGAACAAGAAAACTCATTTAGTGTTTAGATTGGGATGCAAAGTCATGTGCTAAATAAAAAGAGAGAAAAGATTAGTAAAGTTTTATTTGTCAAAAATAAGGGATTGTCTTCAAGGCACCAAAACTATAGTTTGTCTAGTACTTGAGGTGCTGGCGAATATACCAGAAAACTAGATTTGCTTTGGTCATACCCCACTGTAGCTTAGTCATCTCAGAATTGCCTGAACATTTCCAGTGCAGTAAATTTTAGGGTCTTTCAGAGCTTCTATTTTTTCATGTAAACATGATTTCACCCAGTATAAAATACTTAGTTTCTCTCTTGCTTTTATCTTTAAAGATTCTATTGACCAGTTTGGGGTCACAGATCCCTATTTGATTAATCTACTCATTCAATTCACTTTTTAAACTGCCTACAGCAGAGACCTTGAAAGTTGGGTATCTTCTCCCTAGAAAAACTAACTTCCACACAGTAGTATATACATAATCTTTGACTATAATTTCTGGAATTTATGGATCCTGTTCAGACCATCCAGGCATTCCTCAAATTAAGAATACCTATTCTAAATGTATGGACACCAAGAGGGGAAAAAGGTGGGGTGGGGTGGTGGTGTGATAAATTGGGAGATTGGGATTGACATATATACACTAATATGTATAAAATGGATAACTAATAAGAACTTGCTGTATAAAAAAATAAATAAAATAAAATTCAAAAAAAAAGAATACCTGTTCTATTTCTTTTTTCTTCTTAGCATGTAAATATCTTCTAGAGTGACTCTTCCATAGTTAGAAACAAACAAACAGCACAAAAATCTCATAATTTGAATGTTGTAGACTCACCTATAGCTAAAACAAGCATTCCTCTTTGAATATTCTTTGTCTTCTGGCTACTACTCTATTTCTTTTTTTTCCCCTTCAATAGTATAATAAGTTTCTTTATTTCCCATTCTCATCCATTCTTTACTCGACTGCTTTCTGGCTTCTGTCCCACTGAAATTGCTCTTGGTCAAATCACCAAATAACTTCCTAGCTTTTGACACTAATGGGGACTTTTAAAATCTTTATTTTGTGTTTTTTTTCTTTTTCTTTTTTTTTTCCTGTCTTCAGCATTGCACCTTCCTATGGGAAGAAAGAAAAGAAAAGAAAATACTTTCTAGGTCGTTTCAACAGCTTCTTCTTAATTTCCTTTATTTCTTCTGATCGTCTTGACACCATGTTTCATGGCATCTCGCCATTATTTATTACCTCCTGTATTTCCTGGCTGAATGCATACAGGCTCATGGGTTCTTATATCTCTATTCCTAACTAAGAGTGCTCTGAGTACTAAACTTTTAACTCTAACATTTACTGTTTATTTTCTTTTGGCAGTCTCACAGATATCTCAAAATCAAAGTTTCAAAATTAAATCCATCTTCTCTGAAAACCATTCTCCTCTGTATTCTGTCTCTCAATCAGAAGCATCTCTTCAAACTCAGTATCTGATACAAAAACGTGGAAATCATTCTAGGCTCCTTGTTCCTCATTCAACACATCTAATTGGTGACCAAGTCTTGCAGACTCAAGCTCTTCCATGTGTTTCTATTTTCCCTCTTATGCTCATTTCAGAAATATTTATGAAGCAGAGCTGATTAGATTGCATAAGGGAATGAAAGAGAAGAAATATTTCCAAAATCATTTCCAAATATGTATACAATATGCATTGATGCTGCAGTCTTGAAACAGAGTATCTTTTCTGGGAAATGTCAGTTTTCGGTCTTAAGGCCTTCCAACTGATTGGATGAGGTCCACCTACTTTATCGAGTATAATCTCCTTCCTGTAAAGTTGACTGATTGTAGATATTAATTACATAAGCAAAATACCTTCATTGCAACACCTAGATTAGTGTTTGATTAAATAGCTGGGTACTACAGCCTAGCCAAGTTGATACATAAGATGAATTATTACAAGTGAGAATAGTTTACCAGCTTCCAGCACAGATTTGTACCGCCTGGAGTTGTTATGTTATTGTTTCCAATAGATTCTCATGAGTTGTCCTGAAGGGTATAGGTAGAGGGGTTAGGACTGGTATTGAAGGTGCAGTTTCTAGAAATGGTCTGTGATTGTTTGCTTTCTCTGTCATTAGAATTCCAATGAAAAGCAACCGGATTAGTGAATTCTTGTGAAATTACTTGTGCCTGCATGAGTTACCCTCCTTCTAGAGATTGTTTCCAAAGTAGGAGACTAGCAGAGAGCAAGGAAATATCCTGAATATATGAATTTAATACTTTAATAATAGGCTGCTCTGCCTATATCATAGCATGTGACCATCTACTCCACCTACATGTGAGGCTAGGCTGGTAGGGCACACTCATCTCCCCTCCAGACCTGGCAAAGCTCACATCAGCAGCCCAGTGGCCTCATGGAAGGGAAGTGAACCCCAAAACATTGCAATTGATAATGACATGGTCTTTAAGATCTAGAGGTAAATGGATAGTTGGCCATTAGCATGGTGCAAGTAAAGAAAGAACATGTTGAAAACAGTGGTCCAATAAAAGAAATGTACAGCTTAAAGGATGTGGTGATGATTACATTCAGCCCATGATATTTTTTTGTCAATATGTTTGACTTTCTTTTTTCCCCCTGGTGGATGAATTGTCTGCTCTTTCCTTAAAGCTGTTAAGGCTTGAGAAAGAAAACAACATAGGCATTTTAATTAACTTAGATGCAGTATTTGCTTGAAAGGTAGTCACTCTGAAATAATGTTCTCCTCTGCATTGGCAGCACAGTTTCAAAGGGTCTGCTGAAAGAATAAGAGAGTCTTAAGTTTAAACCAAAAGTAACACGACAGTTACAAGCTCTGCATTCATGCTGTGTTCAAAAGCTTCCTCTATTTCAATTTCCCTTCCTTTTAGAATAAGTAGGGAGGAAGAGAATAAATAATATCTTGTAGAAGGTTTCCTCCTGTGGGACTCCATTTTTCTGCAGTGAGCTACTGCACATTTCCTAGTCAAAGGACATAAATGCAGACTTCCAGGGGAATTTTAAAGAAAAAGATCACCAGAAAGGTGACACTTCTAGAAATAGTATCACGGTGTTTGCTCATTAGCCTTGGCTGGTGCTGAGCTGGTTCTCTGGAAGAATCCCTCTTAAAATCCTGCACTTCTAAACTTGGTATCATAAAAGACAGTGGAAACTCTTCACTCGAGAACAATTTATATTCCGTTACTATCTGACTGGCATTAAGAGTAAAGGATCCAGAAAGCACAGAACCAAATTTACCTTACTTAGCCAGCATTTTCAATTCTTCTTTCCTACTCATTTTCTATTGATTTGTGTGGCAGTGTCTCTTAGAAGGTTCCCAATGATCCTGCCTCCTGGTATAAACTCCCTTGAGTAATTCCCTACCCTTGAGTGTAGAGTGGACCTTTTGACTCTTTTCCACTGACAAACATGTGGTGAAGTAACAGGAGGTCACCTCCAAGATTAGATTACAAAAGGGCTGTGGTTTCCATCCTAAGCACTCTCTATCCTTCTTTTACTGGATCACTTTGAGGGAAGCCAGCTGCTATATTCTGACCTGTCCTATGGAGAGGTTGATGTAGCAAGGAACAGGTCTCTCTGGCCAGCAGCCAGCAAAGACTTGAGGCCTGTTAACAGTCTTGACCTCATACCTGTTAGGATGGCCATTGTGAGAAAAACAAAAAAACAAAAATAACAAGTATTGGCAAAGATGTGAAAAAATTGTAACATTTTGTGCCCTGTTGGTAAGAATGTAAAATGATGCAACTTTTATGATAAAAGGTTATGGGGGTTCCTCAGAAAACAAACAACAACAACCTATAAATAGAATTACCACATGATCCAGCAATTCTACTTCTGAGTATATATCCAAAAGAATTGAAAATGGGATCTTGAGATATTTGCATCCTATGTTCACTGCAGCATTAATCATGATAGTCCTGATAGGGAAACAACCTAAGTTTCCATTAATGGATGAATGGATAATGATATACAATGGTAGACAGATAGATAGATAGATATACAATGGAATGTTATTCGTCCATGGGAAAGAAGGGAATCCTGTCATTTGGTACATCATGGAGGAAATTTGAGGACACTATGCTAAGTGAAATAAACCAATCATAAGTAAACCTATACTTAATAATTACACTTACATGAGGTATCTAAAGTAGTCAAACCCTTAGAAACAGAAAGTAGAATTGTCATTCCCAGGGCCAAGGGAAGGGGGAGAAGGAGAGTTGTTCAATGGACGTACAGTTTCAGTTTTGTAAGATGAAAAACTTTTAGAGCTCTGTTGCACAGCAATGTGCATATAGTTAAGTCTACTGTACTGTACCCTTCAAATTTTCATGTTTTTTTCTTCCCTACAATTAGAATTATACCAGTAAACCTACCCAGCAAACCTATCCAACCTGGTATGTTGGCTCAGATACATCAATCTCGCTCTTTCTCTAAGCCTTCTCATCCTAGTAGTGAGAACATTTTTCTAGAAGAGGTACCAAGTAATTTGTTGGGAAAATGGCTGGTTTTAAAGTCAAAAGATATGAGTTTGATTACTGTCCCCTCCAGAATTCTTATATTCTCTAAGACAAGTCACTTAGACTCTCTTCCACAAAACAAAAATAATGCTGAAGGAATACGGTCATTGTGAGGTTTAAATGAAAGGAGGAAAACAGAATCCTTCCTTTTTAAAATGTCTGGTATTATAAATATGTAAATTACTCTTCTTAAAACTTTGTAAGAACAAGTTAAAAAAAAAAAAAAAACAAGTTCAAATCTCCTAAAGTGCCTGAAAATTAATTTCCAAAAATCTTTGGAATCAGAACATATAATCAGGGATTTTGCTGCTCTGGCTGACTCTTCTATTTGAATCTGAAAATTAAATAAACAATTTCTTTTACACTTTGTGAAACTTTTCTATAAAAAGTTATAAAACACAATTTAAAAAAAATTAATCATTAAAAAGTACTTAAAAGCAGTTCAACTACACAGTTATAGAGTACTCATACATACATATATTTTTTTAACTGGATAAAATGACGGAAAATTCAGTGGGATGTACTTGTGCTGCTTTAGTTCATTGGCTCTCACCTGTAGATGATTTTGCCCCCCAGGAGATATTTGGTAATGTCTGGAGACATTTTTGTGTCACAGCCAGAGGGGTGAGTTTTACTGACATCTAGTGGTGGAGGCTAGGGATGATTCTTAAAATCCTACAGTGCACAGGACAACCCCACACAACAAAGGATTATCCAGTCCAAAATGTCAACATGCTGCTGTTGAGTCAACCCTGCTTTAGATGACACTGTGTAAGTGTGACACTGTCTAAGCTGCTTAGAATCCTAACCACTAAGAGACTATAATGACCACTGTAGGGCCCTATCCTTTGCTCCTTTCCCTCCCTTCTCCATCTAACTTTAAGGGCCTTATCTCCTGTATCCCCAAAGAGACTACTCCATCCTTTTATGTCTTCAGTCAAAATTTATGTGGAACCACTGTGGAAACTCATAAGACATGACAGACTGCAAAGGCATTAATATGCTACTGACACCAGCTGTAAATCTTCATCTCATCTGCTGCTGACAGTGCTATCTCAAAGATTTCAAAGAGCCTGAAAGAAGTAGGCTCCTGAGTAAAAAAAAAACCCAAAACAAAAAAGAAACAGCTGTCCTAGGATCAACCTAGGTGATACAGAGGGAACGCTGCCCTGCAGGAGAAAGCACTTTGAGAGCTTATCTGTCACTGACGTCACATCCAGCTCAAGTTTATGTTGTCCTCCTGCCCTAAAGAGTTCCTTCACTTTTTTTACTCTCAAGCCTTACTTACCACCACACAGGATCTACTTGCTCTGTTATGAAGGTCAGTGTGAAGTTACAACAGTATTGCACATGATAGCTTACTTTCCTGGTGCTTTTTAGACTGATGATTTCCCCAAGTTCCACTAACAGAGGATATCAAGAGATTTTTAACTGATGATAATTAAGGGACGTCTGGGACCTTGAAGTGGAAGTCCAGGGATCTGCAACTTTCTGAGCTCCAGTCTTTATCCGTGCAGTCCAATCCCTGAATGAACAGGACTCAAAGGATGCCATGATTAGGCACTGGGATACAGGAGAGGTTGCTGGATGAATACAGAGCATGTTAAAACTGTGTTTCCCTCATGCAAACTGCCTTTATAGCTGGGGAGCATTGTGGAGAAAAGTTATTTTAACCACATCCTTTGTAGTTTGATTCTAAGCAGAAAAAAAAAAAAGTGTTGTATAGGATGTTTGAGTACTTGGGAATAATATAATAGTTTATTTAACTTCAGGAAGTTAAATAGGTTATTACATGCCTAATTGAGTTCAACAGTAAAGAAGGGTCTTCATTGCCATGTGGAAGTCTAGGTCTATGACTCAATTGCCAAATTCTTCCCACACTTTACAGAATGCTTTGGAGAAGAATAGTCAGCGGTTATTTTCATGAGTATGCCCTTTTGATGAGGCTGCCGCTCAAAGCATTTTTGCAACCACTTGACCAGTTTTGTGGTAGCTCTCTGAATGTCAAAGAGATCCGAGGAGGAGGAATTAGTAGAGAATACTTTAATCAAATTAAATGAGAAAGAGAGATTTTGGCAACTGTATCTACTTCTGAAATTTACATGTATAGGGTGTACCTTGTAATCAGAATTCTAACAAGGAGTCAACGTGTTTCTCTCAGTGGAAAAATTACTTTTTAAAATTTGTTTGCTGAAGCTGAACAGCCTTGGAAGAAGATGAAAAGGTAGCCAATAAATTCAGTATCTCACTGAGAGACTCAGCAAATACTGAATAACACTATCCTAACAAATCTTAATGAAAAGCTAAATCTGCCTGTGAACAGAAGGGATTGACTGGGAATAAATTTACTTCATAAAGACTCAAATCAAGTGGTCAGACAGTTCTGTTTTGTCAAGTTTGGAAAAGCCTTCTCATTAAAAAGAAGAGAATTCTGTTGTACTTTATCTGCAATGGTGCACGAGGGTCCTGAAAAGATTTTGCTACCAGTCACACGAGCTAATGTGAGCACCTAGAGAAAATGTAGGAGTAATTGAAACTTGGAGCTAAACACATCTCACCTTTCACACAAAAGCTGGTGGTATAAGTGAAAATGGTCCCAGGAGTCTTTGCCTACTACATTGGTTGCCCCCAAAGAATTAATTATAGCGTCTGGTTTAAGAGTGTCTTTGGGAAGGGAAAGCACATCCTTTCAGACCTGTGTGGTCTCAGACGCATATTAGTGCTTAAAATGGCATGAGGAAAGATTTGGACTGCTTCATTTTAGAAAAATGTGTGCCCTGGCCTAGAAAACATTTTTAAACAAATAAGTTAGCATCTTCTTTGGGCTGAAGAGTAAATTGTTGATCCAAAGGTTGCTGCTAAGTCACCCAAGGTTCATAAACATGTGGATTAAGACTAATAATAATTAAGGATGCATTCGATGTAGGATTTCCAAGGGATGGGACTAGCAGATTGCATAATAATCTCCCATCCCATTCATGAGCAAGTAGAGAAATGAGAAATGAATAAAGATAAAACAATACATCCATCACAGCCAGGTTAGAGGGCAGGACTCAGAATCTACTAGTGCAGTGGGCTCTTTAATACCAAACCCTAGCATGAGGCATACCCCATCCCCACATCCCTAGATAGCTGGACCAAAGGCTTAGACATGGAAGTAAGTTTGCTCCCAAAAGGATAAAACATAATGCTGTACTGAGTAAGCCTAAGTGGTTATTCTTTCAAAAATTACCAATCACATAAGTCAGGCTAATTCCCTAGCAGTAGAATGAATCAAGGAGAGAGGTCTGAACATACTTAGAGAAATGTTCCCAAACCAAAGAGGATTTCTTTTACAGTTCAGTTTTCAAGTTATTGTTTATATGCCAAAACATTTGTATGTGTGTGTGTATGTAATATTTTTCTTATGGAAAAAAAAATTCCTGTGAGATGGCTAATATTCTTAGCTTAAACTCTTATGAGTTTGGACATTTTAGGAAAATTTAAATGAGATTTTCCCCAGGAATTCACATGAAGGAAGTAAGACTATTTATGGAGTTAAAAAATAAAATCAGTAAGTGTCAGACCAGAGTAGAAAAATGCAAAATTGCCATAAGGAGACAATTATAACCTGAGTTGAATATTTTAATACAATTAAAGAAAGAATATATTCATAAGCTGATGAAAGAATATATTCACCAGCTAAGTTAGGAGAGAGAGAGAATTCTTCAGCTGGGCTCATTAAAGCACTGGCCATGGCAGAGGAAACCTTAGTCAGTAGACTCAGAAACTCAAGTCCTATTGATAAGATCTTTCCTCTGGTCCTATTAATCACTTGACTTCTCTAACTTCCACTCCTCTGATCTCTTTCTTGTTGGACCAGCTTTGACTGCTGTGCTGCCCATGTAAGTCTGCAGAGGGAGAAAATGTTCTGTTCATGAAACTGCATGTCTGTTCGGTACATGAAATTATTGTGAAAAAAATTTCTTCATGGAATCTGATTTTCTTTTTCCTATATACAGTGTGTGTCAGAGAATGTGATGACCATGTTAATGCCAGCATCCTGATCTATGTGGTATTTACAGTTTCCTTGGAAATTAGAAAATAATTATTCCAGTTTATAGATTAGTTCCTGTGAGCCTGGTAGAGGTGAATCTGATCCTGAGCAGTAGATCCACTATTAATATGCTGACCAAATAAAATTTCTGTGCATGCAAGGCTGAGGGAGAGAGTGGTAGCAAAGTAGACCACATTATTGAAGAAAAAGACAAGACTATGGAAAAATGAGGTATAAAAGGTCACATTATACAATGATTATAGGAATATAGCTGCATAATTACAAGGGCACAATTCCATAAAATTTACTAAAACTTCTAAAACATTCACCAAATGTTTCTACAACAAATTAGAAGAACATAAGGAAGCATGATCTGGTCATGCAAATTGAAGGAACATAAGAACATCAACTAAGGGCTTCCCTGGTGGCGCAGTGGCTGAGAGCCCGCCTGCCCACGCAGGGGACACAGGTTCGTGCTCCGATCTGGGAAGATACCACATGCCACGGAGCGGCTGATCCCGTGAGCCATGGCCGCTGAGCCTGCATGTCCGGAGCCTGTGCTCCGCAACGGAAGAGGCCACAACAGTGAGAGAGGCCCGCAAAAAAAAAAAAAAAAAAAAAAAAAAAAAAAAAGAAGAACATCAACTAAAAAGGACTTAGAGATCATTCCCAGCCATTTCAGAAATATTGGGAAGGTCAAACAGACATGGTATCTCTATATTAACGGATGTATGATGCACAATGATACTTTCTAGTAAGTTTCATTTAAAAAATAGTCTGAATTGATTACAGAATGCTTCCCATTTTTTTGGTTGGAAACTCAATTACTAACAGAAAAATTGACATAACAACAAGAAGACATTATCACTGAGAGATGATATGAGGTTACAGAATATAAAGATGATGTGAGAAAAAAGAAAGATTAAAAAAACAAATAGAAACATGTAGTTGTGCTAGAATTTTGCTCTATACATGTAAAGTGCATACCAGTGTAACAGAGAACAAACCTAACTCCATACTGGATCTATTCCTTTAGCTCTAACTTTTGTGATCTGCTGTCTGTGCTTAGTCATGCTGGCTCTGCACTTTTGTAAAAGAATGTTGTTTAGAGCCTGACATATACATGAATAGCCTATTCTGAAGGCTCTGACCTTTAAAGGTATAACAATTTTCCTATCATATGGAGAGAATAACATTTGCCTTGTTGGAGGTTTACAGGAACATTGTGACCAGTCCTCAGTGGACAGCTGCAAGAACAAGGGATTCCTGCACCAAGAAGCTTGCAACCACCAGCCACACCCTTCCCTTTTAGTATAAAAGAAACCTGAATTCTAACTCAGGTAAGATGATTCTTTGGGACACTAGTCTTCCACCTTCTCGGTCTGCTGGCTTTCCGAATAAAGTCACTATTCCTTGCCCCAACACTATGTCTCTAGATTTATTGGCATGTCATGTGGTAAGCAGTATGAGCTTGGACTTGGTAATGCCAATGATATTAATGAATAATACTACCTGACTGATATTTATTGAAGTCTCATTTATGGAAGGTACCATAATTGTCTTATGTTACATATCTTATTTCATCTTCAGGATATTATGAGTTAAATGTTATGATTAGCTCCGTTCTACAGACAAAGGAATGGAGGCTTAGAGTGATGTCATTTGACCAAAGTTACATCAGTAATAAATGGAGCTGTTATCTGAACCCAGGTCTCTAACTGAAGAGTTTAAGAGCTTAACATTACATTTTATTGCCAAAATAGTAATAAAGTATATAGAAAAACATGCCAGTGTTTGTGTTTTATGGGGCAATGTATCAGATTCATTTTTATGCAAGAAAGTTAACTTAGAAGACAGACTGATAACTGGATTTTGAGCAATACTTTGAAAGATGGAAGCTACGCAATTTAGTAGATAAAAGAAAACAATATTTTCTTTGTTTTGTAAAGTACAGGCAATTTATCAGAGTCTTTTCAAGGAAAAACAAAATTTAGAGAATAATTTGCGCCTGATAATTTTGAGTCTTGTGTCTGTCCTTGAAAACTATACAAAGAAGGTCACCAAGACAATATAGAGGAAGAAACAAACAAACGGAAGTTTATGGTGCTTTCTTACAATTCTATAGTGCTTCATAGTTTTTGATGTATTTTAATATATATTTTCTAAGTAGATTCTGCTGAAGTAGATATCTTGGATACATCATTTCCATTAGATTATGAGATAACTGATGCTCAGAGAGATTAAGTGACTTGCCTAAGTTCATACAGCTCACGAGACACAGACCTAGGGCTATTGATCTGTATCAGTTCTCTTGTAAAAGTGCTGAATTGCTGAGTCATTACTTTCCATGAGTCCACAATTCAGTGAAGAAAAAAAGGTTGGATTTAGACGTGAAATCAGCTAGGCAAAATGATCAGATCAAATCAGATAATTTAAAGTAGAAAATATGGCGAAATGAGAGGACTTGGAGAAAAGTGATTGCCTCCTGGTGACCTAGACTTGGACATTGGATTCGTCTTATGATTACTATTCCCCTTGTTTTCCTGTAGTTTCTGAAGACAAGAGGCTTTTTCTCAGAATTATTTTTACTCATAGGCCCATTAGAGGCTATCTGTATGGGTAAGTTAGGGAAACAGCCGCACTCTACCTTTCTAAGGAGACCTTCAAAATATAGTGTTCAAATTTTGTATAGTCATTAAGAGCATTGGCTTATTGAAACCTAACTACACCACAAAGTGTTTGAGGACATCTTACATAACCTCTCTAAGCCTCCCTTTCCTTGTAAGTCATGCAAGTATAAGACACTAACATAGATTTGCCAGGAGGATTACAGAGCATGATGTTTGTGAAATGCTGAGCCTAATAATTATCATGAAGTGCTCAATAAATGGTTACTATTATTTGATTTACTAGAATACAAATATTTTCCATAGGAGTAAGTGAAATTTCTACCATGGCACATAAGAGTTTCACAGAGTTCTAGGAGCTCTAAAATATATATAGAATCTTGCTTACTGAGATATGTCCAATATGTAGATATCACCAAAACACATCAGATTCAACATTTCCAAAACAGAACTCATTTTCTTTCCCTCAGAACCTGCTATTTGTTCTCACTTCCCTAATTAAATTAAAGGCATCTTCACTGATGGTCCAAATCAGGTGGGAAGTTGTAACAAAGCATCTTTCATTTCCTCCACTAACAGTGTCTGATTATCTATAGCAGCGGTCGCTAACCTTTTTGGCACCAGAGGCCGGTTTCGTGGAAGACAATTTTTCCATGGACCAGGCAAGGGGGATGGTTTTGGGATGATTCCAGCACATTACATTTATTGTGCACTTTATTTCTATTATTATTACATTGTAATGTATAATGAAATAATTATACAACTCACCATAATTCAGAATCAGTGGGAGCCCTGAGCTTGTTTTCCTGCAACTAGGTGGTCCTACCTGGGGTGATGGGAGACAGTGACATCCGAAGTGTTGCTTATGTCTGGTCTACTCCATAAACTTGTTTTGGTTGCTGTCACTGTCGAAAACACTGCTTCACAAAGATAGGATGTTGGAAATGGGAGCAGGCTTTTCTGTGCCTTTGTGGCAATCTCAGGGTATTCCACCTTGACTTTAATCCAGAATGTATGGAGATTTGAAGTTGTCTCACACATACTTTTAAGGCCACCCTCATTTGAGATCTCAAGAGGTTGATCCTCTTCTAGCACAGACAAAGTCGATTCACCTGGCTTATTCACAAATGGGTCACGGATCCATTCCTTCCCAGTTTGGGGGTCTTTTCTGGTTGGGAAGTAATTCTCAAACTCTTTTGAAAGCTGAGATAGGTGATTGTGCACCAGGTGGGAGAAAGAAGGCCCTCGTTCAGTCTCTTTCAAAATCTCTGCTAATGTTTGAAACACGTCAAAAATGTTCACTTGTCGCCCCCATAGTTCCAGTTTGCCTTTGAATGCAGCCACTTTATCTGCTGACTTGAACACAGTTGCCATTCTCCTCTGAAGTGACAGATTGAGTTTACTGAGGAGGTTGAATATGTCACACAAGGAAGCAAGTTTTGTGACCCATTCTGTGTCACTGAAATGTGCTGCCAGTGGTGACTGTTTTCTAAAAGAAATCTCTGGAGTGTCCCTCAAAACTCAAAAACTCTGGCCAGTAATCTCCCTTTAGAAAGCCTTCTCACTTCTGTGTATAAGAGAAGACGTGTGTGCTCTGCATCCATCTCCTCACAGAGCTGCGTGAACAGATGTGAGTTAAGGGCATGAACTTTAATGTGGTTGATAATTTTAATCACATCCCAAAAAACGTTATTAAGTTCAGGTGACATTTTTCAGCTAGCCAGCATTTCTCTATGGATGACACAGTGCATAGACTCACATTCAGAAGCGACCTCTTTGACCCGAGTAGTGAAACCAGAAAGCCATCCAGTCATGGCTCCATCTGTGCATACCCTGACACAAAATGACCAATTCCGTTTTCCTGATATGTAGTCATTCAAAGACTTGAATAGTTCTGCAGCTGTGGTGTTGGTTGGTAACAAAAGTGCACATAACATATCCTCATGCACATCCTCCTGAAAAATATATTGCACAAAAACAAGCATTGTTGCCTTATTGTCAACATCGGTAGACTTGTCAACCTGGATTGCATACCAACGTGACTCATTAAACCTCTCTAACAATTGTGCCTCATTATCCTCTGCTATTTCATCAATTCATCTAGTTATGGTGCTAGCTGAAAGAGGAATAGGTGCCACTTTTTGAACTGCAGCCTCTTCTAAAAGTTCAAGACAAATGTCCTTAGCAGCAGGCAGGATCAACTCTTCACCAATAGTAAAGGGCTTCTTACCTTTATCAATGCGGTTAGCCACTAAGAATGATGCTCTCAGTGCAGACACATTTGATGAAGTGGTGGCATTCAATAATTGCTTCTGTTCTTCGTGCTCATGTTTCGTTTTTCTTTTGAAAAACTCCAAAGGCTTGTCTTTTAATGCAGGATGCTTGATCTCCATGTGGCAAAGCAGTTTTGAAGGTTTCATGGTTTCATTGGATAGCCAGTCACCACATATAATACAAAGCAGGCTTGGAGAATGTGAATCACCTATTGCAATAAACCTGCAATTTAAGTAGGACTCTTGGCATTTTCTTTTAAATGCAGCTTTCTTTTCGTTGGCAGTCTTAGAGTCTTCTGCTGTCTCATCATTGTTTTCTCCCCCTTTTCAAAGAAGCTCTCCAGCGACATTTGTTTTTTACTCATTTTGGCGAGGGTTAGCTTGTGGGCTTATCAAAACTGTAACTGAGACAAGTACACAGTGTGGGAAAGAGGCACGGGCGTAAGTGGTAAATAAAATAATGGGCAGGCCACTTATGGACTAAAATGAGTCAGATTCTGACTTATAGCCTGCCACCAGATGTAGCTGTACAATTGAAGTACATCAACTCAATAGCCACTCTAAAGCCTGTCACCAGATGCACTTAATTGTCACCCTGTCACTGATAGGGTTTTGATATGAGTCTGCAAGCAACTGATTTTTTATGGTCTCTGTGCAGTCAGACCTCTCTGCTAATGATAATCTGTATTTGCAGCCGCTCCCCAGCACTAGCATCACCGCCTCAGTTCCACCTCAGGTCATTAGGCATCAGATTCTCATAAGGAGCGTGCTGCCTAGATCCCTCGCATGCGCAGTTCACAGTAGGGTTCGAGCTCCTATGAGAATCTGATGCCGCCGCTGATCTGAAAGGAGGCAGAGCGCAGGCGGTAATGTGAGCAATTGGGAGCGGCTGTAAACACGGAGGAAGCTTCACTTGCTCAACCACAGCTCACCTCCTGCTGTGCAGCCCAGTTCCTAACAGGCCATGGACCAGTACTGGTCCGTGGCCTGGGGGCGGGGGGGGTTGGGGACCCCTATCTATAGACTCTACTCCTAAAATATTGACGAATCCAAACTCTTTCTCCATGTTCTCACCTTGGTTGAAGTATTCATTTCTTGCTTAGACTTCAGTAATGTTCTCCACCCAATCATATTCCATCCAGTCTTATTTTCTTCCCTACTGCTCTCCACACGGATTCCAAAATGACTTTTTAAAAAAATTTATTTTATTTAAGTGTAGTTGATTTACAATGTTGCATTAGTTTCTGGTGTACAGTAAAGTGATTCAGATATACAGTACATACATATAATAGTTTGCATCTGCTAATCCCAAATTCCCACTCCATCCCTCTTCCCAAACCCCTTCCTCTTGGCAACCACAAGTCTGCTCTCTATGTCTATGAGTCTGTTTCTGTTTTGTAAGTAAGTTCATTTGTGTCATATTTTAGATTCCACATATAAGTGATATCATATAGTATTTGTCTCTGTCTGACTTACGTCACTTAGTATGATAATCTCTAGGTTCATCCATGTTGTTGCAAATAACATTATTTCATCCTTTTTTTATGGCTGAGTAGTGTTCTGTTGTGTGTATATATATATATATATATACCACATCTTCTTTATCCATTCATCTGTCAATGTGTATTTAGGTTGTTTCCATGTTTTGGTTACTGTAAATAGTGCTGCTATGAACATAGGAGTGCATGTATCTTTTCGAACCATAGTTTTGTCCAGATATATGCACAGAAGTGGGATTGCTGGATCATATGGCAACTCAAAGTGATTTTTCTAAAATAAAAGTTTGATAATTTCATTCTCTTCCCCTTAAAATCCTTAAATACCTTCCTATAGCCATCTGGTTAAAATCTTACTCTTTTAGCCCAACATACAAAAGCTCTTCTGATCTGGCCTACTTTTACCTCTCTGATTTCATCTCTCCTCATGGCCTCTCTCTCTCACTGTGTCATGTTTATTTGTGATTCTGTGCTTCAGTTCATATGCTTCCCATCTTTCTGGCAAATTCATCCTCACCTTCAAGACCAGAATGCTCAAGCGTCTCATCTTCATGGAAGCCTTTCCTGGCTGCCTCAGGGTTCTCTCTACTCCCTCCTCTCGGTGCCTGAGCCTCTTCTGTAGAAATGATCAAAACACTTTGTGTGTCTACATTTGACCTCTGTCAGAAGATTGGGAATGACCTGAGGGCAAGGACTAATTCCTATTTGGATTTACAAATTCATATCTGGCATGCACTTACTTTCTTCAGTAAATATTTGTTCAATAAACATATTAGTTGTCAGGACATTTTTATTAGATAATTGCTGCATCTGGACTGGTTAGATTAATGAGATTATTTTAAGAGAAATTAGTGTCCAGTGACATTTTAACAGCTTCATTGAAATATATAACAATTAACATAGAAAAATGTGCACCATATGAAATGTCTCGATGTCTATATACCCATGTAAAAGTTACCACAATCAAGATAATGAATGTATCCATCACCCTAAAGTTTCCTTGTATCCCTTTGTAATCCATCCAACCCAGCTCTAATCCCTTCACATCTCCACGTAATCACTGATCTGATTACTATCACTCTAGATTGGTTTGTATTTTCTAGAATTTTATATAAATGGAATCCTACAATATGTGTGCTTTTTCTATCTTTTTTTCCCCATTGAGCATAATTATTTTAGGATTATTTCATGTAAGTTTTGTGTATCATTAGTTCTTTCCTTTCTATTGGTGAGTTGTAGTCATGCATCCCACAATTTGTTTACCCATTCACTTGTTGATGGGTATTTCAGTTATTTCCAGTTTTGCAGCTATTACAAAGAAAGTTGATTTGAATACTTGTCTTTATGTGAACATATTTTCCCATTTTTCTTTATTAAATACTTAGGAATGGAATGAATCATATGGTGGTTGTGTGTTTAACATTTTAAGAAATTATCAAACTGTTTTCCCAAGTGGTTGAACCATTAACCATTTAACATAACCATCCACAGTATATGAGAGCTCCACTTCTTCTATGTCTTTTTTATCACTTGCCATGGTCAGTTTCAGTTTTTGTAATCTTAGACATTTTAATAGGTGTGCAGAAGTATTGAGCTAAGGTTTTAATTTGCATTTCCCTAGTGACTAATGATGTTGGATGTGTTTTAAGTGTGCTTATATGCCATCAATATCTTTAAAGTAGCCGTTTAAATATTTTACCCATTTAAAAAATTTTGGGCTGTTTAATTTATTATTGAGTTTTGAGAATTCTTTATACATTCAGAATACAAGTCTTTTATCAGATATGTGATTTGCAAATTGTCTCCCAGATTGTAGATTCTCTTTTCATTCTCCTGATATTGTCTTTCAAACGACAGAAGTCCTTAATTTTGATGAAGTCTTATTTATCTTTTTCCTTTTATGTATCTTTTTAGTTTTATATCTAAGAAATCTTTGCCGAACCCAAGATCACAGTAGTGGATTTGTCTATTTCTCCTTGGAATCTTATCAGTTTTTATTTTATGTACTTTGAAGCTCTCTTATTAGATGCATAAGTGTTTAGAAGGTTGTTATAGATGAACTGACCCTTTTATCATTTTCAATTGACCTTCTTAAGCCCTGTTAACATTCTTTTGCCTAAGACCAACCTCCTGTGATATTAATATAGCAGTTCCAGCTTAAAAAATTGTTAGCATATCTTTTTTCAATCTTTTTACTTTTAGCTCATCTGTCTTTACATTTAAAAATGTATTTTCTTATATATAGCATATAATTGGATATTTTCTTTTCATATATTTTGATACTTCATGTCTTATAATTGGTGTGTTCATACCTTTTGTGTATAGATTAAAATTTTTTTCCAGCTATACTGAGATATAATTGACAAATAAAAACTGTCAAACATGATGTAAAACATGACTTAATATACATATAGATTGTGAAATAGCTAACAATTACATTAACTGATCCATCACCTCACAGTTACTTTTGTGTGTGTGTGTGTGGTGAGAACACTTATGAGGTTTTTGATATGGTTGAGTTTACATCTATCATACTGATATTTGTTTTATATTTGTCCTATCTGCTCTTTGTTCCCTCTTCCCTCTCTTTCTGTTTTCCTTAAGATTAGTCTAATATTTTTTATGAGGTCATTAATTACCGATTTTGGCTGATTAGCTACAATGCTTGTCTGTGAGTGTGTGTGTAATTTTAGTGGTTTCTTAAACTTATCACAGTCTATCTACAGGTGATCTTATGTCATTTCAACTTTATTATAAGAGCCTTTCAACCATTTATTCACATTTCTTCCTTCCAGACCTTTATGTTGTTGTGGCAATAAGTTTTACTGTGATACATGTTATAAGCTCCTATAATATATTGTTAAAAAATGCTTTTAAGGTGTAGGTGATGTGTCTTTTTTCCATGGATGACTTTATTATTAGTTTTAAATATCTTGACTTTGATGTTGCCTTAGTTTTCTTCATGTTTCTTGTGCTTGGCAACTGTTGAGCTTCTTTCATATATTGATTTATATTTTTCATCAAATTTAGAACATACTAGCCATTATTTCTTCAAATATGTTTATGTTTGTCCTTTTCTCTACTGTCTTGGGGACTCTAATTACATGTGTATTAGGTTGCTTGCAGTTTTCCCTTAGCTTGCTGTTCACTTTCATTTTCAGTCTTTATCCTCTTGGTGTTTTATTTTGTATAATTTCTCTTCTCTGTTTTCTAGTTAATGAACATATTCTTCTCCTATGCATAAGCTGATGTTACTCCTATCAGGTTAATTTTTCATTCTGGATATTGTAGTTTTCACCTCTGGAAGTTTGATTTAATTCTTTTTTTATTTGCCACGTCTCCACTTATCATGTTCTCTCCTCTAGCTTTTTGAACACATGGAATACCATTAGGTTAACTATTTTTCCCTCTAATTGTATCATCTGTTTAATTTTAGGGTCAGTTTTGATTTTTCTCCTCATTATTGGTCATATTTTCCTGCATGTTTGTATGCATGGACATTTTTGATTACATGCCTAACATGACAAATTTTACCAGTTGGGTGACAAATATTTTTTGTATTCTTATAACCATACTCTTAAGCTTTCTTCTGGGACCCATTTGAGTTACTAGGAATTAATTTGATCCTTTTGGATCTTGCTTTTAAGTTTTATTAGACAGGATCAGAGTAACACTTAGTCTAGTCTGAAATTTGCCCCACCAATTGGCAAACCATTTCTGAGAACTTTTCCTAGTTCTCCAGGAATTAAGAGGTTTTTCACTCTACTTATGAGAACAGGCACTATTTCCACCCTTGTGTGATCATCAGGATTACTTCTTCTAATCCTTTTGTGTGGCCATTTTCCAGGCCTGTGTAGTGTCTTTACATGCATGGGCTGAGCAGTGCTCAGCTGAATACTCCAAGGGAATGAATACTTTGAAGATCCTAGGTATTCTCCATGCAGCTTTCTCCTCTCCAGTAGTCATCTCCGGAACTCTAGATGCCTTATATCTGGGCTCTCAGATCCATTTCCTCAGCACTGGATGTCTGCTGTGCTTTGCCTGCCTTGTCTCTCTCCACCATAGCCTAGAAACTGTCTTCTTTAGTAATCAGGAACTGTTGGGCTCACTTTTTTTTTTTTAATTATCTGATGTCTAGTATCTTGAGAGCTGTTGTTCCATATACTATATTACCTACTTTTATTTACTTTTAGTTGTTGCAGTCAGGGGAATAAGCCTGTTCCTTCTTAGACTATCTTTGCTAGAAGCATAAGTCTTCCTAATAACTTTGTGTGTGTGTGTGTGTGTGTATGATAAGAACAGATAACATGAGATCTGCTCTCTTATTAACAAAATTTTAAGTGTGCAGTACAGTATTTTTAACTATAAGCATAATGTTGTCTAGCAGATCTCTAGAACCTTTTCATCTTGCATAACTGAGACTTAATACCTGATGAATAGCAACTCTTCTTTCCCTTCCCCCTGCCCTAGCTCCTGGTAATGCCATTCTACTTTCTGCTTCTAAAACTATTTTCTATATCTCATATAAGTGGAATCACATAGTACCGTTCTTCTTCAACCTTTTAATAATGCTAATTAAAAAGAGAACTTTTGTGCTGGTAAAGCTCACATAACTACTGCAGCATTATATGAATTATACTAATACAAGGAGAAGAAAAATGAAAAAAAAAAAACACACCTGTAACCCCATTTTCCAGAAATAATTGCTTAAAGCTTTATTTTTATCTATTTTAAGTGTGAGAATTACTTTTCATAAATGAAAATTAGATAATTTTCTTTATTTTGTATTATAACTCAACTTTAATTTGTTATCTGGAATATTTTTATATGATTCAATCATTTCCTCCAGTATAATTTTTAATTGTTCCATAAGAGCCCACTTTATGGATACGCCAATAAATTATGTGCCATAATTGTGCATAGTTGTGTCATAATTTATTGAACCAATCACTTATCATTCAGCATTTATGTTGTATCTAATTTTTCACTATTATGAATAGTGCTATGGTGATCATTCTGGTAGATAACTCTTTTTTGCTATTTATCATAATTTCCCCAGGAACACTTCCTAGAAGTAGAATTACTGATTCAAGGGATATGTACATTTAAAAATCATCGAATATTTTTGGCAAAATGTCACACAACTGTATACAAGCAGAACACCAACTTCCATTTCCCCCTTACTCCAGGCTATTCTAGGTATTATTTTTTTAAACACTTTTACAAGTGGTATCTTCTTATTTTACTTTTAATCAATACATTTGATCTTTGCGTCAGAAACCTCTTCCTCTGCCCTTCTCCCACCCCACAATGACATGCCTTTAATTCCATGCAGAAAAAATCCACAAGGCATTTTGACTTGTCACTTGGTTTTCTTCATCCCTTGGTAAATTTTAGTACCAGAGTAATGTGCCCTGTTAATTGCCTCTTTCTCTTTCTTGTTTTGACTGGGTTCTTTCTTTCTCCTCAACTCTCAGTTCTCTTTTTTCCTAATAAAAATATTGAGTTTTATATGTTAAGCCCCAATTTCTTTCCTTATAGTGTGAGATATTCTTTAAGGTGAAACCAATGCATTTCTACCTCATTAATCACCCATCAACCTATTCGGGGCTTCAGAGAAGCAATTCAGAAATTCACAGCCAATTCAGAATGCAACATGAGATTAATATTGTATCCAATGTAAGGAGGTAGTCTAGTTGTTACGTTTTCTTCTTGTCTTAGGGCTTAAAATGCTGGAATTGGTTCCAAGATATTAGGTATATCTGAAGCATCAGACAGATATTATAGCACAAAAAGAATTAAAGAGGATAAGTATAGATGATCATGCTCAAAAAAAGCAATAATAGTACTCCAAGCAAAATAGAAATGTTGGCTTAGAATATGGACAGAATCTTGTTCAAACTTCTCAATTTCACATGGGCCAAGATATATTACAGAAATTACACCTTGTTTCCATGGCCACTGCAGCTTATGTTGGATCTCTTCTTATTTCCTCTTTTAATCCATGATATTTATTGAATCTATTTGTAAGCACCCATGATAATGAGATAGACTTCTTCACGTCTCCCCAGCAGCTTATTCTTCTCTGGTGATGATGCTCATCCATTGGTTAAAATTGCTTCCTGGATGATTCCATCTTTTGCTCCTTTTCCTTTGACATCCCCCAGCATCCCTTCTTCAAAGATATGAAGTCTGCCTTCATACCAAACCTTCTGGTATACCAAACCATACCACTCCTCTGGTTAGTGAAGGATTATAGGTTCAAATGGAGAAAAGAAGGGCATGCACATAGGGTTCATTTCTTAGCAGTTCCTGGATTCAAAATAGATGCCATAGGCTATTATAATGTCACACTGTTTTTAGAATAACCAGATAGCTTAGATGAAACCACTGGAACAGAGAAAAATAATTATTTCAGGCTTGGCTAACCAATCATTAATATTTTGCCTGACTTCAATTTTACTCACGAACCATTCCTACACAGGTTTTTTTTAAAACCTTACTAGAACTCTTCAAAAAAAAAAAAAAAAGTAAAATTAGAATGCTGGAAGATACAATCTTCCAAAATATCAAAATAGAATTGTATCCAAATTTATAACTCAGAGAAACTATTCTATGCCAAATTATATAAAGCTAGGAAACCTTTATAACATTTGCTTATTTTCTTATAAATCCATTCATGAATTTCTGTTAAATTGCAAATCCAAAATTTTCAGGCTCCATTACATTCTGGTCTGTAGGGCTAATTCTCTTTAAAGTGTCATCATAATCTAGCAATCTCCTCATAACCAACAAAAGCCCTTAAGACTGCTGAAATGTGCCAGCTTCCATCTCCATGTGTAGCCTGTGCCTGCTGGGGCAGAATAGTATGAATGCTTGGATTTCTCTAGTCATACTACCCAACATTTGGGCATGTGGAGCTCTAACTTGGTCCAGATTCTTTCCATGTTTCAATACATACAGAAAGAGAATTCTCTGGCCTGGCTTCTTTAGTCCACCTACACTGATCCCCAAGTCTTGTCCTTTTAGGAAAATGAATCAAGATACTGCTTTTGAAAAACTCCAACTCTTATTTGGATTGAGTTCCATGTTCTTCTCAGCACTTCCTCAAATTTTGCTTTGTTTTAATCTTAAGTGACTGAATCGATAAATTAGGAGGAATCTGTTTAACAGCTTACTTCATTCAATGACTCTCAATCTTGTTTAAATGGCAGAGCTTTTGAGAAATATGCATACCTCATATAATTCCATAAATGACATATCAAACTTACATTAGCCACATATACACATTTTTGTTCTAAATTTAAAAAATTGGATTTTAATATAGCAATATAGATTTTAATATAGGAAAGGAAATTATGGCATAAAATAAAATTGAGAAAATTTTATTAGATGTTTCTTCCCTGCAAAATTAGTCTACCATTACTGATGTAATAGACTGAATCCACTTTTGATATTTTATTGCTGAGTATTTGAAGCCCCACTGCTATCCTTTCCCCTCTGCTCCATATCTGTCAAAGCAGATAAGAGAGCCTGATGCTCCCTTTTTTAGAGCCTGGTGGGAAGTTCAAATAATACATATGGGATCCCTCACCCAATCCCATTCACTAACCACAATAAAAGCCAAACCAGTCTCCTTTCCCTGTTCTCCCAAGACACTTTTAGACCTGCTTGAGAAGTCTGCCGTGCTCTTTCCAGAAAACTTCATTATATGTCATACTTTCTTGGTACAGGTGTGGTATCATCAGCCTCAACATCTGAACCAAATTTTGGGTGTGTGTGGGGAAGTCAAGCCCTATTCTGCAGGGTGTCCACAACACTTGGATTTTTAATAGTAATGCTTTTCCTTCTCTCTATTAACATGGTATATCACAGTAGCATCAGTGGAGACCTTTAAGTTGCCAATTATTTTAAGAAAAAGAGAAGATTAAAAGATAAAGTGCTTATTTCAAATTTTATTGGAATTTAAAGTTCACTTTTTATCTACAATATTGTGGTTAAGTGGTGATTAGACATTTTTGATAAGTGAAACTGCATTCAAAATTGCAATTTTCTAATTTTGTAATAGATGTCATAACTAAGATTTCTTTTATACCTATATGCTAGATATTATACTCAGTTCATTGAATACCACAACTCTATGAGATATAGATTATTATGTCTATTTCACAGGTGAATGTCAAGTTTAGGAAGGTCGAGTAACTTGCCCGAGCCTGCATAGCTTGCATGTAACGTAGCTTGGATTTAAAGCCCAGGCAATCTAATTCCAGAGCCCGTAGTTCCAATTACTAAACCTTACAGCAGAAGTACAGCCAGTACTGTTGGTAATGTGAGTTGCTTTTCTAAGAAACATCTTGTTCCTCTATTTAATGAAAAAATAAATGGTGGTGGTGATTAGTTTATAGATTCAGTCTCACAGTAACAATGTTACTTTACAATGGAAGAATTTTAACAACCAAGGGATTTGCTTTTATCTTTAATAGCCTGAAAAGAAAGTTATAAAATCTAAATATCACTATGCAAATTCAGTATTTGCATCTAGCTTTATTTGAAGAATAATGGCCTCTCTTTTCCTATTGTTAAAACTATAATGATTAAAAATCCATTATCACCTGTTGCTACAATAAAAAAAACTCAGAAAAATCATTTCACTTGTACTCTATTTTTTTTACTACTTGAGGGATATTATCTCAACTTCCATATTGATCTCAAGTTCCATATTGAAATATAAATACTAGTGGCCTGCATTACTCAAACAATGCTTCCTAAGAAATTAACCACATGATAATTGTGATAACAATTTATGTTATGAAAACTAGTTCTATATGAGTAGTGCCTGTATTAAGATTTTTTTCAGAGAAGAGTTGCCATTAGAGCACTTATTTTCAACTATTGCAAGAATGCATTTATCTACTACTAATAACAAAGATATTTTTTGTAGCCAGGTTCCATTTAATAAGAATATAATTATAATTTTATAGGAAAACAATGATTATATACTTATGTATGTGTTCAGTGGCATTATTATAAGTATGCACATTTCCTACCAAACTAAATTTCATGGAACTTTGTTCTTTATAAAAAAGGTTAGAATATTTTTGTAAATGCAAAATGTTAGATTTTTTTTTTCCATCAACAGCAATACAATTTAGGGTCAGGGAATCTGCAGTGTAATACAAAAGATATGAGAACTAATTTCACAAGCTCGGGAAGGAATTAGGTAAGGGTTGAGAAATAGGCCTATAAAATTATGGATAGGTCACCCTGAGCCAGTCTACTTACCATTTCTTTAGTAGAAAAATTAGAGAATGCTAAATGAAATAAAGGCTGCATCACTGAAACAAATGAAAGGAAAACACATTTTTACACAGAAGATTCTGTAATTAACCTATGGGGCTCTACATGATTATAAATTATGGCAGTAAATTACTAAGAATGACTCAAATAAGACACATGGAAAACAGTCTCTGAGTAGTTCCTGAATTAAAAGGAAGATGATATACAATAAACTGACCAGCTGAGGTCAAGAATGAGATCTCTTGCCGTCTTTCTTTTTTTGTATGTTGTAATATTATACAATTAGGGCCTTAGCCTTTTTCAAGGCTCAGGCTGTTATGGAGATGAAACACTGTACAGAAAGGTGTTTGTCAAATTTTAATATATACATAAAAGAAACCATTATCTTTGAGAAAACTGCCAATAGGAAAGTGTTTTCAATCTCGTGGGAAAATGCATAAAATACACTCTTAGTCTTAGAATTACGTATGTTTTCCTTCAAATGAGCAGCAAAGGTGAGAACCTTAAAAATGTAAAAGAACTCAAACAATATGCAGGAGAAGTACAGCTTCAGAGGTGAAAATATTCCTTCTCTTATGTCTTTCTGGATTTGGTGGCTGTCATCTTGCTGATGCCATAGATGCTGTACTGTAATCAAAGTCCTACATTTTGAGAAAATATTTCTTTTGCCTAAAAGAAAATACCTTTGGTTTTTTGTCAAAAAATGTGGTTATTGTAAAAAGGAGAAATTATATCTCTGGGCCCCTGTGGTTATCTGCTGATTCCAATGTCACAATTTAATTCATTTAATGTGTGTGTCTATGTAGAGAATCTCCTTTGTATTAGATTTTGTGCTATATTCTGCAGCACAACAGTGTACAAGGTGGACTTACCTTCAGGAAACAAACAGAGAAGGGAACTAAAACACAATGCCAAAATACTTTGAAGGAGGGAATAAGTATTACGAAAGGGCCTTCTCCTCAGATGTAGGGGCTTTTAGGAGGTCACTAAACAGAGAAGAACTCTAACCAGGCGACAGGGGAGGGGATGGATACTTGCTGAATACAGCTTTAGAGGCAGGAGAGAACATGTTATGCTTTGGAAATTGAAAGAGTTTAATGTTTGCAGTGTACAGTGTGAGACAGAGTGGCAGAGATAAGGCTGGAGAGGAAAGTGGTGGCAAGCCAAGGCAGAGCCTTGCAAGGTTTATTTATTCTAATGGCAGATCTTGAGCAAGAGAAATGTACCAATTTATTATCATAATTGGGAAATTTAAGAAGATGTTCTTAGAAATAACTATATTAAACTATATAACTATATATATATATTTTTTTTTTTTTTTGCGGTACGCAGGCCTCTCACTGTTGTGGCCTCTCCCGTTGCGGAGCACAGGTTCCAGACGCACAGGCTCCGCAGCCATAGCACGGCATGTGGGATCTTCCCGGACCGGGGCACGAACCCCTGTCTCCTGCATCGGCAGGCGGACTCTCAACCACTACGCCACCAGGGAAGCCCTATATAACTATATTAACTATATTAAAAAGAGAGAAAACTAGTCAAGGCAGAGAAAATCTAAAACACAGTTATTGGCCAATAATACATAACATAGAGACTATGATCGATCTCTGATCATAAAATGAAAACAAAGAGAGGAAGAAATCTTATGTGTTGGCAAATTTAAGAACACACTTCTAAGTAGCTCTTGGATAAAATAAAACGTAATGCAAACCAGAAAACAGTTAGAGCTGAGTAAAATGAGAATACTTCCTACTACAACATAAGGCAAGGTTAATACTATACTGAGGGTTGCCATCTTGGATTGCTCTGTCATGTGCAGCCTCTCTGCACAGAGCCCCTGGCTGTCATCTTGGATGCAGTGTCCTTTGCCCGACTTCTGCATGTGGCCCAGCTGAGCTGAGGTGCCAGTGACAGCCATTCTGCACTAGGAACTCTGGTCAGAAGATCTGGGTGCGAGGCCTCTGCACCTGGCCCCCATGAGCAAGTGAAACCTGACTAAGCACAAAGAAAGAAAAAGCCGTCTCAGAGCTGTGACCATTTTCAAGGCTATTGTTTTTCTCTGTGGAACAATACCTTTGGGGCAAAACAAGGAAGAAGCAGGTGATTCTAATGTGCAGCAAAGAAGGACAGCCACTGCAGGCCAGCTCCTCCAACTCTGAAGGCACTTCAGCTGTGTGGCTGACAGAGTCTTGGTGCTCTGGCCGGGTGTCAGACCTAAGCCTCTGAGGTGGGAGAGCAAAGTTCAGGACACTGGACCACCAGAGACCTCCTGGCCTGACATAATATCAATCAGTGAGAGCTCTCCCAGAGATCTGGGGCTCAACACTAAGACCCAGCTCCACTCGATGACTGGCAAGCTCCAAGGCTGGACACCCCATGCCAAACAACTAGCAAGACAGGAACACAACCCCACCCATTAGCAGAAAAGCTGCCTAAAATCATAATAAGTTCACGGACATCCCAAAACACACCACCGGACGTGGTCCTGCCCACCAGAAAGACAAGATCCAGCCTCATCCAGAACACAGACACCAGTTCTCTCCACCAGGAAGCCTACAAAAGCCACTGAACCAACCTTACCCAATGAGGGCAAACACCGAAAACAATGGGAACTATGAACCTGCAGCCGGAAAAAAGGAGACCCCAAACACAGTAAGTTAAAGAAAATGAGAAGACAGAGAAATACACAGCAGATGAAGAAGCAAGATAAAAACCACCCAGACCAAACAAATGAAGAGGAAATAGGCAGACTACCTGAAAAAGAATTCAGAGTAATGATAGTAAAGATGATCCAGAATCTTGGAAATAGAATGGAGGAAATACAAGAACCATTTAAAAAGGACCTAGAAGAAATAAAGAGCACACAAAAAATGATGAACAACACAATAAATGAAATGAAAAATACTCAAGAAGGAATCAATAGCAGAATAACTGAGGCAGAGGAACAGATACGTGACTTGGAAGATAAATAGTGGAAATTACTACCATAGCGCAGAAAAAGAAAAAAAAGAATGAAAAGAAATAAGGACAGAGACCTCTGGGACAACATTAAATGTACCAACTTAAGAATTATAGGCGTCCCAGAAGAAGAAGAGAAAAAGAAAGGGTCTGAGAAAATATTTGAAGAGATTATAGTTGTAAACTTCCCTAATATGGGAAAGGAAATAGTCAATCAAGTCCAGGAAGTGCAGAGAGTCCCATACAGGATAAATCCAAGGAGAAACACGCCAAGACACATATTAATCAAACTATCAAAAATTAAATTCAAAGAAAAAATACTAATAGCAGCAAGGGAAAAGTAACAAATAACATACAAGGGAATCCTCACAAAGTTAACCACTGATCTTCCAGCAGAAACTCTGCAAGCCAGAAGGGAGTGGCAGGACGTATTAAAAATGATGAAAGGGAAAAAACTACAACCAAGATTACTCAATCCAGCAAATATCCATTCAGATTCAAAGGAGAAATTAAAACCTTTACAGACAAGCAAAAGCTAAGAGAATTCAGCACGACCAAACCAGCTCTACAACAAATGCGAAAGGAACTTCTCTAGGCAGGAGACATAAGAGAAGGAAAAGACCTACAATAACAAACCCAAAAGAATTAAGAAAATGGTAATAGGAACATACATGTTGATTATGACCTTAAATGTAAAAGGATTAAATGTTCCAACCAAAAGACACAGACTGGCTGAATGGATACAAAAACAAGACCCATATATATGCTGTCTACAAGAGACCCACTTCAGACCTTGGGAAACATACAGACTGAAAATGAGGGGATGGAAAAAAATATTCCATGCAAATGGAAATCAAAAGAAAGCTGAGTAGCAATTCTCATATCAGACAAAATAGACTTTAAAATAAAGATTATTACAAGAGACAAAGAAGGTCACTACATAATGATCAAGGGATCAATTCAAGAAGAAGATATAACAATTGTAAATATTTATGCACCCAACATAGGAGCCCCTCAATACTCCTAAGGCAAATGCTAACAGCCACAAAAGGGGAAATCAACAGTAACACAATAATAGGAGGGGACTTTAACACCCAACCTTCACCAATGGAAGGATCATCCAAACTGAAAATAAATAACAAAACACAAGCTTTAAATGATACATTAAACAAGATGGACTTAATTGATTTTATAGGACATTCCATCCAAAAACAATAGAATATATTTTCTTCTCAAGTGCTCATGGAACATTCTCCAGGATAGATCATATCCTGGGTCACAAATCAAGACTTGGTAAATTTAAGAAAATTGAAATCGTATCAAGTATCTTTTCCAAACACAATGCTATGAGACTAGATATTTTATAGGAAAAAACATAGAAACACATGGAGGCTAAAAAATACACTACTAAATAACCAAGAGATCACTGAAGAAATCAAAGAGGAAATCAAAAAATACCTAAAAACAAATGACAATGAAAACACTATGATCCCAAACCTATGGGATTCAGCAAAAGCAGTTCTAAGAGGGAAGTTAATAGCAATAAAATCCTACTGCAAGCAACAAGAAACATCTCAAATAAACAACCTAAGCTTACACCTAAAGCAATTAGAGAAAGAAGAACAAAAAACCCCAGAGTTAGCAAAAGGAAAGAAATAATAAAGATCAGATTAGAAATAAACTAAGAAGAAATGAAGGAAACGGTAGCAAAAATCAATAAAAATAAAAGCTGGTTCTTTGAGAATATAACCAAAATTGATAAACCATTAGCCAGACTCATCAAGAAAAAAAGGAAGAGGACTCAGATCAACAGAATTAGAAATGAAAAAGGACAAGTAACAACTGATACTGCAGAAATACAAAGGATCATGATAGATTACTGCAAGCAACTATATGACAATAAAATGGACAACCTGGAAGAAATGGACAATTTCTTAGAAAAGCACAACCTTCCATGACTGAACCAGGAAGAAACAGAAGATATAAACAGACCAATCAAAAGCACTGAAATTGTAATGGTGATTAAAAATCGTCCAACAAACAAAAGCCCAGGACGAGATGGATTCACAGGCGAATTCTATCAAACATTTAGAGAAGACCTAACACATACCCTTCTCAAACTCTTCCAAAATATAGCAGAGGGATGAACACTTTGAAACTGATTCTATGAGGCCACCATCACCCTGATACCAAAACCAGGCAAAGATGTTACAAAAAAAGAAAACTACAGGCAAATATAACTGATGAACATAGATGCAAAATTCCTGAACAAAATACTAGCAAACAGAATCCAGCAGCACATTAAAAGGATCATACACCATGATCAAGTGGGGTTTACCTCAGGACGGCAAGGATTCTTCAATATTCGCAAACCAATCAATGTGATAAACCATATTAACAAATTGAAGGATAAAAACCAAATGATGATCTCAATAGATGCAGAAAAATCTTTTGACAAAATTCAACACCCATTTATGATAAAAACTCTCGAGAAAGAGGGTTAGAGGGAACTTACCGCAATAAAGGGCAAATATGACAAACCCACAGAAAACATCTTTCTCAATGGTGAAAAACGGAAACAATTTCCACTAAGAACAGGGACAAGACAAGGTGGTCCAACCACCACTATTTTTCAACATAGTTTTGGAAGCTTTAGCCACAGCAATCAGAGACAAAACAGAAATAAAAGGAATCCAAATCGAAAAAGAAGAAGTAAAACTATCACTGTTTGCAGATGACAGGATGCTATACATAGAGAATCCTAAAGATGCTACCAGAAAACTACTACAACTAATCAATGAATCTGGTAAAGTAGCGGATACAAAATTAATGCACAGAAATCTCTTGCATTCTTATACACTGACAACAAAAAGCCAGAAATAGAAATTAAGGAAACAATCCCATTCACTTATTGCAACAAAATAAATAAAATACCTAGGAATAAACCTACCTAAGGAGAGAAAAGACCTGTACGCAGAAAACTATAAAACACTGATGAAATAAATTTAAAATTATGTAAACAAATGGAGAGATATACCCTGTTCTTGGATTGGAAGAATCAATATTGTGAAAATGACTATACTACCTACAGCAACCTACAGATTCAATGCAATCCCTATCAAACGATCAATGGCCTTTTTCACAGAACTAGAACAAACAATTTCACAATTTGTATGGAAACACAAATGACCCCGAATAGCCAAAGCAATCTTGAGAAAGAAAAACGGAGCTGGAGGAATCAGGCTCCCTGACTTTAGACTATACTACAAAGCTACAGTAATGAAGACAGTATGGTACTGGCACAAAAACAGAAATACAGATCACTGGAACTGGATAGAAAGCCTAGAGAGAAACCCACACACATATGGTCACCTTATGTTTGATAAAGGAGGCAAGAATATACAATGGAGAAAAGACAGTCTCTTCAATAAGTGCTGCTGGGAAAACTGGACAGCTACATGTAAAAGAATGAAATTATAATACTCCCTAATACCATACACAAAAATAAACTCAAAATGGATTAAAGACCTAAATGTAAGGCCAGACGCTATAACACTCTTAGAGAAAAACGTAGGCAGCACACTCTATGACATAAATCACAGCAAGATCCTTTTTGACCCACCTCCTAGAGAAATGGAAATAAAACCAAAAATAAACAAATGAGACCTAATGAAATTTAAAAGCTTTTGCACAGCAAAGGAAATCATAAACAAGATGAAAAGGCAACCCTCAGAATTGTAGAAAATATTTGCAAAGGAAGCAACTGACAAAGGATTAATCTCCATAATTTGCAAGCAGCTCATGCAGCTCAATATCAAAAATACAATCAACCCCATCCAAAAATGGACAGAAGACCTAAATAGACTTTCCTCCAAAGAAGATATATAGATTGCCAACAAACACATGAAAGGATTCTCAACATCACTGATCATTAGAGAAATGCAAATCAAAACTACAATGAGGTATCACCTCACACCAGTCAGAATGGCCATTATCTAAATATCTACAAACCATAAATGCTGGAGAGGATGTGGAGTAAAGGGAACCCTCTTGCACTCTTGGTGGGAATGTAAATTGATACAGCCACTATGGAGAACATTATGGAGGTTCCTTAAAAAACTAAACATAGAACTACCATATGACCGTGCAATCCAACTACTGGGCATATACCCTGAGAAAGCCATAATTCAAAAAAGTCATGTACCACAATGTTCATTGTGGCACTATTGACGATAGTCAGGACATGGAAGCAACCTAAGTGTCCATCAAGAGATGAATGGATAAAGAAGATGTGGCACATATATACAATGGAATATTACTGAGCCATAAAAAGAAATGAAACTGAGTTATTTTTAGTGAGGTGGATGGACCTAGATACTGTCATACAGAGTGAAGTAAGTCAGAAAGAAAAAGACAAATACCGTATGCTAACACATATATATGGAATCTAAAAAAAACAATGGTTCTCAAGAACCTAGGAGTAGGGCAGGCATAAAGATGCAGACGTAGAGAATGGACTTGAGGACCAGCGCAGGGGAAGGGTAAGCTGAAACGAAGTGAGAGACCGCATTGACATATATACACTACCAAATGTAAAACAGCTAGGTAGTGGGAAGCACCCGCATAGCACAGGGAGATCAGCTCGTTGCTTTGTGACCACCTAGAGGGGTGGGATAGGGAGGGTGGGAGGGAGACACAAGAGGGAGGGGATATGGGGATATATGTATACGGATAGCTGATTCACTTTGTTATACAGCAGCAACTAACCCAACAATGTAAAGCATTATACTCCAATAAAAATTTAAAAAAAAAACCAAAAAGCAAAAAATCTATACTGAGAGTGATTTTTCTGACTTAAAAGCTTAGTTAGAAAATGAAAGTGAAAATTGATGAGTAGTTATGAAAAATGTAACAACAAAGATAAATCCAGAGAAAGAAGGTAAAGGGGTATGATAAACATAAGGTGTTAAACTTAGTGAAATAGAATGCAGTTACAATAAAGATCTTCGAAATCTAATCATATTGACGCATCATCTCATAAGATGTTCAAAGTAAAGCAGAGTCAAAAGAAACAATATTATGAAGGAAAAAGGAGATATAACTATAAATACAACCCTCCCCCAATACTATGAAAGAATATATGTTCATAAATTTGACCACTGGAATAATGTATAGTGTCTTAGAACTATATTGCCAAATAAAACTGGATCAACTATAAACAAAAAATCTGAATAAATTAGATTCTACCAAATATGTACAAGAATGGTATTGCAATCACAGTTTTCTAACAGCAAAACTGTAAAAACAACCTGTCTGTCCCTCAAAAGGGAGTTGAGGATACAAAAATCTGGTTCAATCAGACAGCAACATAATGGCATGTAAAAGAATGAACTAGATAGTTACCATGGTGGATACAATCTACAGAATAATATGCACAAAGTACTGTCACTAAAATAGAAACTTAAAACAGTATTTATGTTGTTTATTGATAAATGTATATTTGATAAAACTATCAAAATATGTATTAACACCTTACACACTACCTGTGAATAAATGATTATAGATGAGGACTACTTGAGAGGCAAGGGATGAGAGAGTGAGCCTTAAACTGTAAAGTTTTATCTCTTAAAATAGTGATCTGAAGGAAAAATTACAAAACATTAACATATGAACATTGGGTAATGTGAGGCCATTTGTACGTTTTGGATTATGAATTTATGTAAAGCCTAGGCCAGAAAGAGAAGTCATAATTTTGGCAGTTTCTAAAGTGTAGAAAAGAAGTGGCATTTTTGTGTGTGTGTGTGTGTCTTTTAAAGCTCCTCTCTCTGCATAAGGTCCTGGTTATTCTCATGAGTCAAAATAAGTAATTAGATAATTTATAATCATCAGTAAATTAAATCATCAGTAATTTATTTTGTACCATTCCCAGCACAAGTGCCCACACAATCTGATATTCTATATATTTTGGGATAATAATATTGTTGATTCAGATTGCAATACTCAGATTGATAATTTAGAATTGTAAATTCATATTTCTTTGGCAATGTAAAGTTTGACTGTGGATAACCATTTCTTGAATAAAATAACATAAAGTCTGAGTCAGATACTTTTCAAATTCCTAATGAATGTGAGTTGAATGGACACATTCCATGAATGTGGAGACTCAAGCATTATGCAGGTAGCTCAGAACACAGACCATTAATGTTATTTATGTCTCAGAATTCTTGAGATGATGGTTATTTAGGAAATCTCTGGTTATGTTTCCCTAGGTCCAACTTTAATATACCACATGGTTAAAAGGCAAAGGCAAATTCTTCCTTCCTGTATCTTATGCAAACTCTCCAGATTTCGACTATGTTTCTCCTGTATCATTCAAAAACATCAGTATCAATTTCAATGTTACAAATGAAAGAGAGAACTAAGAAAAATCACAGTTCAATTATTCCTTTTACCTGACTCCCCAGTACATTTTCTAGAATGACAGTTAGTTTAAAGACCTATTTTAAAAGTCAACATTTCTCCTTTTTTAAATTCTCACAAACTGTAGGAATTTATCTTCCACAATGGAATTTGCATTGATATAAAGAACTGAGAAAGTTTTCAAAACAACGAGGTTTCAACAAGGCAACAAATGTAAGGCAGTTCATTAGGTAAATTGATTGTACTAGTAAATGCAATGCATGTTGAGAATAGCAGCCCATTTGTTAATTTACCCAAATAGCATATCTGAGGATCAAAGATTTATTAAAGAAACGACTGACATGCAGGTTTTCTTAACAACATTATTTTCTGTATATCAGGAGAGCATTTTGTAAGATAGCACAAATGACAAGAATTTGGTGACTGAAAGTATAAAGACCATGCTGCTAATGAAAATCAATCAAGAGAGAGCACAATATTTATAAAAACTTGATGATAGCAAAGATGCAACTACAGCAATTGCCCCGTGATAATGGAGAGAACAGATTATAAGGCATGACATAATGAATGCCTTGTTTCCAATCAGCTTTTATAAACAATGATGGATCCATCATCCAAAATTAGCCAAAACATCAGAGTGCAATGACGGTTTAATTAAAATAGGAAGGGTAGATAAATGGATCAAAAAATGAATGCTGAAAACAAATAAACAAAAAATGAATGCTGTACATAAAATATTAGCTAGCAAAGTGCTTTGAAATAAAAATCTTGAGCCAGAATTCATATATAAATCTAATACTACTTCTCAAAAAATTGAAACTGTGGTTTTGTTCCAAGTATTACAATTACAGATTTCACATTTAACTGCATTTATCAGAATAGTTTGAACTTGGGTAGATAATGGCACAGATATGCAGCAGACTATATTTTGGAAAGATTTCACCATGTTTTATATGAATCATTCATATAAAAGTATTTATTGACTTAGTCTAAAACAACTAGACTGCGGCCAAGCTACGGTGATACATTTTGGAAAAATAATGCGATTATTATTAGATCATGAGGAGTTTTCATACACACAGTATAGAACTGGTTATTGGTGCATAATTTTAGAATTCTAAATTAATTAGAATTTTAGTGTTTCAACTATTTTCATATCATTTTGGAAATATCTGATTTATCCTTTATTGGAATTTCAAAATATAGTACCTTTGGCTCTAGAATTTTAGAATACAATGTAAATTTTCATCTTTAATAGCAAGTAAAAATTATATGAAGCATAAAATAACTTTAAAGATCTTTATTTTGGCAGAAACATATATTTTTAAAGTTTTGAAATAGACTTATTGTTTAGGTTGTAACAGGTCCCAACATCTGATCAATTTGACATAAGAGTAAAAAATAAAAAACATAAAAAAGTGGGTTTCCCTGGTGGCACAGTTGTTGAGAGTCCGCCTGCGATGCAGCGGACACGGGTTCGTGCCCCGGCCCGGGAAGATCCCATATGCCGTGGAGCAGCTGGGCCCGTGAGCCATGGCTGCTGAGCCTGCATGTCTGGAGCCTGTGCTCCGCAACGGGAGAGGCCACAACAGTGAGAGGCCCGCGCACCGCCCAAAAAAAAAAAAAAAAAAAAAAAAAAATCTTTTCTCTTAATAAGGATGTGTTCTCATTAAATTCTACATTACTGATAAAGTAATATCGAACTGTGAAAACCATAAATATGGGATTGTAAACAAAACTTTAAGGGTTAGATTCAGAGAGTTAAAATTTGGTATGTATACAGGACAATTTTGAACAGGAAACATCAGATATTTTTAGAAGGTCCATTATTATCTTTAAGCAATCTAAAAATTCCTATGTGAATGTTTTATCCTTATTTAGATAGTGGTTGTTTCTGTCTTGCCTTTCTAGAACTCAAGGTATAATTTTTTAAAAAACATATAAATATAGGAAACTGGAAAGTACCTTTGCTTAAAATGATCACTACCTGCCAAGCTCTTAGTCTCAGCGACGAACTGCTTGTCCTTTACAGAAGAGACTCTCACTTTGAAGTCGATGCTTGCTCTTTGCAGATATTCAGGGCATGAGAAGAATGAAATCTGGTCTAAGAACTGGAAGATAAATGACTAGCTAAAAGGAATAGCTTTTATTAAGTTAGTGTACATAAAAGAAGATGGAGCTTCTAGACGTTGATGAAATTACCTTTCAAAAGGGATGGAGAAATATATAGATAAGAAGACCCAAAGAAGTATAGTTTGTGTAGAGTACTCAGAAAGTCAGTTTCCACTTCCAGTTCAGACAGTGATGCTTATTTCATTTCACTTCCTCTGCTCCATGTCATGTATCTTCTGTGGATCTAAGGATCCTGCTACATGGGTGGTCAGATTATATCTACCCTTCCTCCCTACTAGAACATTCAACATTACCTTTGTCCTAACTCTGTAGTCTTGGCTTGCACCTTTTATTTTTTAATTTTCTTTTTTTAGTTTTAACTGACAAAAAGGTATTTATTAATGTAGTTTTCCTTTTCTTGCCATAATACATAAGCATGACCCTGATGGGCTGATACATCAGTGTGAAGGTGTCGAAAGCCCCACCAGTCATTGATTCCAATGTTACAGGATTGCACTTATAGTGTGGTTTCAAGTCCATACAGGAAGCAGACCAACCCTAGGGCCTCCCACATCTGCCAAGCTCACTGGCTGTGCTGTGGTTGTGCTTTCCCTTACAGAAGCTGGAGTTGTCCACCCGCAAGGCTGCTCTGTTACAGGCCTGCTTCCCTGGAAAGCATCTCCCTTTGGCTGTGGGTGGAAGACTGCACACCCAGATCACCCTGAGAAGCAGTCCCCACATGCCAACCTGAGCCTGAGCGCTATCACTGTCTTTCCCGTGGGTCTGCACAGCCCGCTGGTGCCACTGCTCTTGTGTGGAAGGGCTTCTTGGTTGTGAGGAGCTCCCTGGTGATCAGGGTGAGCCCACCGAGGATGAGGAAGACTCCTCCCCACCGAAGGACCTCCTGGCACTCTCCATACAGCACAAAGCCCAGGAAGGCCTGCGGGACAGAGACAGCTGTGAGGCCAGGTGGGCACATGCCCACAGGATGCAACCACAGTGGGTGGATACCACCTGACTCCCCTGTGGGTGACTGCCCTCCTAGGGCAGGAAGGAAGGTCTGGAGCTGGAAGTCTTGGGCTTGAAATCCAGCTGTCACCTTCAACAAGTCTCCCCTGTAGAAGTGGGGAGGGTACCTCCTCATGCTATGGACCAGGGCTCCTGGGCTCCTTCATCAATAGAAATTGACAAGAGGCCAGACAAGAAAATCGGGCAAGGCTTTATTGGGGTCCCTGCTGCAGCAGAGGGGAGCAAGAACAAGTAACAGGTTTCCTTGCTCGTTTGCTGGCTTGATCCCCAAGGTGGGGGCAAGGTGGTTCTTCATTTGGGGTGAGGTTAGGGGTGTGTCCGAGAGTCAAGCCAGAGGGGTGGCTTAGGTGACTTGCCCACCCCTTGGTGGTGGTGTGTGCAGGGGACACGAGCAGTACCCTGACTTTTGCTCCTGGCTCTTCAGAAATGGCAGTTAGGTTTTTGCTCTTTTTGTAGGTTGTAAATAATTTACCCCAACTGTACATGTACGCAGTTATCTTTAGTCCCTTTTAGTTTCTTTGTATTTTGTTTCTAGAGGTCCAGGTGCAGGCACTGCAGCAAAGGGTCCCAGGTCCCAGCCTGTCTCTCTCACAGCATCAGACTCCAGCAAAGTGCACAAGAAAGCCCAGTGAAGGCCAGCAGCTAGGCCCAGCACACAGTGGGCCTACCAAATGCTCCCTGCTTCCACCTCAGGGCTCAGCCCCACCTGGGTGGGAAGAACCTCAACCTTGATCCTCCATGTCTCATGTCTGAGTTCACAGACTGCTAGCCTCTGGGCTGCACAGAGGCTTCAGACTGCGGGCTCCCGCCTGGAGGACCAGCAAGCAAGGAGGCTTTCTACAGTTGGACTTCATCCCCATCTAACTTGAGAATTCTTCCAAGTTTGAGAGATTAGAGGAGCAGACACCAGGGGTCAAGGCACAGTTTCACCCCTGCTTCAGGTCCTGTCCCTTCTCCTATCTGGAAAAGCAGGGGTTGCCCAAGGACGACTCACCCAGAACCCTCCTGGAACCCAGCTTTGGGACAGAGGGACCGTATACTCAGGCTACTCACTGAGCTGAGGATATTTTAAAAAGTCACCATGACAGATGCAATGGCCGAAGATGTGGTGAAATTGAGGCTCCGGCTAACGAACATTCACATGAGAGAATTGGTGGTAGCCATTACGAGAACGCCTAAGCCGGATAAGCAGAATCCCATACTCACCTCGCTGCTGAAGACCTGCGCGGTGGAAGCGGCGCCAGGGCCCTGAATGCGCATGTGCATGGGCAGTTTGAGCACGCCCCAGAAGTGGTACCGCAGCATGCAGGCTGAGAAGTGCGCCGCCACCTCCGTCTTAATTTTTTTTTTTTTTTTTTCCCCCGGTATGCAGGCCTCTCACTGTTGTGGCCTCTCCTGTTGCGGAGCACAGGCTCCGGACGCGCAGGCTCAGCGGCCATGGCTCACGGGCCCAGCCGCTCCGCGGCATATGGGATCTTCCCAGACCGGGGCACGAACCCGTGTTCCCTGCATCGGCAGGCGGACTCTCAACCACTGCGCCACCAGGGAAGCCCTCCATCTTAATTTTTAATTAATTCATTTTATGTCTCTTCTTCCCTCTCTTTGAATTGTGTTGTTGTTGTGTTATTTTTAATCTTCTGTATTGATTTGGAAAGTGAGCACTTTAAAATTTTAACCATATTTACCGACATAAAAAACAAACAAAAAACATTTACTGTAACAGCTCTTGGATGAGTTTTCATTGATTATCAAACTCAAGAATACAATGGCACCTTCTGAATTTGATTTTTTTATGCATCTTCCCCCTCTCCTTCACCTTTTCAGTCTTTGTTAAAAGAAACTCAGTTCAGATCTAGGTTTATGTTACAATTGTTTCTTCTTAACATAGTGGCTAGCATTTTGACAGTCATAACAGTGTTTCTGTATGACAGTTACCACCATTAGTGTTTTTTTTTTAAAGTCATTCTTTTTCTTGCTTGTGATTTCTTGCTCAGTTGGTTTGAATTCCAATATTTCCCAAGAAAGGCAAGTGTTTGATTTAGTACATGTGAATGCTTTTTATTTACTTTCAGCAAAAAATAATAGGCTATGTAAAGCATCTTGTGCTGCTGTAGTTTCCACAAAATATGTGTAGACATTTTCATTGTTTAATGGCCATTAGCCAGAATCTGAGTGCAACCATGCTATTGATGTTTTATAATGTGTTTTGCTGCCCTTACATATCTGTGAGACTTTAAAATATTTTGTTTATAATTCAAAAATGTTTGGATATATAAATAATGTTCTTTTAATCTTGGCTAAAACATAATTCCTTTTACACCATAATGTTTCCTTCCATATTTTAATTAAAAATTTAAAAGCTTTAAAAAAGTGAAAAAAATAAGAAAACAAAAACCTATATGCCTTTCACATATCATTAGTATGTTGCCACATTTGCTTTCTCTCTCTCTCTCTCTCTCTCTCTATATATATATATATATACACTATATATACACTTATATACATATGCACATCTCTATAGGGATAGATGACATATATCAATCAATATATAGGTTGGTCAATAGATAGATGAGTAAATGTGTGTGTGTGTGTGTGTGTGTGTGTACACAGATACTTGTGTGTGCTTACATAGGTTCAATCAGTTGGAAGTATGTTGCAGACATCATGGTATTTGCCCCAAAATACTTTGAGGTATTTTATAAGAATAGTGGCACCTTATGATATAATTATAATGTCATTACCGCATCTAACAAAGTTAAGATTAATTTAGTAATATTGAGTACATCATATCTTCATTCTCTGTCTTCTGTATTTGTCAACATCATTCTCATCATTTAAAACTCTTCTGTGCTTTTCCTTTTGATTCTAGAATACTTTGTAAATATATTCAATGTTTTTTGTTTCAGTTTTATTTAGTAATATTTCTGTTCTTTGATTGCCTCCAATGGATAACTTAATTCTGCCAATGAAGATTCGTCTTTGTATAATATCCGTATTCTGTTTTCCCATCTCATCTTGGTATCATCCTGATCTGTTCTTATGATATCCTGCTTTTTTATCTTATGGCCATATTTAATTACATCATGTTGAGAGTTCCAAATAACATTATAGACTTCTATGTCTATATTTCATTATGATTTTAAGACACAGTTTTCTTCTAAGTTTTCTTTTTTGGCCTTAGAGTGATCTTTATTGTTGGTTCATGCAGTTTTTTTTAAAATTAATTTTTATTGGAGTAAAGTTACTTTACAACGTTGTGTTCGTTTCTGTCTAAATTGAAAGCCTGTGTTACTTTCTCTATAAGTGTTATTCCAAAAAGAAGAACACTCTGTTTGCTGTAATATTAATTCCTCCTCATAATGCCTATAGGTATCAAATGTGAAATCATTACCAAAGGATATAATGGTGGGAAAATTAGTCTTACCTGTTCTCTGCAGTACATATAATTTGAAGGGATTAATGATCAATCTAAAAATATTGGTAGCTATTTGATATATTGGATTTTTCTAAAGAAATCTAAATGCCAGGACATAGGAATATTATAAAATTGCTTTTTATAGTTTTTTGCAAATTGAATGCACAGCAAAAAAGTTATAATTTGTTTCTAGACATCCAGATTCTCCCAATTCTTCTTTCAAATATTTCTTCCTGGGGAAACCTTTGCAATAATATTTAATTAATTATTGTTTCCCTTCCCTAGAAAGCTCTTTAGTAAAAATCTGCTTTAGACTGTCCAAACCTAAAGTGAGTTCACTTAAAATGCTTCATGGAAATGTAAAGGAAATGTACAGTCTTTTAAATAAAAGGTGCTGAGTTAACTGAATATTCATATAGAAAAAAGTGTATCTTGGCTCCTACCTCACCACACACACACACACACACACACACACACACACACACACACACACATTCCAAATGGGCTGAAGATCTAAAAGAAAATTTTTTCTACTAAAACATATTTTTGTAGAAAATTTAGTAAGAATATCTTCTTTAATTTGGAGTAGATTTCCTAAATATGGCACAAGAATAAGTAAGCATAAAAGAAATAAGTTGATAAACTGAAATATTAAAAATCAGAACTTTCTTTTCATCAGAAGACACCATAAATGAGAAGACAACGTGTAAATGGGAAAATATATTTGCAATACATCCACCTGATAAAGAACTCCTGTCTAGAATATACAAAAGATTCCTATAAGTCAGTATGAACATTACAGATGACCACTGCAAAAACTGGCAAAAGAACTAAAGATAATTTTTACAAAAGAAAGGAATCAAATAAACCTGAAAAAGTGCTCAACTTCAATAATCCGGTAAATACAAGTTTAAATCCACAATATGCCACAAAAACACATCCTTACCTGAATGGCAAAAGGGAAAAGGCTAAAACATACCAGACTGTGGAAGTGTAGTTAGGTATAACTACTGTGGAATATTATTTGTCAGTATGCACTAAAGCTGAACTAAAGTTGAATGTTCCCCTGATTGGGCATTTTAACTCCATAGTATGTACCTGATTGAAATATAGGTATGCGTTTTCCAAAAGACACATATTAGAATGTTCACAGTATCACTGTCAGTAATAGCCTAAAATTGGAAATTATCAAGATCCAGTAACACAAGCAAGGATAAATACATTATGATATATTCACACAGTGGAATATGATAGAGCAATGAGAATGAATGAACTACATTTAACATGCCAAAAACATGGATGAATCTTAAAAGCATAATTTCAAACAAAAGAACCCGGAAATGAAAGCGTTCATGGTTTCATTTATACCAAGCACAAAAGATGGAAAACTAATCTATAGTGTTAGAATTCAGGAAAGTAATTTCAGATTTGGGGGTAAGAGTGTTAGTAACTAGAAGGGGCACAAGATGAACTTCTTGATAGTGGTTCTTGATCTGGGCACTGGTTATACAGTTTTGCACAGTTTGGGAAAATCCATTGAGGAGTACATCTATAATATGTGCACTTTTCTGTGTCTATGTTATACTTCAATGAAAATGGCTCAATCTTTAACCTGAAAGTTGACTGGGAGTTAAAGTTTCAATTTTTTGTAGGTAAAAAAATGCAAAAATTTTTTGAATGTACCTGATACTGTAATATATACTACCAATGATATATACTACCACATATGGTGTCAGGTACAATGTTACAATCTGGAAGATTATCAGAGAATCCTAGAGATTGTGAAATCCTCTATTTCAGACTCATGATTTTGAGTCAACTATTTATTGTTGTTTTTATTAAGTAATATCTATTCAGCAGGCTCAGAGGTGTCAAACTGCTTACACAGTTGATGTGGGTAGTATATCAAACCTCTCTGAGTTGTGTAGGAGTCCTACTTCACACTAGAATCATGGAACTGGCTGATACTGTTTGATTCAATGTAGAAATTCCATTTAAATCTAGCCCCAGAGCTAAATGTAGTCCAGTGTATCACTGAAGAATTAACTTCCGAACATAAAGGAGGTGTCTCCAAAGACTTACGATGAGCAGGCTAAACATATATATATATATTAAAATCACCATCATGTCAATATGACGTGTACTGATATGTATGATATATGTATTGAAGGCTCTCTAAGCTTGAAAAGCTTTCCAAGCATTGTTACTTTGAAACTTAGCTGAAGGTCATCATAAAAGAAATTATAATGTAAGAATAGGAAGAAGCACACACTCTCTGTTCTGTTAAGTTTCTCATCTTTGAACTATAATTTCTAGAACAATTAGCGGAAGTAGGAAAACCATAACAATAGCATTCAGGAGCTAGAGAACTGAATTTCAGGCTAATTTAACTGGTAACTAGGTGTGTGATCATGGGTAGTTGTTAAAATTTCTCAGGCATAATTTTCATCACTGGTTAAATAAAGAGATAGAATTTGATTATCATTAATTCCCCTTCAAACTTCATGATTATGTAGTTCTTATCATAGAACCAGCATTTACATAAATGTATTTCATGCTTGCTTTTCTGAAAGTCTATATCTCATTACCCCCTCATTTTTTTTTTTTTTTTTTTTTTTTTACTTTATCTGGACCAAAAATTGATCTTTACTGAAACCTGAAATTCAGCTAACTTCAAGCTTATTCATTTACTGTGAGGTGCGGGACATATAAATAGAAAATTACTAATATTGCAACTAATTTAAGTACCTCTAATGATCAGCAATTATCAGAAATAAAATGGTGTGAGTAATACTTTATAAGCCTCGTTAATTAATAAAATCTTTGCTTGTGCTTGACAAAATTAAATACAAAGGAAGCACTTATAAGTAATCTCAAAATTACCGCAATAAGTATATTTATAAAAATGTCAATTCAAGCTCTGGCTAATGTTGAGAATAAGTTGAATTTGAACCAGTGTTCAAGTAGTAATAACATTCAATTCATGAAGAATTTATCATATATATATTCTATCTTAAAATCATGTGCCTAAAATTGATGTTCAATTTCCAAACCTCCTTTCTTAAATCAGCTCTCTAGAAACTTTGTTCAGAAGAGTTTGAAGTAGTTATTTTTTAGCATATTTATTTTACTTTAAGATTAGACTTAACTAAATGAAATAGCTTTGTTAGATAATTTTAGAAAATAATCAAGCATACAAAATAAGGTCAACAATAGGAAAATTTGAAGAATGAAAAAGAAGAATATGAAACAATTAAACCTTTTGAACTTCTTTGGCTTTTGAAGAATTCAGCTGATAGATGAAGAAACTACCAGAAATTATTCCATTTGTAGATACCAGGTGAAATTGAAGAGTTCACGTACACAAGAAAGATAAACTACACAGGCAGTACTTTTATCCATTTCCTAATTTTAAAGAAATGAGAAAATTAAATAACACTATTGTAAGAGAAAACTATTACACTATTGTAAGTAGAAATACTTACACTATTGTAAGAGAAAAATCTGTGTTAAGTACAATCCATAAACATCTTTAAAATGGTAAGACCTTGGTAAGGAAAATAAAAGATGTAAATGTCTGACACCAAGAAAACTAAAATTTTTAGAGTGGAAAAAAATCATTATATAGCAAGTCTTATAATGACTTATAAAATCATTATATAGCAAGTCTTATAATGACTTATAATATCAGTACGAAAGGTTAAGATCACATAACACTAAAAAAGTAAGTTCAAAGCCTCTCTACTCAGCCTTGCCAAAGAGCTTTCAATAGCACTGCTATTCTGCCTGGAAAGGATAGCTGGGAAAATGGACAATTTCTGCGCCACTGAAAACCTGAAGCCGTTGTTATCAGTATAAAAATACTTGGATGTGGACAACAGAGCTAGAAACTGGGCTTGGCTGTTCCAGGAAAGATCTTGAAAGAAAAATCTCCCTCTACAAATGCACTAGAGATAACCTGATCCAAATGAACAAATAATCCAATTACTGTACAAGAAGTTCTTAAAAGCAAAATCATCTAAAGCAGAAGCTACACAAAGGAAGACTAGAAAGTTCTTTAGGAATTATACAGTGGTGATGTTAAACGGCTGGTTTGACTTCTTCAAATCAATTTCTTTAATAATTTTTACAAAATAATTAAAAAACCCCATGAGTTCAAAAGTTGTACGTATTAACTCAATAACTAAATTTTTCTAGCTCATTAGTAGGCTGCAAAATACCTGAAGTAACAAATGAGCAGGGGTAATTTGGGTAATAAGAATTTATTTGAGAATTCAAATAATTTAAATGTACTACATATTTTGTAATGCATTTTCATGTGAAGCTATCAAAAATACATTCATTCTTTCAATCACTTTGCCCTTTTAAAATCGACATGCATTTCAAATAAGATTAAAGCAAACTTTATGATTCATTGCATTTTATTCATCAACACATTGCTTTTTAAGAGTTCTTTGATGTTTGAGAAACCTTGTGTGTCTTTTGGATAAGCCTTCTTAAACCTTTTTCCCTCAAGTCAGAAAGTTATACTTCACTAACTATAAAGAAACATCCAGGGACTAAAAATTGCTTTGCCACAGAGAACCCAGGATATTCCAAAGAGGTGCCAACAGAACATCTTCTTTATCCACAAACTAAACTGAAGTAAGGGAGCAAATAGTTGACAAGTGATCAGTGTATTGGAAAATAATCAACAGCAGAGAAAGAAACTAGAAATCATATTGCAAGGCTGGAAGAAAATATAAAAATAAAAATACTCTTTCAAAAGTAAGGGTACTGACAAGATATATGATGAAAATGCATTCTAAATGGGATATGTCCAGTGTAAAAAAAAGGTGAAAAACCAAGAAAAGTGATCTTTTTTCTTGGATTTAGCTTTAGAGAAAAACAAAGAAAAAAAATTTGTACCCCAAATTGAGCTTTGGCTATGAATGTTTTAGGAAGAACTTGAAAAAAATAGTATTTTTTTAAATCTCTAATACATTGATATTTACCACTTTGCCCACTAACAAGAGATCATTAGCCATGTCAATTGCACCATAGATAATATTTACCTTTGACCTAAGGAATATGCTGGAAAGTGTATATACCTGAATACTACATGCTTATCACATTTTTTTACCATAGAATATAAACTAGAAGGTTTAACATTAGAAAAACAAAACAATTCAAACATGTTCCATGAAAATTATGGGCAATAACAGTATGATGTAGCAGAAAATTAGGTGTATTTTATGTCAGAAATTCATGGCTATGAATCCTGGATTGATTCAATCATTCTCAAATTCAGTTTCCATATTTGTAGGATAGTCACTAAATTATACTAAAATGTAAATGAAACAATATGTGGAAAGGATCTAGGACTATGTCATTTCTCAACAAAAGATTGCTATTAAAAAGGATTCTGTAAAGGAACTGATGATGGATTTTGAACTAGAGAAAGCAGAAAGGATGATCTTCTCCATGTATGTGGTGAGTTTGAGAGTGAGAAACTGCCACATCTTCCCTGTATAAATACATGGTTTGTGCACCAAGTGACTCTATGGTACTCGCTTGATAAAGCTTGCACACTGAAAGAAGTGCCTGGAGTTGTGCAGTTCCCTAGTTTCACAGTCAGCCAGGATAGTCCTGCAGACTACCCCGCAGACAGTGGTACGTTGACTACTTCTCCTTTCCTGTTCGATTTAATTCAGTATAAACTTATTGCAAGATATTAAAATTTTCAAAGGTAAATAGTGCATGATTTGTTGTTATTAGGCACACACAAAAAAAGAAGGTCACAGTAAAGAAGGTCAATGCTTTCAAAAAAATTTTAAAGGGATTAATGGAGCACAAAAGTGGGACTCCAACCATAGTTTTGGGAGGGAGGATATTAAAGAGGGTCATACAAGACTGATGAGGAGGTGAGTAGATAGCCTTAAAGAATACACGTGGTCGGGCTTCCCTGGTGGTGCAGTGGTTGAGAGTCCGCCTGCCGATGCAGGGGACACAGGTTTGTGCCCCGGTCCGGGAGGATACCACATGCTGCGGAGTGGCTGGGCCCATGAGCCATGGCCGCTGAGCCTGTGCGTCCGGAGCCTGTGCTCCGCAACGGGAGAGGCCACAACAGTGAGAGGCCCGCGTACCGCAAAAAAAAAAAAAAAAAAAAAAGAATACACATGGTCCAATCAAGTGGAAGAGTGTTGGTTGTAAAAAGGAAACACCCAGAGTCATAAATAATCTAGGTGTTTGGGAGGCTACTAGAAGCTAGATATATCTAGATATTTAATTAGAAAGATAAATGGACTGTAATGTTGACAGTAGATACACTAACAAGACAAAAAAGACTAGAAGAAATCAATTGGTGGTGGCTTAACTTCCTACAATGCCAAAGAGTTATTTATCCAAAGGGAATCTTCACTTTTCAAATACAGTATAAAACAGTCTTGCCCAGCTGACCTGTGTCCCAATGCCTTATCATCACACTGAATCAAAGCTGGGGAATTTGGCTGAGATACTGCCTATCTTGGGCTTTTAGAGAGAAGATAAAGACTTCAAATATTGAGTGAGTTCATTGGTATATCAATAATCATGAAACAGACCAGACAGGGTCTGGTATCAAAATATTGCATGGGAAGTGGCAGTTTAAGACAGTAAATGAAAATCCCTTCATGCCGAGGCCCATGGATCTCTCATTTGTCAAACAAGAGAACTGAATTAAATCTGTATTTCCAATATTTTTGACACAATATTATCTTGTTAATATATAAACTAATAAATCTAACTAAGAATGAATTTTTTTTTTTTTTTTTTTTTTTTTTGCGATATGCGGGCCTCTCACTGTTGTGGCCTCTCCCGTTGCAGAGCACAGGTTCTGGACGCGCAGGCTCAGCAGCCATGGCTCATGGGCCCAGCCACTCCGCGGCATGTGGCATCCTCCCAGACCGGGGCATGAACCCGTGTCCCCTGCATCGGCAGGCGGACTCTCAACCACTGCACCACCAGGGAAGCCCAGGAATGATTTTTAAGTGCTTTTGTCATTTGGGGGCTCAGTATTTACATTTAATTGATTATAAATTAAAAGTACGATTTGTTAACACATTAGTTTCCTAGGGCTACCGTAATAAATTACCAGAAACTGGTAATTTTAAACTGGTTTAAAACAACAGAAATTTATTATTTCACAGCTATGAGGCCAACGTCTGAAATCAAGGTGTTGACGGGGAGGTGCTTCCACCAAAGTCTTCAGAGGAGAAACCTACTTTTCTTCCAGATTCTGGTGACTCCAGGGTTGCCGTGGTTTGGAGCTGTATCACTCCAGTCTCTGTCTTCATTTTCATAGGGCCTCCTCCACCATGTTTCTGTATCTGTTTTCTTTTCTATATCTTTCTTACAAGGACACTAGTCACTGGATTTAGGACACACTCTAAACAAAGATGGTCTCATTTCAAGATCCTTGTCTTAATTACATCTGCCAATACTGTCATTCCAAATAAGGCCACATTCTGAGGTTTTAGGTAGATATATCTTTTCAAGGATCACTATTCAAATCACTACAGTCACCAACAAATTATTGAGTGATATTCTTATTTTTGCTTCTCGATATGAAAGAATAGCTTGTATCAGACCATTTCTCCAGCTAAGAACTTTGAAATCTGTATACAATACACAAAAACATCAGATCTAAGACCAAGCAGAGAATAACTTTGGCAGCCAGCTTTAAAGAAGCCAAGATGGGGGGAAAAGCAGAAACATCTTGAGAAGAGCCAGACTGTCTACCACTTAGCCTCCTGTCTATTCATAAGGAGCAGAGGCTGAAATGCTAGGCAGAAAGTCATGGCTTGGAGCTTTTGACGATCTCATGGGATGAGGGAGACAAAAATAGAGTGTAGGGTGATCAGTGCAGCCAGGATTTCAGTGACTAAAATTTTGAAGAAAAGGAAGCAACAGATTTTAGCTTCTGGAAATATTTTTGAAAAGTATTTGTGGTTTCATAAATGCTACCTCACAACTGTTGGAATGGCTATCATCAAAAAGAAATAATTAACAAGTGTTGCCAAGGATGTAGAGAAAAAGGAATTCTTGTGCCTTAGTGGGAATATATATTGGTACAGCTACTATGAAAACAGTATACAGGTGCCTCTAAAAATTAAAAGTAGAACTACCATATGATATAGCAATTCCCCTTCTGGATATATATCCGAAGGAAATGAAATCAGGATCTCCAAGAGATACCTGCACACCCATGTTCATCACAGCATATTCACAATAGCCAAGACAGGGAAACAACCTAAGTATATATAGTGTAAAGAAGATATGAAATAAAGAAGATAAGAAGATATGAAATTGATAAAGAAGATATATATGTATATATCTCATATATAAATATATATATGCACACATACACAATGGAATACTATTCAGCCATGAGAAAGAAGGAAACCCTGCCTTTTATGACAACATGGATGAACCCTGAAGGCATTATGCTGAGTGAAATGTTAGACAAAGAAAGATAAATAATGTATGATATTACTTATATGTGGAATCTAAAAAAGCTGAACTCATAGAAACAGAGAATAATTGGTGGTTGCCAGGGCCTTGGGGTGGGGGAAATGGGGAGAAGTTGGTTAAAGGGTACTAACTTCTAGTATAGATGAATAAGCTCTGGGCACCTAATGTGTAGCATTGTGATTGTAGTTAACAAAACTGCATTATATACTTGAAAGTTGATAATAGAGTAGATCTTAAATGTTCTCATCTGAAAAAAGAAATAGTAATTATATGAGGTGATGGAGGTGTTAGTAAACCCTACCATGGTAATCATTTCACAATATATAAGTGTATCAAATCAACATGTTATACATCTTTAACTTACACAATGCTAAATATCAATTATATATCAATAATGCTGGAAAAGAAAAAAAATAAAGATGATTACAGACAATTCAAGGTGTTCCTAGTTACTCAAACTTGCGCTATTACTTATACCATTCTCTTTGCTTATACTGTATATATTTTGGTAACTCTTCTGTAACAGTGGAGTTCCATCGTACATAAACACATTTAATGTACTTAAATTCAAATAAATATGCTTAGAGAAATGCAAACATTATTCCTTCCCCAGTTCAACACACAAGCACAAAATAAATTACAAACCATAACCTAAAATCTTGTAGAGCTTGTGAGTCCCTTCTGAATGGTAAGGTGAGTATGTGATCTAAGCAATGGATGCAATCAAATCTGAACTAGTAAATGTCTGTTGGCCAAAACCAATGGAAAACATTATGTGAGTAATTTAACATCTCCCTGACCATTAATGAAGAAGTGAGATATTTTGTTCAGCTGGCCATGAAATTTGTTGTGATAGCCTTTATGTGAAGAATTGTTTATAGAGGAACAATGCCTAATGAAGAGTTAAAAGTACTGGTCTATAGAAAAGAGTTAAAAGAATAGTCTATAGTCTAACAGAGATCAGAGAAAAGCCATAATTTTATTCAAGTTTTTCTAGCAATGAGACATTTGAGAGATTAGATTTCTGAATATTGTTTCTCTCTGAGATTATTTACCCTACATTACTATATACAGTAGACATCCTTACATCCCTAGGACTATGCAGGATTATATATACAAACTGTATACCACACTTTATGGGTGAGTGTAAGCATCTCTAGTAGGGTTATTTTGTTTATGGATGACTTTTGCATTATGTGTTGATCTTAGAAATTAACCTGCTACATCTACCTTATATGCTGAAAGTCCCTTGTATATTTAAATATTACACCCAAATGCTATATTTTTGGGAAATCTTCCTTTTTTAAAAATCCCATCAGGATAAGTAAGATTTCCTTAGTTTGTTGGCAATTTCACCAACCCTCTGCCCAAGCACTTATCTCTGCTCTCTAGTTAGATGTTTGATTAGATTGTGAGATTTTCTAGGGCTGGGATTGACTTTTATTTGTTGGTTCCACTTGGCTTACAGCACCATGACGGTAGCATACTATGTGTTAAAGGCATTTGCAATGAATTAATTTTAAAGTCTGTTTTTCAAAAGGGCAATTTGATGACTCTCACACAAATATAAAATGAACATGTGTCAGAAATTTTATTCAGCTCATTAATTAATGAGAGAATCAAATCGGTAAGATAGTATAACCAGTGCAAAGAACATTTGAGAAGGAAAGTCTGTGTGTGCGTGTGTGCACGTGCGTGATTTAATCAGGGAAGTTACGAATATTTCTGGCTTATATTCAAAAAGAGTGAATGTATTACAGTATAATAAAAGTCTACAACCTAACACATGACTTCACTTAGTCTGAGAGCTTTAATCAATAGTAAATAGTGATTTGATATCAGTATATTCCCCTAGAAAATGATTAAGTGGCTTTTACTCCTGAGTGATACTGAAAATATATGCTTTCTCTAAGCCACAGAACAACTGCCAACTGGCTTGAGCTGATGGGTTGCATTACCAAACCCTTGTACAGTGCAGAAGGTTCTGGAACTGGAGTGAGGAGGCTCCAGTTGTGGTTTAGTTCCTCTACTAGTGTGAAAATGCTATAAAATTTCAACTGAAAAACATTCTGAAAAAGGCAAAATTATGGGTATAGTATATTATTCAGTGGTTGCAAGAGATTTAGAGGTAAAAGAGGGATGAATAGGTAAGCACAGAGGATGTCTCGGGCACTGAAAATACTTTGTATGATAATGACGGACACATATCATTACACATTTGTCCAAACCCATTAACTGTGCAACACCAACAGTGAACCCTAATGTACACTGTGGACTTTGGGTGATAATGACTTGGCAATGTAGGTTCATCAACTGTAATAATGTATCACTTTGGCTAAGGAGGTTGATAATGAGGGAGGCTATGCCTGTATGGGGTCAGGGTGTATATGGGAAATCTGTACTTTCCACTCAGTTTTGCTGTGAACCTAAAACTGCTCTAAACAATAAAGCTTATTAAAAAGTAACTAAATAATTTCCCTTAAAAATATATTTCCTACTTTTTTTTTACCTTATTTGAACTTTGTCTAATTTTTCATAAAGGAGTAAGTTAGTTTCTTCTTACTAAAAGTATCTGTTAATTGAATGTAGCAGCATTTCTTCTAAGGGGTCACCAGGTAGGTGCTGATTCTATTAACTTAGAAATTCAGTTACACAAAATGACCAATTTTACTATCATTGCCAGATAATTGAGGACTCACTGTAATGGTTTAGTGACTTGATTTCTCACCATTGTGTTAATATGCTGTATAACTTGTTCTTTGAGAACGGATTACCTTTGAATATTTTAGTGGCAGTAAAATCAATGCTTATAAAGCACAAGATTACAATAAAAATCTCTGAACTCTAATTTAAGTCAACTTGGAAATGGAAAATAGGGATTTGTATTTTTTTAACATCTTTATTGAGGTATAACTGCTTTACAATGGTGTGTTAGTTTCTACTTTATAACAAAGTGAATCAGCTATACATATACATATATCCCCATATCTTCTCCCTCTTGCAGCTCCCTCCCACCCTCCCTATCCCACCCCTCTAGGTGGTCACAAAGCACTGAGCTGATCTCCCTGTGCTCTGTGGCTGCTTCCCACTAGCTATCAATTTTACATTTGGTAGTGTATATAAGTCCATGACACTCTCTCACTTCATCCCAGCTTACCCTTCCCCCTCCCCATGTCCTCAAGTCCATTCTCTACGTCTGCGTCTTTATTCCTGTCCTGGCCCTAGGTTCTTCAGGATAATTTTATTTTATTTTTTTAGATTCCATATATATGTGTTAATATACGGTATTTATTTTTCTCTTTTTGACTTACTTCACTCTGTATGATAGTCTCCAAGTACATCCACCTCACTGCTAATAACTCAGTTTTGTTTCTTTATATGGCTGAGTACTATTCCATTGTATGTATGTGCCACAACTTCTACCTAAGTGTCCATCAACAGAGGAATGGATAAAGAATATGTGGGATTTGTATTTTTAAACAATTAGGAGATGACAATTTACCATATGAACAGTTAATGGATTTTTAAATAATTTTTAATAAGAAATAAGGATGCATACAGTGAACTTGTCAGTGTTTATATAAACAATAGGATGTTAGAACTGGAATGGACCAGGGAAGTTGTTGGTTGCAACTGATTCATTTTATAGGTGAGGAAACTGAGGTGCACTCATAAAGCTTTTTAGTTATTATGAAACACTAAATGGATAATGAAGTAATATGAAGTTTTACAAGAACACATCACTTGCTTGTATGAGTTATAATCATTGTCCAGTATTTGACTGTGCTATTTGTTGTATTATTAGAGATACACTGGATAAACAGTATATATATATTTTACAGGCAGTAAAATTAGTATTTTGAACCAAAAATGACTCATAAAACATAACCAACTTCACTATATGTGGGTTTCCACCTACCAAATTCACTGGATTTTAAAAACTGGAAATAGGTGCTGGCGGAAGACGGCAGAAGAGTAAGACGCGGAGATCGCCTTCCTCCCCACGGATACACCAGAAATACATCCACACGTGGAACAACTCCTACAGAACTCCTACTGAAGGCTGGCAGAAGACCTCAGACCTCCCGAAAGGCAAGAAACTCCCACGTACCTGGGTAGGGCAAAAGAAAAAAAGAAAAAACAGAGACAAAAGAATAAGGACGGCACCTGCACCAGTGGGAGGGAGCTGTGAAGGAGGAAAAGTTTCCACACACTAGGAAGCCCCTCCGCGGGCGGAGACTGCGGGAGGCGGAGGGGGGAGTTTCAGGACCGCGGAGTAGTGCACAGCGACGGGTGCGGAGGGCAAAGTGGGGAGATTCCTGCACAGACGATCGGTGCCGACCAGCACTCACCAACCCAAGAGGCTTGTCTGCTCACCCGCCGGGGCGGGCAGGGCTGCGAGCTGAGGCTCGGGTTTTGGTTTTGGACGGAGTTCAGGGAGAGGACTGGGGTTGGCGGCTTGAACATAGCCTGAAGGGGTTAGTGCGCCACGACTAGCCGGGAGGGAGTTCGGGGAAAAGCCTGCACCGGCCGAAGAGGCAAGAGACTTTTTCTTCCCTCTTTGTTTCCTGGTGCGCGAGGAGAGGGGTTTAAGAGCGCTGCTTAAAGGATCTCCAGAGACGGGCGCGAGCCGCGGCTAAAAGCACGAACGCCAGAGACGGGCGGGAGACGCTAAGGCTGCTGCTGCCGCCACCAAGGGGCCTGTGTGCGAGCACAGGTCACTCTCCACACCCCTTTCCGCGGAGCCTGTGCAGCCCGCCACTGCCAGGTTCCCGGGATCCAGGGACAACTTCCCCGGGACAACGCACGGCGGGCCTCAGGCTGGTGCAACGTCACGCCGCCTCTGCCGCCGCAGGCCCGCCCCGCACGCAGTGCCCCTCCTCCCCACCCCCCACCCCCGGCCTGAGTGAGCCGGAGCCCCCGAATCAGCGCCTCCTTTAACCCCGTCCTGTCTGAGCGAAAAAACAGACGCCCTCCAGCGACCTACACGCAGAGGCAGGGCCAAATCCAAAGCTGAGCTCCTGTGAGCTGTGAGAACAAATAAGAGAAAGGGAAATCTCTCCTAGCAGCCACAGAGGCAGCGGATTAAAGCTCCACAATCAACTTGATATACCCTGCATCTGTGGAATACCTGAATAGACAAGGAATGATCCCAAATTGAAGAGGTGGAATTTAGGAGCGAGATCTATGATTTTTTTTCCCTTTTCCTCTTTTTGTGAATGTGTACGTGTATGCTTCTGTGTGAGATCTTGTCTGTATACTCTTGCTTCCACCATTTGTCCTAGGGCTCTATCCGTCCATGATTTTTTTAAAAAATTCTTTTTCTTAATAATTAAGTTTAATTGTAATAACTTTATTATACTTTACCTTCATTCTTTCTTTCCTTCCTTCCTTTCCTCCTTTAGACAACAAATCACCCCAAATTGAGGAGGTGGTCTCTGAGAGCAAGATTTATGATTTTTCCCCCTTTACCTCTTTTTGTGAAGGTGTATGTGTATGCTTCTGTGTAAGATTTTCTCTGTATAGCTTTGCTTCCAACATTTGTCCTAAGGTTCTATCCGTCCCTTTTTTTTTTTTCTAAATATTTTTTAATTCAATAACTATATTATACTTTATTTTATTTTTACTGTATCTTCTTTCTTTCTGTCTTTTTTCCTTCTTTCCCTCCTTCCTTCCTTCCTCCCTTCCTCCCTCCCTCCTTTCTTTCCTTCTTTGCTTCTTTCTTCCTTCCTTCCTTTCCTCCTTTCCCTCTTTCTTTCCTCATATTTCTACTAATTCTCTCTACCTTTTCTGCCTTTTATTCTGAGCGGTGTGGATGAAAGGCTCTTGGTGCTCCAGCCCAGGAGTCAGGGCTCTGCCACTGAGGTAGGAGAGCCAACTTCAGGACACTGGTCAACAAGAGACCTCCCAGCTCCACATAATATTAAACGGTGGAAATCTCCCAGAGACCTCCATCTTAACACCAGCACCCAGCTTCACTCAACGACCAGCAAGCCACAGTGCTGGACAACCTATGCCAAACAACCAGCAAAACAGGAACACAACCCCACCCATTAGCAGAGAGGCTGCCTAAAATCATAATAAGGCCACAGACACCCCAAAACACACCACCAGACGTGAACCTGCCCACTAGAGAGACAAGATCCAGCCTCATCCAGCACAACACAGGCACTAGTCCCCTCCACCAGAAAGCCTACACAACCCACTGAAACAACCTTAGCCACTGGAGACAGACATCAAAAACAATGGGAACTACGAACGTGCAGCCTGCAAAAAGGAGACCCCAAACACAGTAAGATAAGCAAAATGAGAAGACAGAAAAACACACAGCAAATGAAGGAGCAAGATAAAAACCCACCGGACCTAACAAATGAAGAGGAAATAGGAAATCTACCTGGAAAAGAATTCAGAATAATGATAGTAAGGATGATCCGAAATCTTGGAAGTAGAATGGACAAAATGCAAGAAACAGTTAACAAGGACCTACAAGAACTAAAGACGAAACAAGCAACGATGAACAACGCAATAAATGAAATTAAAAGCACTCTAGATAGGATCAATAGCAGAATAACTGAGGCAGAAGAACGGATAAGTGACCTGGAAGATAAAGTAGTGGAAATAACTACTGCAGAGCAGAATAAAGAAAAAAGAATGAAAAGAACTGAGGACAGTCTCATAGACCTCTGGGACAACATGAAACGCACCAACATTCAAATTATAGGGGTTCCAGAAGAAGAAGAAAGAAAGAAAGGGACTGAGAAAATATTTGAAGAGATTATAGTTGAAAACTTCCCTAATATGGGAAAGGAAATAGTTAATCAAGTCCAGGAAGCACAGAGAGTCCCATACAGGATAAATCCAAGGAGAAATACGCCAAGACACATATTAATCAAACTGTCAAAAATTAAATACAAAGAAAGCATATTAAAAGCAGCAGGGGAAAAACAACAAATAACACACAAGGGAATCCCCATAAGGTTAACAGCTGATCTCTCAGCAGAAACCCTACAAGCCAGAAGGGAGTGGCAGGACATACTGAAAGTGATGAAGGAGAAAAACCTGGAACCAAGACTACTCTACCCAGCAAGGATCTCATTCAGATTTGATAGAGAAATTAAAACCTTTACAGACAAGCAAAAGCTGAGAGAGTTCAGCACCACCAAACCAGCTTTACAACAAATGCAAAAGGAACTTCTCTAGACAAGAAACTCAAGAGAAAGAAAAGACTTATAATAAAGAACCCAAAACAATTTAGAAAATGGGAATAGGAACATACATATCGATAATTACCTTAAATGTAAATGGACTAAATGCTCCCACTAAAAGACACAGATTGGCTGAATGGATACAAAAACAAGACCCTTATATGTGCTGTCTACAAGAGACCCACTTCAGACCTAGAGACACATACAGACTGAAAGTAAGGGGATGGAAAAAGATATTCCATGCAAATGGAAACCAAAAGAAAGCTGGAGTAGCAATTCTCATATCAGACAAAATAGACTTTAAAATAAGGACTATTAAAAAGGACAAAGAAGGACACTACATAATGATCAAGGGATCGATCCAAGAAGAAGATATAACAATTGTAAATATTTATGCACCCAACATAGGAGCACCTCAATACATAAGGCAAATACTAACAACCATAAAAGGGGAGATCAACAGTAACACATTCATAGTAGGGGACTTTAACACCCCACTTTCACCCATGGACAGATCATCCAAAATGAAAATAAATAAGGAAACACAAGCTTTAAATGATACATTAAACAAGATGGACTTAATTGATATTTATAGGACACTCCATCCAAAAACAACAGAATACACATTTTTCTCAAGTGCTCATGGAACATTCTCCAGGATAGATCATATCTTGGGTCACAAATCAAGCCTTGGTAAATTTAAGAAAACTGAAATTGTATCAAGTATCTTTTCCGACCACAACGCCATGAGACTAGATATCAATTACAGGAAAAGATCTGTAAAATATACAAACACATGGAGGCTAAACAATACACTACTTAATAATGAAGTGATCACTGAAGAAATCAAAGAGGAAATAAAAAAATACCTAGAAACAAATGACAATGGAGACACAACGACCCAAAACCTATGGGATGCAGCAAAAGCAGTTCTAAGGGGGAAGTTTATAGCAATACAAGCCCACCTTAAGAAGCAGGAAACATCTCGAATAAACAACCTAACCTTGCACCTCAAGCAATTAGAGAAAGAAGAACAAAAAAACCCCAAAGCTAGCAGAAGGAAAGAAATCATAAAAATCAGATCAGAAATAAATGAAAAAGAAATGAAGGAAACAATAGCAAAGATCAATAAAACTAAAAGCTGGTTCTTTGAGAAGATAAACAAAATAGATAAACCACTTGCCAGACTCATCAAGAAAAAAAGGGAGAAGACTCAAATCAATAGAATTAGAAATGAAAAAGGAGAAGTAACAACTGACACTGCAGAAATAAAAAAAATCATGAGAGATTACTACAAGCAACTCTATGCCAATAAAATGGACAATCTGGAAGAAATGGACAAATTCTTAGAAATGCACAACCTGCCAAGACTGAATCAGGAAGAAATAGAAAATATGAACAGACCAATCACAAGCACTGAAATTGAAACTGTGATTAAAAACCTTCCAACAAACAAAAGCCCAAGGCCAGATGGCTTCACAGGTGAATTCTATCAAACGTTTAGAGAAGAGCTAACACCTATCTTTCTCAAACTCTTCCAGAATATAGCAGAGGGAGGAACACTCCCAAATTCCTTCTACGAGGCCACCATCACCTTGATACCAAAACCAGACAAGGATGTCACAAAGAAAGAAAACTACAGGCCAATATCACTGATGAACATAGATGCAAAAATCCTCAACAAAATACTAGCAAACAGAATCCAACAGCACATTAAAAGGATCATACACCATGATGAAGTGAGGTTTATTCCAGGAATGCAAGGATTCTTCAATATACGCAAATCTATCAATGTGATAAACCATATTAACAAATTGATGGAGAAAAACCATATGATCATCTCAATAGATGCAGAGAAAGCTTTCAACAAAATTCAACACCCATTTATGATAAAAACCCTCCAGAAAGTAGGCATAGAGGGAACTTTCCTCAACATAATAAAGGCCATATATGAGAAGCTCACAGCAAACATCATCCTCAATGGTGAAAAACTGAAAGCATTTCCACTAAGATCAGGAATAAGACAAGGTTGCCCACTCTCACCACTCTTATTCAACATAGTTTTGGAAGTTTTAGCCACAGCAATCAGAGAAGAAAAGGAAATAAAAGGAATCCAAATCGGAAAAGAAGAAGTAAAGCTGTCACTGTTTGCAGATGACATGATACTATACATAGAGAATCCTAAAGATGCTACCAGAAAACTACTAGAGCTAATCAATGAATTTGGTAAAGTAGCAGGATACAAAATTAATGCACAGAAATCTCTGGCATTCCTATATACTAATGATGAAAAATCTGAAAGTGAAATCAAGAAAACACTCCCATTTACCATTGCAACAAAAAGAATAAAATATCTAGGAATAAACCTACCTAAGGATACGAAAGACCTGTATGCAGAAAATTATAAGACACTGATGAAAGAAATTAAAGATGATACAAATAGATGGAGAGATATACCATGTTCTTGGATGGGAAGAATCAACATTGTGAAAATGACTCTACTACCCAAAGCAATCTACAGATTCAATGCAATCCCTATCAAACTACCACTGGCATTTTTCACAGAACTAGAACAAAAAAATTCGCAATTTGTATGGAAACACAAAAGACCCCGAATAGCCAAAGCAATCTTGAGAACGAAAAAAGGAGCTGGAGGAATCAGGCTCCCTGACTTCAGACTATATTTCAAAGCAACAGTAATCAAGACAGTATGGTACTGGCACAAAAACAGAAAGATAGATCAGTGGAACAGGATAGAAAGCCCAGAGATAAACCCACGCACATATGGACACCTTATCTTTGATAAAGGAGGCAGGAATGTACAGTGGAGAAAGGACAGCCTCTTCAATAAATGGTGCTGGGAAAACTGGACAGGTACATGTAAAAGTACGAGATTAGATCACTCCCTAACACCATACACAAAAATAAGCTCAAAATGGATTAAAGACCTAAATGTAAGGCCAGAAACTATCAAACTCTTAGAAGAAAACATAGGAAGAACACTCTATGACATAAATCACAGCAAGATCCTTTCTGACCCACCTCCTAGAGTAATGGAAATAAAAACAAAAATAAACAAATGGGACCTAATGAAACTTCAAAGCTTTTGCACAGCAAAGGAAACCATAACCAAGACCAAAAGACAACCCTCAGAATGGGAGAAAACATTTGCAAATGAAGCAACTGACAAAGGATTAATCTCCAAAATTTACAAGCAGCTCATGCAGCTCAATAACAAAGAAACAAACAACCCCATCCAAAAATGGGCAGAAGACCTAAATAGACATTTCTCCAAAGAAGATATACAGACTGCCAACAAACACATGAAAGGATGCTCAACATCATTAATCATTAGAGAAATGCAAATCAAAACTACAATGAGATATCATCTCATGCCAGTCAGATTGGTCATCATCAAAAAATCTAGAAACAATAAATGCTGGAGAGGGTGTGGAGAAAAGGGAACACTCTTGCACTGCTGCTGGGAATGTGAATTGGTTCAGCCACTATGGAGAACAGTATGGAGGTTCCTTAAAAAACTACAAATAGCATTACCATATGACCCAGCAATCCCACTACTGGGCATATACCCTGAGAAAACCAAAATTCAAAAAGAGTCATGTACCAAAATGTTCCTTGCAGCTCTATTTACAATAGCCCGGAGATGGAAACAACCTAAGCGCCCATCATCGGATGAATGGATAAAGAAGATGTGGCACATATACACAATGGAATATTACTCAGCCTTAAAAAGAAATGAAATTGAGCTATTTGTAATGCGATGGATAGACCTAGAGTCTGTCATACAGAGTGAAGTAAGTCAGAAAGAAAAAGACAAATACCGTATGCTAACACATATATATGGAATTTAAGAGAAAAAAATGTCATGAAGAACCTAGGGGTAAGACAAGAATAAAGACGCAGACCTACTGGAGAATGGACTTGAGGATATGGGGAGGGGGAAGGGTGAGTTTTGACAGGGCGAGAGAGAGTCATGGACATATACACACTAACAAACGTAGTAAGGTAGATAGCTGGGGGGAAGCAGCCGCAAGGCACAGGGATATTAGCTCGGTGCTTTGTGACAGCCTGGAAGGGTGGGATGGGGAGAGTGGGAGGGAGGGAGACGCAAGAGGGAAGACATATGGGAACATATGTATATGTATAGCTGATTCACTTTGTTATAAAGCAGAAACTAACACACACTTGTAAAGCAATTATACCCCAATAAAGATGTTTAAAAAAAAAAAAAGTGGAAATATTTTGAGGTAGGAGAAATAGGTTCCTGGGGAAAATATATGAAACCTGTGATTCATTCTGAAATAAAATTTTATCACTCCCAAATTTATGTTTTCTAATCTTGATGAAGAAAATCTTATCAGAAGATTGTATTATTTTTTGTAGTTTCCATAGGTCCAGGCCTTTTTCTGTTAGTATAAAATATGATGGTTTAGAAAGCTGGAGACTTTAATATTCTGTTCTGAGAAAATGATCAGAGTTGAGGAAAGTGGAAGAAGAAAGTACTATCTGTGTCTCATGCTTCCACCTCCAAAATATGTGACTATATAAAGAAAAATTACATCTTCCTGAATGTGGAAAAGTTAATATTTTTTAAAAGTTCTCATGATTGGCAAAACAGATCTCAGAAAAAAGAAAAAAATATAAACTGGCTGATGAATTTAAACAGTAGGATGTTGAACTACTTCAAAATAATAGTTCTGAAGGGACGTGAACCTGATTCCTTTCTGACTTGCCCATCTTCCAGAGTCTTGGTGCTCTAGCTGGGTGTCAGGCCTGAGGCTCTCAGGTGGGAGAGCTGAGTTAAGGGCATTGGACCACCAGAGATCTCCTGGCCCCACTTAATATCAATTGGCAGGAGATCTCCCAGAGACCTCCGTCTCAGTGTTAAGACCCAGCTCCATTCAACAACCAGCAAGCTCCAGTGCTGGACCACCCATGCCAAACAACTAGCAAGAAGGAACACAGCCCCACCCACTAGCAGAAAAGCTGCCTAAAATCATAATAAGTTCACAGACATGGAAAAACACACTAACGGATGTGGTCCTGCCCACCAGAAAGAAAAGATCCAGCCTCATCCACCAGAACACAGGCACCAGTCCCTCCACCAGGAAGCCTATACAACCCACTGAATGAATCTTACCAACGGGGGGCAGACACCAAAAACAATGGGAACTATGAACCTGCAGCCTGCGAAAAGGAGACCCCCAAACACAGTAAGTTAAGCAAAACGAGAAGACAGAGAAATACACAGGAGATGAAGAAGCAAGGTAAAAACCCACCAGACCCAACAAATGAAGAGGAAGTAGGCAGGCTACCTGAAAAATAATTCAGAATAATGATAGTAAAGATGATCCAAAATCTTGGAAATAGAATGGAGGAAATACAAGAAACATTTAACAAGGACCTAGAAGAACTAAAGAGCAAAAAAACAATGATGAACAACACAATAAATGAAATTAAATATTCTCAAGAAGGGATCAATAGCAGAATAACTGAAGCAGAAGAATGGATAAGTGACCTGGAAGATAAAATAGTGGAAATAACTACTGCAGAGCAGAATAAAGAAAAAACAATGAAAACAATGGAGGACACACTCAGAGACCATTAGGACAGCATTAAATACACCAACATTCAAGCTATAGAGGCCCCAGAAGAAGAAGAGAAAAAGAAAGGGACTGAGAAAATAATTGAAGAGACTATAGTTGAAAACTTCCCTAATATGGGAAAGGAAATAGTCAGTGAAGTCCAGGAAGCACAGAGAGTCCCATACAGGATAAATCCAAGGAGAAACATGCCAAGACACATATTAATCAAACTATCAAAAATTAAATACAAAGAAAAAATATTAAAAGCAGCAAGGGAAAAGTAGCAAAAAACATACAAGGGAATCTCCATAATATTAGCAGCTGAAGTTTCAGCAGAAACTCTGCAAGCCAGAAGGCAGTGGCAGGACATACTTAAAGAGATGAAAGGGAAAATCCTACAACCAAGATTACTCTACCCATCAAGGATGTCATTCAGATTCGACTGAGATATTAAAATCTTTACAGAAAACCAAAATCTAAGAGAATTCAGCACCACAAAACCAACTTTACAAAAAATGCTAAAGGAACTTCTCTAGGCAGGAAACACAAGAAAAGGAAGAGACCTACAGTAACAAACCCAAAACAATCAAGAAAATGGTAGTAGGAACATACATATCAATAATGACCTTAAATGTAAATGGATTAAATGTTCCAACCAAAAGACACAGACTGGTGGAAAGGATAAAAAAAACAAGAACTGTATATATGTTGTCTACAAGAGACCAACTTCAGACCTAGGGACACACACAGACTGCAAGTGAGGAGATGGAAAAAGGTATTCCATGTAAATGGAATCAAAAGAGAGCTGGAGAAGCAATTCTCATATCAGACAACATAGACTGTAAAATAAAGAATATTACAAAACAGAAAGAAGGACTCTACATAATGATCAAGGAATCAATCCAAGAAGATGATATATCAATTGTAAATATTTATGCATCAACATAAGAGAACCTCAATATATAAGGCAAATGCTAACAGCCAAAAAAAGGGAAATCGACAGTAACACAATTATAGTAGGGGACTTTAACATCAAACTTTCACCAATGGAAAGATCATCCAAAATGAAAATCAATAAAGAAACACAAGCTTTAAATGACACATTAAACAAGATGCAATTAATTAATAGTTATAGGACATTCCAGCCAAAAACAACAGAATACACTTTCTTCTCAAGTGCTCATGGAACATTCTCCAGGATAGATCATATCTTGGGTCACAAATCAAGCCTTGGTAAACTTAAGAAAATTGAAATCATATCATGTATCTTTTCTGACCACAACACTATGAGACTAGATATCAATTAAAGGAAAAAAGCTGTAAATAATACAAACACATGGGGGCTAAACAATACACTAATAAATAACCAAATGATCACTGAAGAAATCAAAGAGGAAGTCAAAAAACACCTAAAAAGAAATGACAATGAAAACACTATGACCCAAAACCTATGGGATTCAGCAAAAGCAGTTCTAAGAGGGAAGTTTATAGCAATACAATCCTACCTCAAGAAACAAGAAAAATCTCAAATAAACAACCTAACCTTACACCTAAAGCAATTAGAGAAAGAAGAACAAAAAACCCCAATGTTAGCAGAAGGAAAGAAATCATAAAAATCAGATCAGAAAGAAATGAAAAAGAAATGATAGAAGCAATAGGAAAGATCAGTAAAACTAAAAGCTGGTTCTTTGAGAAGATACACAAAATTAATAAACCATTAGCCAGACTCATCAAGAAAAAAAGGGAGAAGACTCAAACCAACATAATTAGTAATGGAAAAGAAGTAACAACTGACACTGCAGAAATAGAAAGGATCAGGAGAGATTACTACAACAAACTATATGTCAATAAAATGGAGCACCTGGAGGAAATGGACAAACTCTTAGAAAAGCACAATCTTCTGAGACTGAATCAGGTAGAAATAGAAAAGATAAATAGACCAGTCACAAGCACTGAAATTGAAACTGTGATTAAAAACCTTCCAACAAACAAAAGCCCAAGACCAGATGGCTTCACAGGCAAGTACTATCAAACATTTACAGAAGAGCTAACACTGATCCTTATCAAACTCTTCCAAAACATAGCAGAGGGAGGAACACCCCCAAACTCATTCTGCGAGGCCAAAATCACCCTGATACCAAAACCAGACAAAGATGTCACACAAAAAGAAAACTACAGACCAATATCACTGACGAACATAGATGCAAAAATCCTCAACAAAATACTAGCAAAGAGAATGCAACAGAACAATAAAAGGATCATACACCATGATCAAGTAGGGTTTATCCCAGTAATGCAAGGAGTCTTCAATATATGCAAATCAATGTGATAAACCATATTAACAAATTGAAGGATAAAAGCCATATGAGGATCTCAATAGATGCAGACAAAGCTTTTGACAAAAGTCAACACCTTTTTATGATAAAAAACCTCCAGAAAGTAGGCATAGAGGGAACTTACCTCAACATAATAAATGCCATAAATGACAAACACAGAGACAACATCTTTCTCAATGGTGAAATACTGAAACCATTTCCACTAAGATCAGGAACAAGACAAGGTTGCCCACTCTCACCACTATTATACAACACAGTTTTGGAAGTTTTAGCCACAGCAGTCAGAGAAGAAAAAGAAATTAAATGCATCCAAATCAGAAAAGAAGATATAAAACTTTCACTGTTTGCACATGACATGATACTATACATAGAGAATCCTAAAGATGCTACAAGAAAACTAGTAGAGCTAAACAATGAATTTCGTAAAGTAGCAGGATACAAAATTCATGCAGAAATGCAACACAAAGCAACAGAAATCTCTTGCATTCCTATACACTAATGATGAAAAATCTGAAAGAGAAATTAAGGAAACACTCCCATTTACCATTTCAAAAAAAAGAATACAATAGCTAGGAATAAACCTACCTAGGGACAAAAAAGACCTGTATGCAGGAAACTATAAGACACTGATGAAAGAAATTAAAGATGATACAAACAGATGGAGAGATAGATCATGTTCTTGGATTGGATGTATCAACTTTGTGAAAATGGCTATACTCCAAAGCAATCCCTATCAAACTACCAATGGCATTTTTCACAGAACTAGAACAAAAAAGTTCACAATTTGTATGACAACACAAAAGACACCAAATAGCCAAAGTAATAATGAGAATGAAAAGTGGAGCTGGAGAAATCAAGCTTCCTGACTTCAGACTATATTACATAGCTACAGTAATCAAGACAGTATGGTACTGGCACAAACACATAAATATAGATCAATGAAACAGGATAGAAAGCCCAGAGATAAACCCATGCACATATGGTCACCTTATCTTTGATAAAGGAGACAAGGATATACAGTGAAGAAAAGACAGTCTCTTCAATAAGTGGTGCTGGGAAAACTGTACAACTACATGTAAAAGAATGAAATTATAACACTCCCTAACACCATACAAAAAAAATAAACTCAATGTGGATTAAAGACCTAAATGTAAGACCAGACACTATTAAAGTCCTAGAGGAAAACATAGGCAGAACCCTCCATGACATAAATCACAGCAAGATCCTTTTTGACCGACCTCTTAGAGAAATGGAAATAAAAACAAAAATAAACAAATGGGACTTAATGAAACTTAAAATCTTTTTCACAACAATGGAAACCATAAATAAGACGAAAAGATAACCCTCTGAATGGGAGAAAATATTTGCCAATGAAGCAACTGACAAAGGATTAATCTCCAAAATTTACAAGCAGCTCATGCAGCTCAATATCAAAAAGACAAACAACCCAATCCAAAAATGGGCAGAAGCTTTAAATAGACATTTCTCCAAAGAAGATATACAGATTGCCAACAAACTCATGAAAGAATGCTCAGCATCATTAATCATTAGAGAAATGCAAATCAAAACTACAATGAGATATCTCATATCAGTCAGAATGGTCATCATCAAAAAATCTACAAACAGTAAATGCTGGGGAGGGTGTGGAGAAAAGGAAACCCTCTTGCACTGTTGGTGGGAATGTAAATTGATAAAGCTAGTATGGAGAACAGTATGGTGGTTCCTTAAAAAACTAAAAATAGAACCTCCATACAACCCAGCAATCCCACTACTGGGCATGTACCCTGAGAAAACCATAATTCAAAAACAGTCATGTACCACAATGTTCACTGTAACTCTATGTACAATAGCCAGGACATGTCAGCAACCAAAGTGTCCATCAACAGATGAATGGATAAAGAAGATGTCATGAAGAACCTAGGGATAAGAAAGGAATAGAGGCGCAGACCTACTGGAGAACGGACTTGAGGATATGGGGAGGGGGAAGGGTGAGTTTTGACAGGGCGAGAGAGAGTTATGGACATATACACACTAACAAACGTAGTAAGGTAGATAGCTAGGGGGAAGCAGCCGCAAGGCACAGGGATATTAGCTCAGGGCTTTGTGACAGCCTGGAGGGGTAGGATGGGGAGAGTGGGAGGGAGGGAGACTCAAGAGGGAAGACACATGGGAGCATATGTATATGTATAGCTGATTCACTTTGTTATAAAGCAGAAACTAACACACCATTGTAAAGCAATTATACCCCAATAAAGATGTTAAAAAAAAATAAAAAAAAAGATGTAGTACATATATACAATGGAATATTACTCAGCCATAGAAAGAAATGAAATTGTGTTATTTGTAATGAGGTGGATGGACCTAGAGTCTGTCATACAGAGTGAAGTAAGTCAGAAAGAGAAAAACAAATACTGTATGCTAACACATATATATGTTATCTAAAAAAAAAAAAGTGGTCTGAAGAACCTAGTGCCAGGACAGGAATAATGACGCAGATGTGGAGAATGGACCTGAGGACACGGAGGGGAAAGGGTAAGCTAGGATGAAGTGAGAGAGTGGCATTGACATATAGGGACTACCAAATGTAACATAGATAGCTAGTGGGAAGCAGCTGCATAGTACAGGGAGTTCACCTCCATGCTTTGTGACCACCTAGAGGGGTGGGATAGGGAGAGTTGTAGGGATACACGAGAGAGGGGATATGGGGATATATGTATACATAGAGCTGATTCATTTTATTATACAGCAGAAACTAACACAACATTGTAAAGCAAATATACTCCAATAAAAATGTTAAAAAAATAATAATTCTGTGATCCACTTAAGAACAATAATTCTCAAGCTTAATTCCACAGGGCACCTTTGTTGGAATCAGCAGAGTGTTTGTTAAAATGTTAGATTAGAGGAGGAATCAGTGTCAGGGTTCATTTTGCAGGCATGGCTTTCCTTAATAAAAAGTTTACCAGTAGGTTATTGTGTAGCTCACAAAGTTGACATAGAGGCCAGAAACAAAGGCTTGGAGAACAGCCAAGAGTTAATGATAGTTGGGCAGGAGAGTCATGCTGTGGTGATGGGCATGTTGGGTTCCATTTCTGGCACCACTGTTATTGTACTCCTGTCACTGCCACCACTCTATTCCTGATGCCATCTCTTCTACTGTCTCTGAGAATTACTTCTCAGTCAGTTTTGAGTTTTTCTGAATTCATTCTTGGATCATTTCAAATTATTGTCTTAAGTTAGTGCATCCATTGGCTAAGTACCTGTGTCTTAATTTCCTCCAAGTTTGAATAATGGATTACACATCCATTTGGAAACCAGTAGGAAAAAAAGAGAAAATAGCTGCCAACTACACTGGTTCCACCCTAGTGAGACCCATCCAACCTCTTGTAATAGGGAAAAGTCTTTGTATTTTATTACAAGTTAATCACTAAAGAGATATTGCCAATAAGCTTAAATTATACATAATGGCCCATCTCTGGGAACCCTGCCTCTCAGGTACAGAGCATTAAGCTAAAACACCTTTGTTTAGCTCACAGGAAGCATCCTGACCAGACCTACCTGTGAATGACTGCAGGAAGGCAGAAATTAACACATCCCACCAGAGGCTGACCAGAACCAGGAAAAGTATGACTTTACTCTCTTCACTTTTAGTATAAAAGAAACCTGCATTCTAATTCAGGCAAGATAGTTATTTGGGACATGAGTCCACTGTCTTCTTGGTCTGTTGGTTTTCTGAATAAAGTCGCTAACCCTTACTCCAACAAAATGTCTCTCGATTTATTGGCCTGTCATGTGGTGAGCAGTATGAGCTTGGACTTGGTAACACTATTGAATCAAAATATTAGAAGAATGATGAGATTTAGCATTTTTAAACAAATACAGTCAGTTCTGCTATAATGTGACATAAATGTTCTTGTAATTCACTGTACTATACAAAACCACACAATAATAAGTTCAAGGACTTATAAGGAAAGCGAAGAAAGGAATACAGCACTAAAAAGTTCATTAGTGATGCACTGGAAAAAGATAGGACACTAATGAACACAGCAGTACAGTTTGACACAAGTTAAATGGCTAAGAAATACGTAAATACTACAATAGAAATGGTCATTTACCCTTAACAAGACCTGAAGTTGGCTTGTAGAAGTTGCGTCAGGAGGGTTGTAGCTTGTGTTATTGGTAAGTAATGGAAGGAAGGTTATCTGAAATCAAGTGGAGAGTTGTAATACCAGATGTGCAGGAGTTTGGCTCAAAACACGTGTGCTGAAGTGAGGTAGCCGGTAGAAGTTTCAGGCCTGTGGTTGTGTGTCTTTTGTGTATTTCACTGTGGCTCAGTTTAGTTGGGTGCATTTTTGGGAACTCACCTGTGCTCCTCCAGGTGAAATCTCACATAAGCAAAGGCGAAATTTGTGTTATGCTCAAATGGTTACCTAATATACCAATAATTTGGAACAAATTCACACTTTGAAACAGATTTTCTAGCAACATTGACTGTACTCCTGTGTGATTTTTGTGCAATTCAAAGCATTCAGATCATTAGAGGTTTGGGTCTTCTCTGACTATGCCATGTACTTTTCCTGTTAAATGCCCTCTAAGAGGTAGGGGTCATGATTTCTCATTCCCTGTCATTGGGCTAGCATAGATATGGGAGAAGGGACACTCTCACCTTTTCTCTCCTGCATAACTCCTTGCTTTTCAAGAATTGATTTACAAGTCTTCCCTGTAGACTTTGGAGTCACTGCAGCTATAATCTTGTATTTGCTCTCATCCAAAAGGACCCATTTCCCCAACATCGATGACTTCAGTACCTGACTTATATTTTTTTTTCTTTCCACTCCACCACCTATCATCATCTTCAGTGATGTTTTAACTTCTTTTGTGGGGTCTCCATTGATAACTTGATCTCTTAGATCCAAACACTGAGAAGCTACCAATCTTCATGTTCTTTTCATGGCAGCCACTCCCACACTCCTCATCACCCTAGTCTTTTCATCAGTATCTCTGCTGCATATTAGTAGGCCTGAATCAAGTGTATGTCATTTTCTCATTTTTCTCTATTTTCAGGTGAAATTTAAGCATAAGAACATTGTTTAGCAATGCATTTCCTATTTGGTCTATCTCATTTGCCTATGTGCAAGCCATTAATATAACCATCAGAGCCTACACCTGGCCACATCATTGACTTGCTTTACCAAATGTGAATAAGAGCAGAATGTTGAGATTCAACTAGTGCTAGGAATGCTGCAACCTTATATCTTCTCCAAGTAAAAACTATATGAATTTTCTTTTAATACAAAGATTTTTCTTCTGTATTTCAGTCCCTGCTGCTGTGTTTTTAACTTTCCATTTTGTTGGAGAGATTAAAGAAAGAGGATCATTATGAGTCTTTGAAGAAGCCAAAGGATGGCAGTTAGATTAAAAGCTTTTTATTCTGCACTTTGTATTTTCTTTGGTCCTTATTTTCATATTGAACATAAGGTATCTGCTGCACAGATTGCTTTCAGAAAGATGAATTTGACTAAAAATCATACTATGCATTCATTCAATAAACATTTATTTTTGAATGCCTCCTATAATTCAGGGTCTCTGCTAGCTCAGGGCACATAAAAATGAGTGAGAAAAAATTTTTGCCTTTAGGGAGTTGTAATGGATTTCATGGTGCTCTGCCCATATAACATCATCCCAGCAGATGCAAGTGCTGGTGCTTGCCAGTTTTTAGCTGAGTCTCTCTTTGGTCCTCGTCCATAACTCATTTAAGGAAGCCTACCTCCCAGAGGAAGCCTGCATCTAATGACTGGTAAATATGGGGATTATTTCTCTTGCCCTAATTTGTGACAACTCTGAAGGGCCATCCCAGCTTCAGAGCTCCCATAAGATTGGCTGAGGCTTTTGTTGTCATTGCATCAATTCACAGCGCAATTTCTCCTCCCTGTTTCCTCCACTCCCCCCCACAATCCTTGATCCTGAGAACATAAGAACACATTCCAGTGACCTTCCTGTATGCACATCTGTATTTCAGAATCTGATTCCTGGGGAGGCTGCCTGCAATGAGAATTCACTGTCTGTCTGGAGGATTAGTAACTGTGATAATGTTCGTCACCTTTTATTTCATGTTCTTCTTTTTTTGTTTTGTTTTGTTTTGTTTTTTTAATTTCCCTTGGAATATCAATGTCTTTGTTACTGGTTTCTAAAAATTCATTTATGACTAAGGATGTTAACCATTTGTCATGTACTGCAAATGAAATACTATGTTTTATTACCATCAATTTACTCTGATGTTTTGTATTTTGGTTGTGTTTTAAAATATAATCATGTTGTATTTAAAAAAATAGAAAATTAGTATAGATACTCCATGTCACCAACAGCATTAGCAATTGTGATCATATTTTGAAATTTACTCTAGTAGAGGTTACCCCATGTCATTAGGATTGGGATGGAAGTGGGGTCAGGAAAGGTTTTCTAGAGAAGGTGACTTCTAACTTTAGATTTTTGTTATCAATAAGAGTTAAACAGAGATATGAGCAGGAAGGAGTGAAAGAGAAGGCCTTTCTGGACAGAGAAAACATTATGTGCAAAGGCAGACCTATAAGTGGGCTTGGCACATTCAGAAACTTCTGGTAGGCCAGTATGAATTGAGCTTACTGGCAAGAGAGAAAGTGGGGAGATGTGATGATGAAGTGGAACTCAAGACCCAGTTCATGAGGACCTTGCATCTCATGCTGAGGAATTTGCATTTTATAATGAAAACGTGGACTTTTGAAGTTTTAAGCAAAAAAAACTTAGAAGGTTATATTGACAATAATGTGAACATGAGTTGGAATGAGGTGAGGGTGAGATGAGACATGGAGGCCCTTTAAGAAGATGTTGTGGAAAACCAAGTAGAGAAAGTGGATAATATCAGGGCAGACAATAGGATGCAATGAGAGGATCTGGGGATTCATTGGATGTAAGGGATAAGGATGAGGAGATCTATCATTCTAAGTTGAACTTGTAGGGAGCATAGAAGAAGTGATTTGAGGGACAAATATGTTAATTTTAGTGTTGTACACATTGAGTTTGAAGTATTTATGGGGTATCTGAGAGGATAGATTCAAAGAAAAAGAGACAAAAGGAGAGAGAGAGACAGAGACATATAGGCTGTACTTAAAGCTGTGACTTGGGTTGCAGGGAAGAATGGACAGCATAAGGAGAGAGAAAACGCAGTCGCTTTGGGGAAATCAGCGTATTAAAATAAGATGAAGGCAGGAGGTCACAGAGACAAGCTTCTAGAATTGGCGCTGTTGACATGGTTACTATCTACTTCATAACAAGGTGAAGACATTTTTTTAAGTTTTCAAGTGTTTTATACTCTGTGTATTTAAGTATTTTTCACAATATTTTTTTGGGGGGGTGGGACAATTACCTTTAAACTATAACTGAGGAAATTAATTTAAGAAGGGTTCTGTGATACTACTCTTATTATATAGTAAGTTGATGGCTTGGCCAGGCTATTTATTTGAAAGATGAGTGGAAAGTAAAGACCTAGGGAGAGTTCAAGTTAGTTTACAAGTCATTTCCTCCCATTTGCAGCAGAATATGACTTTAGTTATCATATCCTCATGAACCAAATTATTCTGAAAATATTTTTAGACATTCACATGTATGATATTTTCAACATCCCAAACTTTCCTTCCTTCACACTTCCTCCCCCCATAACATTTTTTTCTGCCCTCTTCTTCTGATTTAAAGTTAACAGCTATTGACAAAAACTATATACAATAAAATGTAAATATTGATGCTATACCTGATCTTTAGTAATTTTTTTAAGTCAAATCTTTTAATAAATGTATTCATAAGGCAGGTTATATAATCTCACATTAAACTACATATTATCTCAAAGTGTGGCATATGACATCATTCATCCTCTAAATTATTTCTGCTTTTTAGCCAGTATGATTCTTAATATGGATGCATATGGCACACCACATATTCCAAACAAGCTGCAGTTCTTATTTTTTTTCTCTTGTTGCTTTTTTCTTTATTTAGAATGAATGATTCATAGTAGCTTTCGGAACTTACAGGTATTTAACAAAGTGTAGGTTGTATGGTACATTTGTGACCATCAAACATTATGTCTTTCAGCAGGCAATTAAAAAGGGCAAAATAGTCTAAATGAATTTTTAAATACCTTCTTCCAATCATTAAGCACAGTGACCACAGCCATATTTTGTAAATGTAGAACACTGGAGTTCTCACAAGTATGCTCGTTACAGTCGTTTTTATTGATGATCTATCTGAGCTTCATTTCCTAGCTGAGAAACCTTGTCGGTCAATTTATTCCAACATAACACCATTTGGTTGGGTAGTTATTAATCCTGTAATTGTTCACAGTATGTCAGGAATAATTCAGTTAATTATTACAATATGTCTTACTTTGCTATGTTTCTCTATGTCAGAATACCCTTTGCATATATTGTAAGAAAAATCAGATGCTTATTTAAATTCTAGACATAAAAATTGATTACTAACTAAAAATATAAAAGAAATATCTTTTTTGTTTGCCCTACATAGAATATCTGCTAGCCTAGATGCAGGCTGATGAATTATAACCTCCTGATTTTAATTGATCCATCATCTCTATTTTTTTTAGGAATCTGGAAGAAGGAATTATTTTAACTATTAGTTTCAATTAAATGTCATAGTGTAACAATTCACTCTCGATCATATTAAAAAAAGAATTTAATTTTTTTTCCAGCACAATATATGGAAATAGAGCTAATGTCTACAGTTCCATTATGGCCATGAAATTAAATGATGTACAGCTAGGTAAAAAGCATGATGATGTACATAATAACTTTCATGCACAGAATTAAATTTGGTTAAAAGTATTTGGGGTTGGATATGACTGAATGGATTCCAGAATGTAAAACCCTATCAATAAAACATAATAATGTATGGATTATTACATTCTAACACTCACAATAGTTTATTTTAGTTCACTATAGAAATGGAAAATGCAATATTCATTATGTAGTACTGCACTTGCATTAAATCAAGTTCAGCAGGGGTCTTCCGTGAGAGAAAGGTGTACAACCACTGAGTTACAGTTAGCTTCTGTAGCTAGCTTCTATCTTTCTATGAGCTTGTTAACTAAACTAACGTCCTTTTTTCAGGTCAAAGGAACAACAGTATTAATTGGCTGTGGCCAAAGCACTCTGCAGGAATATAAAGGCAAAGATGATTTCATTCCTGTTGATGACAGTGAAGGAGCATAGAAACAAAATAATAAACACAAAAATGCATTCTATTTCATCAGATAAAAATCACAAGCGTTAAAGAAGAAAATGTGATGTTAGCTGGAGATCACTTAATTTGGAGTCATTTCACTCTAGATTTGCTACAGCGTTTTGTGAGTTTAGGCAAGTCATTAAATCTTAATTTACCTATAAAGATGGCATTTTAATACTTACTGGACATAACAATAGAATGATGTATTATAGTAGAACCTCTTTTTTAAAAAATGTTTAAGCACTGGACACATGTAAAAAATGATGGAGGCTCAAAAGGAGGGGATATGGGGATATATGTATGCATATGGCTGATTCACTTTGTTGTACAACAGGAACTAACACAGCATTGTGAAGCAATTATATTCCAATAAAGATGTATAAAAAAATAAAAGCTACGGTAAAGGAAAAAAGATTATAAATTTGCACCTAGAATATTTAGAATTACACACCAGTGCTAATGTATATTAGCAATGAATTAACTTATTCACTACTTCTACTATCTATTGATTTTTCTGAGGTACTTCATAGCTTAACATACTTTATAATATTTTTGGTATACATGATTGTAGTATAATAAAGAATATATCTGGTCCTTGTCCTAGGTTCCTGGCATAGAGCTTCAAAAACCCATGGAATTTTCTGAGTGAAGAGTGTTTTTGTTGAGCTAATGCTGTGACTCATTGTTGGGCCTTATATAGCTTCAAGATGGGGAAACTGGTTCCCAGGAAGGCCAGCCACATATTAAAGGTTGGAACTTTGAGTCAGCCCGGCCTCCAGGAAGGGGAGGGGGACTGGAGAATGAGTTCTATCATGTGGCCAGTGATTTAACCAGTCATGCTTACATAATGCAACCCCAATACAAACTAAGGTCAAGAGGCTTAGTGGAGCTTCTTAATGGGTAACCCACGGATATCCAGGGAGGGTGATGCACCTGACTCTTTTGGGAGAAGTCATGGAAGCTCTGCATGTGGGAATGTCCCAGACCTTTCCCTTTGTGTCTCTTTCTTTTTTGGTTGTTTTTGACATATATTTTATAATAAAACTATATTTATAATCAAAGTGCTTTCTTGAATTCTTTGAGCTATTCTAGTGAATTATTGAAGCTGAAAGGGTTGTGAGTAACCCTGGAGTTTTAACTGATCAGGCAGAAGTGTGAATTGCCCCTGAGACTTATAGCTGGCATCTGAAATGAGAGAAGTCTTGTGGAGAACTGAGCCCTTAAACCTATAAAGTCAGACAGTAAAGGTAGTTAGTGCCAAAATAGTATTGCACTACTGTACTTGGAGTGAAAATGGAATATTTATGATGGAGAAAACAATCAGAATATTTATTTTCCCTAAACATAACAGTATGTTGCAAACTGAAAAAAAGAAATTCCATAAAAGATTACTATAAAAAGTGTACAAGATAGCATATTCAATTTTCAAGGACATATAAATTATATATAGTGCAAAATGCCTTGATGAAAGTCAGTTGAATTCAGCCATCTAATTAGCTCTGTTAAAATTTGAGAATGTAATTCTATTTTTTAATTCACTGACTTTCAATAAATAGGTGTGCCAAAATTTTAAGGGACAGTGTGGTGGAATGTAAAACCTGATTATACTACTGCTATAAAAGTCTAGGAATGCTATAAAAATAATTATAAAATACTACAAATATTCCTTTAAATGCACACAGAACCTTAAATAAAGTAATTTAAATGTTTATGGAGTAAAAACAGAGAAAACTAAAGCCCTGTAAATATCCTATTTGAAGAAAGAGGGTGAGAATGATGGGAGGATGTTGGCTTAGGCCAAAGTGTGCTGAGGCTAGAGCTGGGGAAAATGTGTGAAGGCCACATATTTGAGAGTTGGAATATTTGGGGCTGCCTCCTTAAAGCTGTATCCTTGAGAGGTTCCATGCTCAGTAAAAGTTTGTATTAGGAAGAAAAATCTGCCATTTTTTCCCCTGATAGTCTCGTAAATTTTGTTATCTGATCTTCCCTCTTATTAAATATATTAAAATGCATTAACAGACTAACAATAATATAAAGCATACTCAGAGGCCAAAAACTAAGTAAATGTAAATCCTTTGGCGTAAAAAGCAGTGGAGCTGGCTTAGGCCTTGAGGTTATTTGCCTCATGTGGTGAAAAATGCCATGGAATGCCCTAAAGGATTATTCTAGCAGAGTGCAGGTGATGATCAATAAACCTGTCACCTATGAGACTCCACTGTAGGAAAGATTTCTGTCTTGGTTCTGGATAGAGATGAAAAAAAATCTTTGAAACTTCCTATCTAAAAGCTGGATCTTGGGGCTTCCCTGGTGGCTCAATGGTTAAGAATCTGCCTGCCAATGCAGGGGACACGGGTTCGATCCCTGGTCCGGGAAGATCCCACATACCGTGGAGCAACTAAGCCCGTGCACCACAGCTACTGAGCCTGTGCTCTAGAGCCCATGAGCCACAACTACTGAGCTCACGAGCCACAACTACTGAAGCCCACGTGCCTAGAGCCTGTGCTCCACAACAAGAGAAGCCACTGCAATGAGAAGCCCATGCACCACAACGAAGAGCAGCCCCTGCTCACTGCAACTAGAGAAAGCCCGCACACAGCAATGAAGACCCAGTGCAGCCAAAAATAAATAAATAAAATAAATAAATTTATTAAAAAATAATAAAAAATAAAAACTGGATCTCAGGTGGCTTTGCAACTCAAAGTCACATTATGTGGCAGGTCTGATAAACTCAAGACAGATACCTGGCAGATAAAAAAATAATAATAATCCTCTCTGGAGGGATAAACATTGCATAGCAGAACTCAGATAATTTTCACAGATAAAGTTTTAAGAAATATGAAGTCTCAGGTGAAAATTTTCAAAACATTCAAGCAAACAAGTCATCACTGATTTTATTCAACAGAAATAATAGATAACAGAATTAGACCTGCTAAGAATTCACATATAGGAAATATAGAGACTAAGGAATTTATGGGACATCATCAAGCAGACCAATGTAAGCTATATGGAACCACAGAAAGAGAAGAAAAAAATGAAAGGGGGATAGGACTTATTTGAAGATATAATGGCCCCAAACTTGAAGATATAATGGTCCCAAAAGTCCCAAATCTAGGATAAGAAATGGACATCCAAACTTAAGAAGTTCAAAGGGCTTAAAATATTTGGAACCTAAAGTGGTTCACACCAATACACATTATAATCCAAATATCAAAAGTCAAGGACAATTTTGAAAGCAGCAAGAGAAAAGTGACCCATCATGTACAAGTGTTCTCTCATAAGATTATAAGCAGATTTCTCAGCAGAAAAAGTGAAGCCAAAAGAGATTGGATGATATATTCAAAGTGTTGAAAGAAAAAAAAATCTGACAACCAAGAATACTGTATCTGACAAAACTGTATTACAAAAATAAAGGAGAATTATGGATCTTCCCATATAAACTAAACTAGGAAAAGTTTATTACTACTAGTCTATCTAAAGTACTGCTAAAGAGAGTCCTTCAAATTGAAATAAAAGGCAGCTAGAAAGCAACATGAAAACATATGAAAATATAAAGATATCTGGTAATGGAAAATCTATAAGTTTAGACAAATACATATGCAGAACTCTGTAATACTCTAATGGTTGTGCATAAATCACCTTTAATTCTGGCATAGAATTTAAAGGTAAAAGCATAAAATAACTAAAACAATAAAACTGTGTTAGTGGATACAAATTATTTTTAAAAATGTAGTTTGTGACATCAATAACATAAGGTGAGGGCAGAGAGATGTAAAGGAGTAGAGTTTATGTCTGTGATTGAAATTAAGTTGCTATCAGTTTAAAACAATTTACAAAATAACAATGGTAAGTCCTTTCCTAACAGTAATTACTTTAAGTGAGAATGGATTAAATTCCACAATCAAGAGACACAGAGTAACTGACTGGATGAAAAACAAGACCCAACTAAATGATATCTACAAGACACTCACTTTAGGTATAGGGAAATATATAGACTGAAAGTAAAAGAATTATAAAAGATATTCCATGCAAATGGTAACCAAAAGACAGCAGGGGTGGCCACACTTATATCAGATAATATAGACTTTAAGTCAAAAACTGTTTTAAGAGAAAAGGAAGGAGATTATATAACAAATAAAGAATCAATTCTCTCAGAAATATAGCAATTATAAATAAATATACACCTACCAAGAAAGAATCCATATATCTGAAGAAAATATTGAGAGCATTAAAGGGAGAAATAGACAATAATATAATTATAGTAGGAGATTTCAATACCCCACTTTCAATAAAGGATGTATCAATAGACAGAAGATCAATAAGAAAACAGGACTTGAACAACTCTATAGACCAATTGAACTTAACAGATATATAGATAATATACATTCTTCTCTGGTGTGCATGGGACATTCTCCAGGATAGATCACATAATAGGCCACAAAAAGTCTTCTTTTTTAATTTTTATTTATTTTTTTTTTAATTGAAATACAGTTGATTTACAATTCTGTGTTTGTTTCAGGTGTACAGCAAACTGATTATATTGATATATACATATTCTATTTCAAATTCTTTTCCTCTATAGGTTATTACAAAATATTGCACATAGTTCCCTCTACTATACAGTAGGTCCTTATTGGTTATATATTTTATATATAATAGTATGTATCTGTTAATTCCAAAGTCCTAACTTATCCTTCTCTGCCTTTTCCCTTTGGTAACCATAAGTTTGCTTTCTATGTCTGCGGGTCTATTTCTGTTTTGTAAATAAGTTTATTTATATCATTTTTTTTAGATTCCACATATAAGCAATATCATATGATATTTGTCTTTCTCTGTCTGACTTACTTTACCTAGTATGATAATCTCTAGGTCCATCCATGTTGATGCAAATGACATTATTTCATTTTTTTTTATGACTGAGAAATATTCCATTGCATATATATACCACATCTTCTTTATCCATTCATCTGTCGATGGATATTTATGTTGCTTCCATGTCTTGGCTATATAAATAGTGCTGCTATGAACATTGGGGTGAATGTCTCTCTTTGTATTATAGTTTTCCCCAGATATATGCCCACGAATAGGATTAAAAGATCATATGTTAACTCTATTTGTATTTTTTTAAGGAACCTCCATACTGTTCTCCATAGCAGCTATACCGATTTACATTCCCACCAACAGTCCTTTTTCTACATACCCTCTCCAGCATTTATTATTTGTAAACATTTTGATGATGGCCATTCTGACCAGTGTGAAATTTAGAAGACTAACATCACATCAAGTATCTTTTCCAATCACAATGGAATTAAACTAGCAAAAGAAAAACTGGAAAATTCACAAGTGTGAGGAAATTGAGCAACACACTCTTGAAAAACTTATGAGTCAAAGAAATTACAGGGTAAATAGAAAATGTATTTAGACAAATTAAACTACAACATACCAAAACATATGAGGTGTAGTAAAAGCAGTATAGAGAGGAAGTTTATAGTGATAAATTTCTATATTTATGTAGAAGAAAGATCTCAAATCAACAACCTGAATTTACACCACCAGAACCAGGAAAAGAATAACAAACTAAACCTAAAGTTAGCATAAGGAAGGGAGTAATAAAGATTAGGAAAGAAATAAACAAAATAGAGAATAGAAAAACAAAAGAAAAAAAAGACAAAATGAAAAGATCAACAAAATTGATAAACTCTTAAGTACACCAAGAAAAACAGAGATAAGTTTAAAATAAGAAAAGTCAGAAATGAAAGAGGAGACATCACAGTTGATGGTACACAACTAAAAAGATCAAAAGAGACTACCATGAACAAGTATATTCCAACGAAGTAGATAACCTAGGAGAAATGGATAAATTTCTAGAAACATACAACTTACCAAGACAACATCATGAAGAGACAAAAAATTTGAATAGATATATAACCAATAAAGAGATTGAATCAGTAATCAAAAACCTCCTAATAGAGAAAAGCCCAAGACCCAATAGCTTTTTGGTGAAGAGACAATACTTTCTCCATTATGTAGCTTTGGAAGACTTTTTGAAGATGATTTGAACATAACCAAGTATATTGCACACTTAAAAATGGGTATGCTTGTACATTTTATGTTATGTGTTCACCACAATTTAAAAAAGAGAAAAAAATGATTGAAGACATAATTTAAAGAATAAAAAAGAAGGGAATGAGAATCTAAAAGAATAATATATGTAGAATGATAAGTAAAAGGACCATATAGAACTTTTAAAACTAAAGAATATGGTCATTGAAATTGAAAACACGATGATTGGTTGAGCTGAAGAGTCAATTAGTAAAGCAGAAAACAGATTGTAAAAATTACACAGAATGCAGCAGAGTGAGATATAGAGATGGAAAATATGAAGAGTTCAGAGACATGGAGGAGATAATGAAATGTCTAGCAAATGCCAAAAATAAGTTCCTGAAGGAGCAATAGAGGGAATGAGAGAGGCTCAAGGTTTAAGAAAGAACTTTGAAGAGAATTGCTGAAAGAACTGTTTACTCAGATTTAGGAAATACAAAGAATTCCTAGTGGATTAAATACAAGGAAATTCACACCCTGACACCAGTTATTTAAATTATTTGACTCTAGACTCAAAATAAAGATCTTCTGAGCAAAGAAAAAAAGAGATTGTAAAAGCAAACAGAGATCTGCAAAGAAATAATAAAGAAACTTACAGCAGATATCTCTAAAGCAAAATTAAAAACCATAAGAGATAAGTAAGATCTTCAAAGGGCTAAAATAAAAACAAATGAACCTAAAACAAGTTATAAAATCCAAGAATATAATTAAACAAGGAATATTTTAATGTAATTCCTTCTATTCATTTAAAGATGCCATTAAGTGAAAAGGCAAACTGCAGATGAATACTCATACGTGTACTGACATAGGACTTGGATTGAAGTAAAATAATTCCTACAAATACACAAGTAAAAAACAGTCAATCCACTACAATAAAACAACAAATTTCTTCAATAGAACTTTAACACCAAAAGATGGCTAATGGGCCAATTAAAATATGAAAACATGTTCATAGTTGTAAGATTATCAGTGAAAATCCAAATTAAAGCCACAGTGCACAGCCATCAAAATGGTTAAAATTTTTAAAAAGTGACAAGTGTTGGAGAGTCTATGGGTCAATTAGAACCCTCTGTAGAAGAAAAGTAAATGTGTTTCAATGAAAAACAATGTGTTATCTAGAGCACAGTCTTGTAAGTCATTTGATTGTAGCTTTTCTTTGTCCTCAAACTATTTTACAACAATGCATTGTCTGTATAGGACACACTCTTTCCAGTAATCTGGTTCTATCTCTGTTTATTATCTTTCAGCCATTTTCAACTCTATATAAATATGTTTTTTCTTTGGATTCTCTTTTAAACTGATGATAACTTCAGCCTGCTTCTCTCATTGAATGTGTTAAATAAAATTTTAAGGTGTTCATTTTTATATCTGTATGATATATTATGAGAGCCATAATTCTATCCATTTATGAAAATTATCTTTACTCTCTTACACTGCTGGTGGAAGTATAAAATGGTAGCACTCCTTTAGAAAACTCTTTGGCAATATCTACTTAAGGTGTACATATTCATATACTATGTATGTATCTTTACAAAATATGTGTATATGTGCACTAAAGACAGGTGCAAGAGTGTTCATATTAAGACTTATTCGTAGTAGCCTATGACTGGAAGCAATCCAGATGTCCACAACAGCACAGTGGTGAAATAAATTGTGTTATAATCAAATTATGAAATGTATCCATCAATGATATTTGAAACAAACAACAAAAAGAGAAACGCTCTATAAAACATGAATGGATATTACCATCATAATGTAGAATGAAAGAAGCCCAAACAAAACACTACATGTATAATTCCATTTATATAAAGTTAAAAAAAAGGAAAATCTAATCTAGAAGTAGTTAACAACTGAGGACTATTGTTATGTTGAGGCAGGGGAATAAGAACTGAATGGGACATGAAGAAAGACTCTGGGGTGAGAGTAAAATTCTATTTCTTGCCCTGGTTTGGGTTTATTGATATGTTCACTGAACAAAAATTTATCAGAATCTGTATGTCAGTTTCATGAGCATTTCTCAATGTATGTTACACTCCAACAAAAATATATACATATTTGTATATATAATGCATATGTCTGTCAAAAAAGAGGATAAAATAAAAACATTTTCAGATAAAGAAAATTATCTGACCCACAGACTCTAGCTAAAAAAAATATTAAAATATATCTCATTAAGAAGAACATCATACTTCGAAGGAAGGCATGAGATGCAAGAAACAATTCTTAGCTACACTCAAGTGTAAAAAATTAGAAATGCATTTATTTTGTAGGGCAATATTGTCCCACAATATTGTCTTAAAACTATCTTGATAGTAAACACTAAGCGAAAACATGTGTAATTACTATTACACATGCAAGTCTGGATGCAATATTGTCTTAAAACTATTGTGATAGTAAAAACTAAGGGAAAACATTTATAATTACTATTTGACAATTTTGACCTATGAAAACAAAAATTACATATACATTTAGTTCAAGTGAATGAGTGATTATTCAGGTTTTACTCTGACAAAATGATATCATAGTATCATGACAATTTCTATTTTGCTTACATATTCCTGAAATATTTTTCTAACTTTACTTCTCAGAGGGTAGTGGCCAATTTTCAGGTGGGGAGACTCTCTGTGATACGAACTTGAGAGAGAATCAGATTGAGAGAAAGCTTTTACAATTTTTTCTTACAGGGACTTTTGAAAGTTTTATTACTTGTCTCTATGCCTTGGCAGATAAGAAAGACAGAGACTTGTCTATTTTTTTCTATTTTGAACCCTCAGAATCGAGAAGAGCTCAGAATGAGTAGGTAGGCATTAAATATTAGCATAAATGCACAAATGAATACTTCTATTTTTATAGCTGGTGTATCAGGAAGGCAAATAGAAACATATTAATTGAACACTTACTGTATTCTTGGCACTTTAAAATTTTTAATATTTATTAGAATTTCTTATAACAAAAGTTATATGTGCTTATTATTAACATCTACAAACATTCTAGAAATATGTAACAGAAAATGAAAATCCACCTAACCCAGTTCCCAAGGTTACAACCATTTATATGTTGTGGCTATTCCCCTAGATTTTTTCTATCATACATATTTACATACTATACATTTAAAGCCATCTTGAAAGGTAAAATCCAAGCCATTGATTTGGGCTTAGTATTTCTTTACACTTTCATCACTGGAGTTCTTTTCTCTTTGCTCGATAGTGAAGTCCGACCCTTTCTTCTCAGAAATGATATGAAGGATTGAGGACATGTTTTATGAATAAGATCTAGAGAGTTGGTTCTCTCATCCTATCCTCACAATATCCTTATGAGTAGACACCATTAACCCCATTCTTAGTAAGACACTCAGAGATATTAAGGAGCTTGTCAGAGGTTCACACAGCTAGTTGAACATTTAGTTTTGCTTCACTAAAGTATCTGTGCCCCATGGATCTTGGCTTGTCTTTTCTATACAATAGCCAAACTCAACATGAAAAGACGTCAGTTGCTCTAGACATCCAGAGTTAGTATTACATTGTTCAGTTACATGGAATGGTTAAGTAAAGCTTGTTTTCACACTTGTCATCAACTAAGAATAGTGTTTGAGTTTAAATTCAAATGTCAACTTTAGTTTCATTTAAAATAATCAAACAAGGGGAAAACAGAAATGGACCAGTTTGATGGGATAAAGGTAGCACCTGACACCAGTAGAGTAGAGATGTGTGGAGTTGAAAATGTATGTCACACTAGCATAAGATAAAATATTAAAAATTATCTTCAGAAGAGAAAAAACTTAAATTATATGCACTAAGAAAGGATACATTATAAAATCAGTAATAAACTGAATTAAAAATTTAAAGGATGCAAAGAGATTTATCTAGAAACCCAGAGTTTTGCAATTTCCCCTCTAAACAGGTTAAAGTTTTATTTCTGTCTTCTTAAAGGATCATGCAAATTCTCTATTAACAATCTGAGTGGGGCTTCCCTGGAGGCACAGTGGTTGAGAGTCTGCCTGTCGATGCAGGGGACAGGGGTTCGTGCCCTGGTCCGGGAAGATCCCACATGCTGTGGAGCGGCTGGGCCTGTGAGCCATGGCCGCTGAACCTGTGCATCCAGAGCCTGTGCTCCGCAAAGGGAGAGGTCACAACAGTGAGAGGTCCACGTACCGCAAAAAAAAAAAAGCACACACAATCTGAGTGTAAAAAATGTGAAAACACTTATTTGTAAATAAAAATTACTTCATTTGCTCTCTTCGTTATAGCAATGCCTCTTATGCAGAAGTATTTGTATGTTAACGTGAGAGCTAGTTTGATAAAAGAAAGTATGCCTGAGGCCATTACAGAAGAAAAATGGTGACACGTTCTAAACCTTTACAAACAGAAAGCTATAAGAGGCTGTTTAATCATTTGTCTTACAGAGCATATGTTCACATACTGGTGTCTTAGAAACCTGAAGGCATCAACTGCATTTGTCACTAACTCCAACCCAATATTTGTTTTCAATCATTTCTAACCCAAGAGGCCTGGACGATACAAACCCAGTTTAAAGGCTAACAAAATTGTCTTCCCCTCCATGTATTGCAACAAGTTATATACCTCATATAAACGGGGAGGACTTTACTGTCTCTCTGTTCTGGCAGCTCTTATTTTGTTCAGCTTTTCAAAAATGGTCTAAAAACAGTTGTTCCAAAGATTTAGATGTGTCCACAACATCCAGGTGGTAGAATAGGTTTATGTATCCCCCTGTCTAACTTGGACTGTAGTCATTTTTATTTTCTTTGGTGCAAAAAAGAAACCACAAGTGTTTTGCTGGGCATAAAATTAATACATCTGAATTGGTAGTGGGATCCAGGCAGTAGCCCTTTCTGGGAGGTGGCATGGCAGGAGATCCTGGACATGGGTTTTGCAGATTGAAAGGCCTCGCCAAGGTCCAGACTTGAGCAGGTTATCCAGCCTCTCAGTATCTCATTTATTTATTTTTTCTATGAAATGAGGATACAACTACCTATTCCATGGTGTTGTTGCGAGGATTAAATTGAGGAATATCACACATGTGAATGAAAAAATTGCCTGCCATAACAGTAAACAAAGGATGTTGTAGCTATCAAGCCATCACATTACAGCTGCCCAATGGTGAGCCCTGAAGGAACTTGGGATAGAACCAGGATGCCCACCATCAAGCCATCAGCCACTGCAGCCACCCCACAATAATGCACCATGAGGAGACTCAGGATGAGAAAGCACAAGGTACTGGCCCCAGATAGCTGAAGTGCATATTAAAGGAACGATTTCAGTGATCCCAGACTCTTGCATCTTCCCATAAATAGAAAAGTGCTAAATTCCTTAACTTGAGATATCTGGTTTTCTTTAATTAACAGTAATCTTTTGATGTGCTGCCTAGCTGGTCTTTGTTGCAAAAACTCCTATACATCCTGGCTCGCCTTCTTCCTCTTTGGAACAGTTTCTCAGTGTTATCTGAGATGTTGTGTCTCAGGCTTAATCCTCAGTTTTGTCCAATGAGTAAAACAACTCTCAACATTTAGGTTGTGCAATTTTTTCAGTCGACACACACAAAATAATTTCATCATACATGTAAACTCCTTTCCCCTCCATAGATGTCGATTTGATTAGCTTCCCCTTGACAAAAATACAATGTTGACATTTTCCTTACCAAGTAGGATATGGAGTAGAATCTCCTAGAGTTCAGCCTACCAGGTTTTTATGCTTGCCGAAATGACGTATAGAGATGGTTTGACTCTATGTTGAAGATAGAGCACTAAGAAATTGGGTCCATCGCTGTCATTTTCCTCTCAGATTCCTCTCACCTGTCACAACACAGTAGTCATGAAAAATGAAACCATAAATTCAATTTAGAGGGCAATTTGCAGCTAATCTTTGGAGTAATTCCAGTGTGAATAATGCAACAATTTGAATGTATGGTCAGTCAATTCAACCCTGATTTATTAGTATTTAAGAAAGCTTTCTTTCATTAATGATAATTACTGAGCAAGAGAAAATAATTTCTCCAAAAGTATTTATCTTCATATCAGTGTTTTCAGTTTTGAAAAAAAAAGGTTACATTTTTTCTTAAAATTATGACAACTACAAGCTTGTGTATTGCTATTTAAACACACAAGAAGATGTGTTTAGATTTTGAGCAATAATTCTTTCCAGCTCTTGTGTGAACTGCTCAGTCCTAGGTTATATCAGCTTTTTTTTTTTTTTTCTGATATGGCTCAGGTATTTTGAATACCTCAACAGCAGGACCCTGGGATTTGCTATTGATTTCCCACACTCCTTACACCTTGAAGGATGTATTAAAATCTAGCTGCAAAAAGAATGACATTTCTGTTCATATCTTAGAGTCAAGTTTATCTGAGATTTTTTTCCTAGTTATTAAAACTCTACATTCTGACATGTTCAATATACTCTGAGCCAGTGAACTTACAAGAGCATGTTTAAATAGAGGGTAACATCACATTAAAATCTGTAAAGAGTAGTTCTCAGAAAAGGTTTACATACATTTCCTTTTCTGTATTTTATTGCATGGGCTTTAACTGTTATGTGCTTAACTATGGAAACAGATATTTCAAAACAAAGCGAAACAAAACAGAAAGATAAAATGCCTTCTCTTAAAATTATTTTTGCTTCATTCCAAGAAAAAAAACATTATTTTCTATTTATTCTCCCCTCTCCATTTAGTCTACCTAAAAGTCAGGGTCATGAATTGTCCAGATTTTTTATTATTCCATTAAACAAAAACAGTACTTGCAGTCCTAGGTGTATAAAATCCCCTTCAGTTTTGGCGTTCATTAAAATGAAGTAAATAAACAAAAGGTGAATGATAGCCCCAAGGTCGTAGTGGTGACACATGTCATTGCAGGTGGTCTATAACACAAGGATGGGAAGGCATATACTTGAAAGATGCCATTGTGGTGCCGAACCAATTGCTTTGTGGATATGATGGCATTCCATTCCATGCAATGTAATCTAAATTGCAAACTGATCAACTTTACCATGGAGTTGCCCAGAGATTTTATATTTGTAAACTTTAATGTATAGTAGGTATTCAGTCAACACTGAACAGAATTGAAAGTGAATGGACACATCAACATGCTATTTATGGTTTGACTTTAAGTGACAGGGGTTGACAGTGCTAAGTCCCAATGATTCCTGTAAAAAAGTAAATTAGTTCTAGGGTGCTTATGGCACTTGTTAAGCTCATGGGCAGAGGGAGGGTGTACTTCTCTCTGTGGGAACCATGCTCTTGAATGTATATTCAAAATTCTACATCTAAAGAGATAGAAGACCCTTAAACTTGAACTCTCCACACATTTTGCTATGTTGCTTCTATCCTTTTTAGGTTGCTGTCTCCTGACTTTCTAAAATGAGGTCTGGGGTTGAGGTTAAAGGCCCTGGCAGAGAGGAGAGGAAGAGGCGAAGAGTGTGTTTGGAAATGATTCAGCCTCTGCTACAGCCATTTCTCACCTGCCAGGAGTTCAAGGTCAATTCTCTTATCAGATGACACTGTGAGGTTGGAACGACCCTATCTTCTTTTTCCTACTCCAAAGAGCACTGCTTTAAAGAAATGCTACATACACAATGGCATCTTTATTCTATTCACTTTCATACTCTGAAAATGACATGCAATTCTATCAGAAACCATTTTTTATAGTGCTGGTTCAATTATATTTAACAGTTTGCATGCATGTTTTAAGTTTTAACTTAAAACTTATACGTTGTTTTTCTGTTTAGAAAGAAAACAATTTTGTCGTCATTGTTGCTTGTTTTGTTTTCATTTTCTACTGCCCACAAAAAGACTGGTGACTGCAAACTTGGGGAATTTACACTTTCCATTATATCAAAAGAAAATACTTCTTCAGAAGCCTTTCAGTTTTACAGGAGTCAACTGTCTACAGCACCCTGAAGCTGAAGATCCCCTATTAGGACAGGGGATGTTTGGAGGTAGAGGTCTCCTGGCCCATCAGAGCACTGGTAAGGTTTCAGATTTGGTCCAGGCACCTCAGAGGGGCCTTCTCATGGTCCTGTAAGAAGCTGCTGTGTCTTTGTTTGGTTTGGCCTGTGTTATTTGCATTAACTTAAATCTGTGGGTATCGGAGTAATTTTGTGAAGCATTATTTACCTTACCTGAAATAACTGTGGGCTTATTTTATTTGCTTATTTATTTTATTTTATTTTAAAAGTGGGCTTAACATGTCTGCTTGTTTGGTTAGCTAAGTTTAAATTCTTTTAAAGTGAAAATGGTTGTTTCCTTGGTCTAGCTATTTAAAGTAGTGTTTTTTTGTCTTCTTGCCTATTCTAGTGTCTGTGTTAATTCAAACAAGTTTAAAATTCTCATATTGCCTCTGAGGTTTAATTTTTCTGAGTCTTTTAGGTTACATAAATTATATTTGCATTTTCTTCAAGAAAAACCTGTCCCTCTATGCTGTTCCCGACATTATCCCCTTTTAGTCAGAGCTAATTTTGTGTTTCTGTAGTGCTTTTTACTATACCTTTACCATGATACTTATGTGTTTGTTTAATTTTCTGATTTCCTGTCTAAACTTTATTGAGTTTACAGACAGAGTGTAATTCATTTTAGGACACTAGCAGCTTTTATAGCGTGTGATTCATAGTAGGCAATCAATATGTTTGTTCAGTTGACTTTCAATTTTTCTTGTCTAACAGATTCCGAGTGATGCCTATGCTGGTCCTTTCTACTCAAAGTGTTCAACCTGTGGATCAGAAATGGCAACATCACCTGGGAGCTGGTTACAAATGCAGCATGGAAAACTCCTCCCCAAGCCTCAGAATGTGCATTTTTCCAAGCCCCCCAAGTGATTTCTTTTTTTATTGTATTGTACTGTATTGTATTGTATTACTTTTTATACATCTTTATTGGAGTATAATTGCTTCACAGTGCTGTGTTAGTTTCTGTTGTACAGCAAAGTGAATTAGCCATATGCATACACATATCCCCATATCCCCTCCCCTTTGAGCCTTCCTCCCACCCATCCTATCCCACCCCAAGTGATTTCTGTAAATTAAAGTTTTAGAAACACCATAACTCAGTGGTTCTGCGAGTGTGGTCCCTAGACCAGCAGCATCAACATCACACGGCGACTTTTTAGGAAGGCAAGTTCTTGGGCCTAATCCCAGATGTACTGAATCAGAGATTCTGGTGGGAGCGCAGCAATAGCCACAAGATTTCTAGATGATTCTAATGCATGCTAATGTGTGAGAGCTGCTGTTCAAAATGTCATCCTCTTTCCCAGCCTCTCTTGGGAAAGTAAAGAAAATCAGTCAACACCTGGTCTGAACTATGATTAATGCAAAGTAGAGTCAAGACATCAATTATGTGAGTGACTAAAGTATTTATTTACCTCACATAGCAATAAATATCTGGCCGATAAATTCATTGATACAAATTTGAGAATGGTAATGAAATTACATATGAGTAAATTTTTAAGCATATGTAGCCATTAGTTTGATTCAAAATTAATTTCATAGGAGTATTTGATTCATTTAGTCCAAGCTATTCATTTAATCAATAAGAGCATGGAGGCTGACAGTTTAGATGATTTGCCCCCTATGAGAGAGGTATAACATCTAAGCCAGTTTGTCATTTTGCCTGTAGATGTCTTCAGTTAATTTTATTTTTTCTGACCATTTTATTTTTCCTGAGTGGAGCTATCACATCTACAAAAGCATCATAAGTGGATGGATTTGGGGACTTTGTATAGCAACACTCTTATTTTACAGATGAGAATACTAAGGCATGGGGAAGCATGATGAACACTTTCATGTTACTGTATGGTTGGGACATTCTGGGCAAAATAACGTACATGCTATAACTAAAGAAAATAATATAAAATTTTCCTAGATCATTCATTTCTCATATTCCAAGGGCATAGAGCCACTCATCTATTGTGGAGCCATTGGCTCTCATTCAAAGGATAATAAAACAGATTTTCTCTGGAGCCAAATACTTGGCTTCCTCCTCCTCTTCCCAGTGAAAATTCCTTTACTTTATGAAGATAAGGTCTTTCTCTCTTCCTTTCTTCTCTGGAGGGTGGTAGTTGAGAGGACATCATGTAGCCTATATAAACTTCCAGATTCAAATTGTGGGGTTCCTCTCCTTTGGTGGTGTTGGGGGGAACCTGTAGTATGCATATGGTTAGCAGGTTCTCTTTCTGTTCCTCTGAACGGGGAAATTGGGCATAAGGAAACAATGTGATTATTGATGTAAGTAATAGTAGTCTGTCCCTGATTCAGAGAACTTGTGTTTGCTTTCAGGGTAGTATAAACACAGTTGATCCTTGAACCTCAGTAGGGTTAGGAGCATGTGCTGTCAAAAATCCACATAGAACTTTAGTGTCAGCCCTCCCTATCTGCTGTTCAGCATCTTTGCATTCAACCAACCATGGATTGTGTGGTACAGTAGTAAGTATTTAGTGAGAAATCTATGGATAAGTGGCCCTGAAAGTTTAAAGGTCAACTGAAAGCATATATAAAGACATATCTCAGAGATACGCAAGTTCAGCTCCAGACCACCCGACTGCAGTAAAGCAAATCTCACAAAAATAGCAAGTCACAAATTTTTTGGTTTCCCAGTGCATATAAAATTTATGTTTACACTATACTGTACTCTAGTAAGTGCACAATAGCATTATGCCTAAAAAAAATGTACATACCTTAATTAAAAACTACTTTATTGCTAAAAAAATGTTAACCATTATCTGAGCCTTCAGTGAGTCATCATCTTTTTGCAATAGTAACATCAGAGATCACTGATCACAGATCACCAAAACAAATATAATAATAATGAAAAAGTTTGAAATATTGTAAGAATTACCAAAATGCGACAGAGAGATACAAAGTGAGCAAACGTGGTTGAAAAAACTGGTGTCAATAGACTAGGTCAGTGCAGGGTTGCCACAAACTTTCAATTTGTAAAAATCACAATATCTGTGAAGAACAATGATGCCAGGCATAGTAAAGTATGCCTATATTAAAAATGTATCAGAAGTCTCACAGAGGTGAAGAGACCCAACTGAAACTCATTTTAGAAGTGGTGCAAATGGTAAAATTTTCTGTCTTGTTCTAGATTTATTCTATTGTCATTTTGCTTGGACTTTATCTGTAGCCCAGCCTACTTTGCCTACTTGACAAAGGAGGTAAATAGTTAAGCAAATAGACTATTTAAATCATGCAGTTAACAAGCCTGGTTAATTTAGAAAAATAGCTTTATCTTTTTTTTTGAACAATTAATGGGTTTCAACTTATCCTGTTGAATTTAAAGTTCAGGCAGACCTAAGTTTTTCCTCTAGTGTCTGCCACCCTTTGACTCATAAGCCTCAGTTTGTTTATATGAAAAATGGGGATACTATTATTTACCTTATATGAGTGTTGTGAAAATTAAATAAGACAACAACTTAGTGTAGTAGCTGGTACATTTTAAACTACCATAATTCTAATTTAATTCTTAATGTTGCAGATAATGTAACTGAGGTCCCAAAGTGGTTTCCCAGGGGGGATATAGATCATAAGAGGGAGAAGAAAGAATAGAACCTACTCTTGGGCTCATGGTTCATTGTTATATTTCCAATGAGATTCTTTCTCAATATTACATGAGCTTAACTAACCAAGCCTTCCTTTGGGTTTGCAGGGGAGGAAACAGCTTTCCTTAACCCTCTTAGGGTCGCTGGCTGGGTCTGAAAATTGAACTGACAAAGACAGATCAACAGGAGAAAAGCATACAAACTTATTTAATATCAGTTTTATGTGACATGGGAGACTTCAAAAGGAAATGAAGACCTGAAGAAACAGTTAAACCTGAGTATTTTTATGACAGATTTAATAAAGAATGGAACAATATGATGGGGCAAAGAGTATGGGGTAAGTGTAGCAGTCAGGGCCACATCCCTCTGTGTTGGAGGTAAGTGTGTGTCTTTCCTCTGGGTATAGGGAGGGTATCTGTTACATGAGGATCTTTTGCCCTGCTTCAGGGGAGAAAGGGAGATACTCAGAATGACCTTCCTGTTTCTGTGGTTTTCCCAAAATCCCTCAGCTTAAAATATTTAATTTACCAATGTGCCATATATTGGGTTCTAATATGGTAGAGTAATGGAGAGAGATGTTTAGAAGTACAGTCCAGGATTAAAAATGTAAATGAGATATTCAAATGAGGAAGAGAAAAATGTTTCTTGGCATTTTAGTTAGGGCTAGAGAGGTACTCAAATGAGAAGTGGAAGCAACAGTGGAAATAAAGCCATCTTTGATTGATAAAGTAAGACTTTCTTTTGCCTGAATTGAGATTTGACTATTGACCTTGTAGGCTCCATTTTAATTATCTGAAAGAAAAGTCTGAATTGCATCATTAAATTGTCAATTAAGGAGGTACACCCGTATTTTCTGAATCCTAAATATTGGAGGAAAATTAATTCCTCATATGGTTGATTTTCTTGGGTTAAGATATTAGAGTTAAGGTATTTCTATCCCATTCTATCTTGATGCATGTGGCTGGCTACACAGGCCACAGGGTGGTGTCTGCCCACTGGAGGGCAGGTAAGCCTCCAGCACTAATGGGCTAGAGAAAGGATTTTAAAATCATGCTTATCAGCACCAGTGTCAGTGTGGTAGAATTAACTCCCCAAAATGGCTGTCACCAGCATCTCCGTTCCCAGGGGAGTTCTGGTTGCCTTCTGCCTCTCCAGGAGGCTCTCCAAGATCAGCAAGTGGGTCTGATCCAGGCTCCTTTCAAACTGCTGCCTCGATGCTCCTACTTGGAGAAAGTGAGATTTTGTATACACTTTAAGAGTGGAGTCTCTGTGTCCTCGTTCCTTCTTCATGTCTTTAGTTATGGAAAATCTTTTATGCTAGTCTTCAGGTGATTCACATTGATGGCTGCTCTGTAAGTAGTTGTGATTTTGGTGTGCCTGTGAAAGGAGGTGAGCTCAGGGTCTTCTTTCTCCACCATCTTGGACTCACCTCAGCATTTTTTTTTTAATAGCTCATCTTTTGGGGAATTTTCCAAGGCATTCATTAGAGTTAGGAAAAAGCAAAATATTTGTATTTTTTCTTATATATCATCAGTTTATATTTATTAAATTACATAATTAAAACTTCCATGAATAGGTCTGAAAACAAAGATAAATGACTTTTGGCAAATATAAAACTCAAGCAGAAAGGACAATCTGTGTACTGGTGCACTAGAGAGACGAGAGAAAGATAATTATGCTTAACTACTTATTTTATTCACTTATATTTTCTTGAGATTTAATGAAAAGTCATGGATTTTTCTCACATAAAGTTTTTGATGCCAAAATCTAAATATGCTAAATTTTAAAAGAGTTCTCATGGTTGATATTTTAGATTGGCAGCCTTATAAACACATGGATTGCAAACTTCAGCAATCAACCTCATAAGCTCTTTTAAAAGATAATATTGTTGACCTTTGGCATTGAAAAATTTTTCTCTTAGTATTGGTTCTAAAACGTGTATGATTTTCATTATGTCCTAGGGTAATTTAAGGAATAATCAAAATTAACCATCATTTAAACCATCAAATTCACATATTAAAACATATTCCCTGATTTGAATACCCCTCAAACTACGTTAGTTTCAGGATTATTTTTTTTAAGTTTCCATATTTTTAAATCATGTAACTATAGAGATAATATTCATTTCATAAAAGCATTGAGATGATTAATCAATGATTTTTAAGTGTATCACAGATAGAAATTGTAGCTCTCAGCGATGAAAATTATAAATTATAATTGTTCTCACCCTTCACCTTTTGGAGACAAATTTGAAATACCAGATGGATGAAGTTTGAGGACTGATTAATAGAAATAGAGAATACATTTTCATGAAGCATCTATGAGCTCATTTTAAAGTGCTTAAAGAAAAAAATATAGGTTTATTCATTTATAAGGAAAATTTTATAGAGAGAGTATATTGTGATTTGCAGCCAAAAGAGTGAGATTCAAGGAGAAACTCTTATTGTAAGACTTTTATTATTTAGTTGTATAACCTCTAAAGTCTAGAGGAGGAAAGAGTATTTCAAGTAAGTTTGGCATTGCATAGAAAATACTCTCACTCTATAAATTTCTTCTTATAAATGAATAAAGCTATACTTTTTCTTTAAGTAAAAACAGAAGTTCAAAACTGGTCTATTGACCCCATTGTAATAATAAGGAAGGCTAATAGGTCACCTAAAGGAAACTGGTGGAGGTAAAATCTTTAGAAGTCCAATCTGAACTGGATACAAAATAGATACCAGGAGGAGAGCATTCTAGAAGGAGGTCCTAATTTTTATTCAGAGGGCAAAATTGTTGGAGGAATGGGAGATTCAAAATCCGTTATCAGGATTACTGAATATCCAAGGCCTATATACACTATTTACATCTCTTAAAACAGATTAGGGGAAGGATTTTGAAACTGCTTTCAGACAATGTGAGTTCCTTCTGTTATGTATACTGTTGACATTTAAACGAGTCTCAGTAAATCCTGCAAGAGTTCTGCTAATAAATTGTGATGTTGAGTGCTATATAAAGCTACAATTTGTAGATGAAGGGATATTATATATTCATGATATTTGCATATATGATGTTTTATGTGCATTTGCCTCCTCTTCTAAGATTTTTGTATGCCTGGACCTAACTACCTCTCACCATGATAATCACCCTGTTCTGTGCAAAGTAAGCAATAAATAAATAATTAGAGTGTTATTTTCAGGTCCAGGAAATTGCAAATTTTTGGATTTTTTTTTTTTTTTTTTTTTTGCGGTACTTGGGCCTCTCACTGTTGTGACCTCTCCCGTTGCGGAGCACAGGCTCCGGACACGCAGGCTCAGCGGCCATGGCTCACGGGCTCAGCCGCTCCGTGGCATGTGTGATATTCCCAGATCGGGGCACGAACCTGTGTCCCCGGCATGGGCAGGTGGACTCTCAACCACTGCGCCACCAGGGAAGCCCAAATTTTTGGATTTTTAAAAAATGATCATGGTAACCACATTCAATTGCTTTGCTGTTGTTATAGGTAAACAAATCAGAAAGAAAAATTAGTAAAGATGATGGAATTTTGAGACTTTGGAAAAACTTTCAGTTACTCAATCAAGATATTCTCTTCCATCAAATACTTTTTACACAATTTCTCCAGTTTTAAAATTTGAATTTTGTGAATGTGCGAGACATAGACACAGAAAGTGTTGAGGAGTTGTTTTTCTTAGTGTTGTTTTGTTGGTACTTCTGTTGATCACCAGCATGACAGTGAGACCACAGTTGAGAAGAAAGCTGTTGTACAGTTGAAGGAGGCACATTAGATGTAGAGGAGGTGAGCTGGGGCAAGGCATAGCCCAAGGGAACTAGAAGCTAAAGAGATGACTGATGTTGGTGCTGTAGTCACAAACATATGAATGGAAGTAGCAGCAACAGGCAGCAGTGGCTTAAGAATTTGTACCTTACAGGCAGAGTCTGAAGCGTGTTGGCAGCACACGGCAGAAGTGCTGGGGGAAGATGTCAAGGGGGTTGAAAGATTGGTGGTTTAGGGAGGAAAAGTGGCATAAAGAAAAGACAAGGAAAGCTGTTTGGGGATGATTTTAGCTCACACACATGTTGCTTCTACCCTAGGTTGTGTCATAAAGACTCCAGCATTATTTTCATCATTGGAAATGACTCTTCCCAACAAAGTGTGATTGGCATGCATAAATTGAATAAACAGATTTTAATGTATGACCTCTTCAATTGCTTCTGGTGACTTCCTTATGTAAAAACAAAGCTATTACACAAGTCAAACTATTTACATTGTTTCTAGCCATCCTTTCTCCTTGTCTCCTCCTCACGTCCCACTACCCTTCCCAGTTACTCAAGTTGTTTGTCTCTTTGACAAGACGGATTGAAAACCACTCTTCTGTTTCGTGTCTGAATCTGAAAACTATTGGGTGGAAAGCTGACTTCTGCTTGGAAGGTGAATTTTTTCTTCTTTGGTCACAGTCTGATGCATAGTCAGCTACACATTAGGAGATAAAAGCCTTTCCCCCAATTCCAATTAAAGAATTGGAGAAAGGAAGCCTTAGTGAATACAGATCATTCATTCAGTTACCTTTTGTGAGCACCTAGATAAGCCATGGCCAATGAATGTAATAATTTGCAAGATTTCTCTAAGTCTGATTTATTGTTTTTGGATATCCTCTATTTCTTTCTAATAATTAGTAACAAATCCCTTTAAAATGAGAGAGGGCTTGCACAGAAAGAGCAGGTAATTGAGAAGACTCTATGTGGAGTCATGTTCTATAACTGTTCTGGAATCACACTTCCTTCTCTCTTTGCTTGGAAAATGTTCTGACTCAGTGCCCTGGAAAAGTGGTCTATTGGTATCCCAGGAATACAGTGTTTTATTAAAAGATAGAGAAAGATGCAAAATGTGCTATCCTGAGACACTTAATAACTAATCTATAACCGTTGGACTTGAGGACATGGGAAGGGGAAAGGGTAAGATGGGACGAAGTGAGAGAGTAGAATTGACATATATACACTACCAAATGTAAAATAGCTAGTAGGAAGCAGCTGCATAGCACAGGGAGATCAGCTCGGTGCTTTGTGACCACCTAGAGTGGTGGGATAGGGAGAGTGGGAGGGAGATGCAAGAGGGGAGGGATATGGGGATATATGTATACATATAGGTGATTCACTTTGTTATACAGCAGAAACTAACACAACGTTGTTAAGCAATTATACTCCAATAAAGATGTTAAAAAAGTGTATACTCGGTAAAGTTATTAATGACTTCAATTTATTTTTTTATTTCTCTAAAAAACTTTTTTGTCAAATAGGAAATGAGAGAAATAATTCTGGTTGCAAAGATTACTCATGCTTTCCTTTCCTATGTGAAGAGTACAAGAACTTCTGGAAAAACAATGTTAATCTATCAGGGACAAAACAATGTTAATGTCTCTGTTATGTGGTCTCTCAAAAACTGCATCAAGAAAATAACACATTAGTGCAATTTTTAAGGAGTTTTTCAGATCCAAAAGTCCAAAGAAATTCACACAATAATTACTTTTGTTATTTCATCTTTGTTGGTTTCCCTCCAAGTTATTTACCTCCAAGAATGCTTTTCTTTTCTGTCCTGTTTTCTTTCACTGACAGATAATTTTTATTTAGGGAATCCTGCTTTTTATCATTATTATGAGTCTTGTAACTTTAGAAGTTTATTGTTATGTTTTCCAAAGCCAGTTAGATATTCCTCTGGCATAATTTAATTATAGACTTTAAGATTTCATATTGCTTAATCCCCCTCTTCACCAATTGACTGTGAATTTGATTTGTTTTCACACTAAGCATAGTGCCTGGCACAAAGGCAATGGTTGTGAAATCTTTGGTAAATGGATGACAGTATTATTTGCCAGAATTCTGGACACATTCATGGGATATAAACAATTTTAAACTCTTCAATTAATGAATCCATGTGTAACAATATGATTTTTGCCCTTAAAGTACAATAAATATTTATTGATGATGTTGGCGATGACACAGTTACCAGAATAAAGAATGAAGACCCACAGACCTCCCTGCAAGAGAAGGGTGGATAATAAGCTTCTGTTTCCTATTGAATTGTACAAACACATAACAAATATTGATATTGATATTGATATGACTAGGAAAACAATTTTTCTTGTTTAGACAAGTTAAAATAAGATTTCCTTCATGGTGGAGACATAGTCATTGTTTAGGTAGGATGCATAATGCCCTTGTTTTACTGCCTTAGTTGAATGATGTGTTTTTGTTTGGTTTGGTCATGCTTACATTTTATTTCATTTGCGTTTCCAAATGAGCTTCTCTTCAGGACTTCAAATTGATTCATTTGTGTATCCTCCCAGATCTTCCACTGTGCTTATATTGTTCTGTGATATTTTTGTTGTTGTTTGCTTGGTCTTTTTTTTTTTTTAATCTCAGCACTGGAAGAATGCTTTAGCATCAAACCATGGTGGTTATTAATAGGCTGATGGGCTAACTGGGCAATTCATATGTTTATTTTTATACGAAAGAAGGATAACTTTTTTTGTTATTGCTCTGCTTATGTAATTGATGTGCTTAAAGTAAGAATCTTTTTTTTTACAGTTTTCAAGTTTTGTGAGTTTATCCGTTAAACAGATTTGGAACAAGTAATGGGTATTGAAGTGTGATTTGTGCATCCTTCATACCCTGTTGATTTTGAGATATGTCAAGATTTTATTTCCTCATTTTCTGAGCAAGATAAAAATCTGATTTACATAAATAAGCAAAAAAAAACTTTACACACAGCATTCTTTCTGTTATACCAGTGAACTGTTTACATACTAATATTGTAGCTCTCCAAACAGTTCTTATATAAGATTTTAGAACAACTAGCCTACAAAAGCATGCTCAGAATTGCATGCTTCTATGGCTGAAAAAAATGCAAGGCCCATGATGTCAAGGTTCGCACTTGGCTTTTTTATTCCTAGTGCCAACGGGTAGTGTGGTGCATGGTACATATTCAAGAAATGTTTGGTGAAAAATATTGTGCAGCCTGGAATGAATAGTTCTGTAGGGAAATGCATTCTAGTTTGCAGTCTTGAAAATTCTTTTCATTTGTATTTGTACATATATATGAAGCTTCTTTAAGAATGAGAAAATAATATTTATTTTGAACAGCTATTATTCATTAGGCAGTGTGCTAAGTGACATGTATAATTTCCTTAATTTTTCAATTTTATGATATCGACTTTATCCCATTTACAGGATGAAGAAAATGAGGGAGGAAAGTATATCTGGAGTCCTTTAAAAGCAGAAGAGTTTTCTCCATTTGAGTTGATGTAAGAGTGGCTCTGTTTGAAGTCAGGTAAGAGGTAAGATACATTTTTATACTTTCTGGACCTGTGAAACCACTATTTCAATTAATCTACACCTAACTGTGCCATGTTGACTTAGAAAAATGACTTACCAACTTATATTTTTCAAATAAGTAGATTATAGAATGAGATAAAAATGCATATTTTAGCAATTAAGCAAAAGCACAATAATTTATAATAATATGTTTTTCTCTTAATAGAAACATTTAGGTTTATCACTTTAAAGTACCAACGCAAATAGAAATGTAAGATATGAAAGACTAAAGGCCAAAATAACCATGTATTATCTATTAATGCAATTTCAAGGCAACTGGCACCATGTTATCTGTTTTCCCTCATAGCAATATTACTATTTAATCTGTTATTATAAATTTAAGAGTAAACATTAATAGTTTGTGCCATTTGATTAAAATGTAAATCACCTCAAATCTTTGGGGATTGTCACCCGTTCCTTGTTTACAGATGCATGAAACTAGAACATTTTCCTTTTAATATAAGAGCAGTGGCTTTCCTTAGAAATCACATCACTGACCCATAGAGTGTTTGTGCATACTTGTCAGAATGGGATAGATTGAAAAGAGGCAAGAGGAAAAAGTACCTTCCTATCAATTATTTGTGTCAATAATTACCTGCTTGTCATGCAGAGGTGAGGATAATGAGGGTGGAAGAAGGAAGGAGGATGGGAAGGGAATAGCCTGTGGTTTTTAAATCCAAGCATCACTATTTTCTTGACCACAATAGAAGTATATTCTTACATAATTCATGCATTACAGAAGCAAGAATGAAAAAAGTAACCAGGAAGCAAAAATGCATTGATTATTGGCTATTTTTGCAATAGAATAAACTTTTCTGAGAATCACAGTATCACTCAATTTCCATCTATTCCCTAGCCTTGAGAGGCATATTTCTCCATGAGCAGGTCTTTGGTAGAAAAACAGTCCTGTGGCATCACCTCAAAGGGCTTTACTGGGTGTGTTTATCAGGGATTCTTTTTCCAGCCAGCCTTAGACATAGCTCATCTTCATATTCATCAATTGATAAATGAGTTTGGTAGCTTAGTGATAGAAACCTAGAGTCCATTAACAAGAAAACACAAAAATAAGTCTAAGACAATAAAAGAATATCCCAAATATTTGGGAAATTCTATATTTAATGGCTTGTATAAATGTACTTCTATGCTATGTTCTGTATATGAAGGAAGAAAGAAAGGATCCTCCTCAGCAGAGAGCTTTATTTTTAGTGGAATTTATATATATTATCCTTTTATTAACTGTGTAGGTGATGTCTTTTCTGCTATAAAGAGTAGTTCTTCCCATATTAAGAAAGAAACAAGAAGGAAGGAAGGATGGTAGAGAGGTCAAGGTAGGGAGGGAGATTGACATGGAGGTTAATCACTGGACCCCACTTCCCTCTGCAGCTACTTTCCTTGGCAATCTTTTGGTAAGAATTGGTTTCATTTTTCATTATTCATTCCCTTTCTAACACCCTTCATTTTGATTACCACGTTGTATTGCCATCTAATTGTCTGCCAGTGGGTACCACAATAAGCTTGTGGAATGGCATTTTGATTTTATAGGCTAGGTGGGAAACAGGATCAGGGAAGTTCAAGATCACCCCATTTGTCAATGGTAAGCTGAGATTAAAACTGAGGTTTTCAAGACTAAAATGAGTATTTCAAAATCTCCTAATTTCAGTGTCTTCCTTTGTCTTCATTCATTGGTCTGATGTTAAAGCCTTCCATGCTCTCTCCTAAACCTCTATTTTTATCTTTCTCTCTCAGGGATGCTTTACAGAGACACCTTGCATAGCAAATTTAGTTGGATAACAATTCTGAAATTATTGGGAAACACTTATTGGATGGGGTGCTCACTAAGCCCCAAGACTTCATATACAGTTGTCACTTGGTATCTCTGTGGGATATGCAGATACCAAAACCCTAGGATGCTCAAGTCCCTTATATAAAATGGTGTAGTATTTGCATATAAGTGACACACATTCTCCCGTATATTTTAAATCATCTCTAAATTACTTATAATACCTAATACAATGTAAATGCTATTTACATAGATGTAAATACAGCACAAATGCTATGTAAATAGTTGTTGGTGCGTAGCAAATTCAAGTTTTGTTCTTTGGAACTTTCTGGAATTTAAAAGAATAATTGAATATTTTCTATCCACAGTTGGTTGAATCCTCAAATGTGGAACCCATGGATACAGAGGGCCAATGGTACATTTAATCTGGACAAAAATGAGACAGGTTAGGGCCATGCTGAAACCTGTGGGTGTTTCAGGAAGGCTAATTTGCTCCCCCCTCAAACAATATTCTTCAAATATTTGTTTAGCATTTAATTATACAGGACAATGAGCCTTGGATAAGGAATAAGCACAGAAGTGATATCCCCTAAGGTGACCACAGCAACACAGCCCACTTTGAGAATAAAAGCTCTACAATTTCTCCTCTGCAAACAGTCAAGTTGTGTTAGTGGCCTTTGACAAGGATGGGGTAGGGAGTTGCTGAGTGCTCACAGGGTCCCTTCCCAGTCTAAATGGCTAATTTAAATGTTCCTTCTCACCACACACAATAATCTTTCTTCAAGAAGTTTCTAGAAATGTAACTGCCTTTATCTCATACATAGGGGATGCTCTCAGACCCTTACTGATTGGTGCTCTGAATGTTTGACCCAGATAACCTGACTTTATTATTTTTTTCCATTTATTTATCTATTATTTATTTATTTATTTTTGGCTGCATTGGGTCTTTGTTGCTGCATGCGGGCTTCCTCTAGTTGCAGCGAGCAGGGGCTACTCTTCATTGCAGTGTGCAGGCTTCTCATTGCGGTGGCTTCTCTTGTTGTGGAGCATGAGCTCTAGGTGCGCAGTCTTCAGTACTTGTGGCACATGGGCTCAGTAGTTGAGGCATGGAGGCCCTAGAGCACAGGCTCAGTAGTTGTGGCGCATGGGCTTAGTGGCTCCGCCGGCATGTGGGATCTTCCCAGACCAGGGCTCGAACCCATGTCCCCATATTGGTAGGCGGATTCTTAACCACTGTGCTACTAGGGAAATCCCAGAAAACCTGACTTTGTTTTTTGTTTGCTTGTTTGGTGTTTTTTTTTTTTTTAATTTTAGAAATTTATGTTTTTATACAGCAGCTTCTTATTATCCATTTTATACATATTAGTGTATATATGTCAATCCCAATCTCCCAATTCAACACACCACCCTCTCCATCACTTTCCCCCCTTTGTGTCCATACGTTTGTTCCCTATACCAGATAACCTGACTTCTCACTGATAACAGCATTATTATTTCCATTTAATGGAAGCATATCAGCATTTAAACCCTGATGGGAGTTCAAACTCCATGCCCTTTTTCAAATAATATACCAACTTTTCTACCCTCTTTGCTACCTCAGAGTCCTTACTTGCTCCATTTGACCTTCCAGGAATGCCTTTTTACTTGTTACTTGGCCTACTCCATTGACTTTGGCTACTCTTGTCTACTTGATTATCTTCCCAACTTTGACTGCTGTGATATAATTCTAAGCCAGTTTTATTCATCTCTCTAAGACTACTCTTCTTCAGTCTTACAATTCCTTGTCCCATATTTTAAGTGTTTCTTCTTCAACCATCTACGTTCATGGCAGAAGTTACCTTAGAGATTCAATGGGAATTGTTTGTACCCCTTCCACCTCTTGTCTTCAATATGTTCTCACTGCCTCAGTTTTCCCTCCCTGCCATGGTCTCTAAGACTTTTACTTACATCACTAAGATTTCCTCAAAGACGAAATTCTGCATTTCCAGCTGCTAGTGGATATTTCCACTTCAACACCTACCAAGACATCATTGATTTTTTTAATCAAATTGGCCCCTGCCCTCTCCCCTTTTAAGCCAGATTCCTCTCCATCCATCTTACCACTCCCAGTATAAATGACTTTTTTGTGACTCTTGCTTTCCATGACTTAATTTCCATCATGGCTGCTTTGTTTCTGTTACCTCTGCTTCCATAAAGCTCATCTCTCACCTCTTAATGCCAAAACCCTTAGGAGAGGTTCTAACTGATCTCTCTGCCTATATCCCCTTTTCCACCAGCACATGTTCTATGTTCCTGTAGGATTAACCTTCTGAAAATCTAATTGGTATCAATATCTGTCACCTGTCTGTTTACAAAACCCCAGTATCTTCTTCTTGTAGGAGATTAAAATCCATACTCCTTAGTACCTCCAAGCAGGCCCAAAGTTACTTCACCTTTGTTTTCATTTTGTTCTCTCAAGAGCATATTGCTTCACTTTATTCATCGATCCCCAACAGACCTGCTCTTGGCATCTCCCACTGGCCCAGGATGCCTCTTTTCCTGTCTTTATCTACCAAACCCTAGTCATTTTCAAGGCCAAGATTCACTAGTACTTCTTTCATGGATTCTTCTCAGACAACCCCAATGGGAAAGGATCTGACTGTTTCTGGACAACCCTAACTTCAACCAGATCTCTATGTAGCCAGTGAATTCAACCATCACTCAGTAATTTCTAGCTGCCTGTAGGTCAATACCTTTCACAGTGGCAGGTAGAATTGATCAGGGAAACATATCCATCTATCATGAAGACAGCCAAATGACTCTATCATTCATGACCAGTCATGATGCCATCCCTTTGATAGTGAAGACAGCCCCTGTCGCACTGGTCCCCTTTCAGCATCTGCATCCAGCTACAATCTTTAAGTAAGGGGGAAAAATGGCAAATTGTGACTACTGTTCCTCTTCATACTTTATGTTTTAAACTGTGTCACATACATTTTTGGGCATAATTATAAGTCACTAAATTTTATTGGCATAAAGAGAGAACTTTACAGTTTTAAAAAGACAAATTTATTTTTGGTTGCTGAATCAAATGTGATTTAAAGTTTCAGGATGTTTACATTTTATTAGTGACAAGTTGATAGCACATGGGTTTCTTTCTGTTTCTTACAAAGTCAGCAGCCCTACTTTCACTCTCTATTTTGTTCTATTATCAGAGGAGTTTTTTGATACATGTATAAGCAAATATTTTCTTATAGTGCAGCAGAACTGGGATGCTCAAATGTTTTAACAAATCAGGTTTTCCAGTTAATTTGGGTTTATTCAAACCCAAGATACTGAATGTCTTTGATTACTCAGGAGTATTTCTAGATATGAGACATCCTAAGATTGTATTTCAGCATATTCATCTGTATATCATGAAGTTTTTGTAAGCATAAACTTCTTCTGAGTTTTACAGAACTGTTAGTCTCAATTTAAAATTGGCAAATTTTCTTGTCACCAGTTTGCTCTATCAATTTCTCAAGTAAAAATACAATACAAAATAAGTGAGTAGCTAATATTTATTGAACAGCTAGTACGTGATAGGTAGGGTTGCCGTATTTCATGAATAAAAGTACAAGATACTCATTTGAATTTCAGATAACAATAAATAATTGTGTTAGTATATGTATGTCTCATAATATTTGCAGCATATGTATGTACTAAAGAATTCTTATTGCTTATCTGAAATGTGATTGGAGGTTCCATATTTTATCTGGCAACCATAAATATATGGATTATATCTTTGTTTTTACCAGTTTATGAGTTAGTTGTCAGAATTAACCCCATTTCACAGGCGGAAAGACTGAAGCTTAGAGAGTTTAAAGAAATTACCCAAAAGTCATAAGCTAGTAAGTGAAAGGAGTATTTGTTCCCAGGTCTGCTTAAATTCAGAACTGAAGTTCTTCATTTTATTTCCTCACATTAAATTCCTAGAATTGGAATTTCTGGCTGAGAGGTTACAGATAATTTAAAGGCTTTTGATTAGTATTGCCATCCAGAATGTGAACATATTTACACTCCCTGAACCCTCACCAACATTGGTATGATTTTCAAAAATCCTTGCTACTTTAATTAATAAACCATAAAATAACATATTTGCTTATTTAATTTTAGTGAAGTTGTACCCTTTTACATGACTATTTGTATTCTTTTGTGAGGTGAGTTTCTTTAAGGTTGAAAATTTGAAAGCCATCGGGGTGATGTTTCTGCAGCTTGATTCTTAAACTCGAGTGTGCACTAGATCACCTGTAGGGCTTGTTAAGATACATATTTCTGGTCCCTACCTTCAGAACTTCTGATTCAGTAAGTTTTGGGTGAGACCAGATAATTTCCATTTCTAGCAAGTCCCCAGGTGTTGCCAATGCTGCTGTTCTAGAAGCCATACTTTGAGCATCACTGGTCTATAGGAAGGTACAAGATCATAGTATTAAAAAAAATTGCCATTCACTGTTTAGCATAATTGTTACTGATCTCAAAGTTATACTCATTGCCATGCAAGAGGATCACTTTAATAAAAGTCTGAGTACCAAGTTTGATAGAGGACACATTACTTTGATTGCTTTTAAATAATGCAATAAAGTATTTTTTCAACGAATTTGCCAATGATAAAAAATAAAAGCATCAGCTCTTTAGGTTGCGAATGGAACTTTAATGCTTCTCTTTGTGCTACATATAAAAGGAAATTCTGAGTCTATTAAGAATATGACACAACTTTCCCTGAGTTCTTCAGAGCAGCTTTCACCAAAATGGAAAACGTATTTGGTATGCACTTAATTGAGCATAGCAGTCGGTTAAGATTGGTAAATAAGTGGTTAGTGCTGTGGAGTCCTTGACCATCAAGGAACTCCAGACTGTGAAAATGTACCTTTTTAAGCTCTGTGGGCAGGGCCCATGCTTGTCTTGTTCATTATTGTATCCTCAGCACCTAGAACAGTACTGATGTGGTGTCAGTGGTCAGTGCATGGACACTGGGTGAATATAGGAGAGAGTTCCAAGTTCCCTAACACTGTAGCTCAGGATGACTCCAGATTTTACTTATTTACTAAGAGGTGTTGGGAAGGAAAAAAAAATGATAAAGAGGTAAGTTCCCAAGAATAAGGGATGTAACCAGGCTTGGGAACACAGTTCTGGGATGATTTCCTTTAACAGAGTGAAGGGAAGACTTGTTATCTTTATAGAATAACATAAAGTAAGTGAAAAACATCATAATGCCTGACTTGAGGCTGGAAGACTAAGAAGAAATTACTTCTTAGTTAGGAAGGTGAGTCTTAGAGAGAAGGGGCAGGAATAGGTTAAAAGATTTTGCTCTGCATTTTAAGTCATAATAGCAGGGATTTTGCTCATTGATAGTTATAACATAAAGACCCATATAACTATGACTCTGTGTTCATTTCTAAGGCACTGAGCCCTACATTGGAGGACAAACTACTGAGGGATCACTTCAGCAGAGAAACCTGGTCAGTATTATCTGAAGTGAGAACTCTACTACTTTCTTCTGCTCAGCACATTATGTGTATGTATGACCCCTGGCTGATTACAATAAAAAAAGAGGCTTAAATCAGGACCCTACAGAGAGGTACTAATATGACCCTAATTGTTTGGCACATTATAGAAAAAGTGATAAGCTCGTTTAATCAGTCAGACAAGAATAAACAAATAACCCTTTAAAAAAAGTCATCATAACATCATCATTCTCTTCATCCTAGCTTGCTTGAGGTCTGTGTCCCAGCCTTAAAGGCTTCAGTTCTCCAATGATTTCCCATTTCTGATATATTCTTCAGTATGGGTCATTGTTTCTGGTTTACCTGTTAGCTTCACTTCACATGCCATTTTATTGTAGCTCAAGTCCTACTGTATACCTTGTAATTCCTCAGGAATGCAATGCTTTTTCTTGGAATTAAGACTTTGCCTATGCTGTCAATCATGTATCTCCGCATTTATCCACCCCTACTCATTCTTTATTTTTTAACTTGCAGTTTTCTTTATCTGGTCTTTCTTGAATTTCCCACCTCCTAGCCCTGTGTTAAATGTATTACCCTCCTTTGTGTTCTCCCAGTGACCTGTGCTCACTTTCATCATAACGTTAATTATATTATATCATTGTTTTATACATACTTGTTTCCTAGTTTACTTTTAGTCCTGGAAATTTCTTGGAAATTTCTCAAGGACGGTTTCAGCCATCATTATTCATTGGATACTAGACACTCAATAAGCTTATAGATGTTCATTACATCACAGTTGAATGGATACACAAATGAATGAAGCCAGCAGAGCTAAGAAGCCAGGTGCATTTCAAGAAGTGGTTTGAAAGGAAAAAACAGTCATGGGAAAAATTGGCATAGTAGACAAGACCAGAATATAGGCTTTGTTATAATTATCCTGATATATCTTTCAAAAATCAATTGTTTGAAATTTCCATTTAAAGGTAAACATTCTTAATTGCAAAAATTAAAGCCTAGTCTATCTCATTTAAGGTGAAAGGAACTTTACAAAGGACATTGAGAGATATACACTTTCTTCAAGAGGACAAAGAGTTAAGCTCTGGCTGGGTAGCCAGGAACTACCTAATACTCACATTATAGATCAGGTGCCTCTAGAGGAAACTTTACACCCATAGCTGCCAGGCACAGATGGCTTACACCAGAGCCTCTGAGCCTGAGAGTATCTGCTTAGACCTCTGTTGCTGCTGCCTCTGAGAATTGAACAACCTTCTGCCCTTTGCCACCTTCACATAATTCTGCCCTCTTCACATCACTCTCTTCCTAAAATAAATCTGAGGATCATGTTTCTGACCAGCCCATCTACAGAACCTGAATACATGTGTCCCAGCTGCAAGAGAGGCTGGCAAAAGGCTCTTCTACCTGGGGAAACAGGACTTATTGAATAGAAAGCTATAAAATTTAGAAGGGAATTTCAGAAAGTTCGAATAAAACAAATGTCCACTCTACCACCTTAAGAATGTGCATGGGAGCTGGAGGTTGAATTAAGTAGCTTTTGAAATCCCTTTTCCTATGGGACTCTGTTATATCCATTAGCTTCTCCTCCTGGCCTTGATATGTCCTAAAATGCCTTTGAGTTTTGGGTAGAGCGCTTAGTTACCCAGACTATTACACATTTTTATGGCTCCTAACATTTCAGTGGCAATGTTCTTTTCTCTGCTGTTCTTTGGAAGACACACCAATAAGTATTTAGCTCTCATTTTGTGATCTTTTGGAATGCCCTGACAACCCAAAGTTTTTTTGTTTGATTCAGTTTGAATAAGTGTTACTGACATTCTAAAAGTGAACAAGTTGACACTGAAATTACATCAAATGATGGCAAATAGAAGAAGTTCATATTTGGTCACCCCAAGCACTTGATGGCTATGCCTGAACCTGAGGTCTTAAGGGAATAAAAAGGCCCAAATTAAGGACTGACATAGGAAAAGAAGCATTTGGTGGTAATTTTAGCCTTCAGAGCCTCTCAAGGAGTCATGAAGAGTGTTGAAGATGTCCACTTAAAAGATGAAATTAGAAAATTCCACTAGATTTGATTTTTACTCAGCTTTCTTCAGGCAGTTTTGTGTGTCTCAGAGTCAGTTGGGTCTCATGATAGGTATTGAAGTCAGCAGAGCTGGGTTACTCTGTGGCACCAATAAACAGTTGCTTTAAACACGCACACCATCCTCCAAATCCTTTCTCTCTATGCAGTCAATATTCTGATAAGGTCGTAAAACTGAATAGAAATTATTTGGCCAAACTCTTCTGTTTTATTAGCTGAAGAGAATAAAGCCTAATGAATAGGGTGGAGAAAAAAAAGGAATTCCCAAATCTCTCAGCAGAACACATCTTCTAATGCATTGTCTTCCCTTATAGATTTATATTCACCATCTCCACTTTATTGTTGCCTACTCATTGATCTCAGGAGTGCTCTCAAACAAGTCACAAGAATATAAACTATTGTGTTTTCTTAGCCCTCAGGCCACTTAACTTTGCAGCATTTAATCTGTGGACCATGTTCCTGTTTTGCCTCCCTTTTATCCCAAATTCTACGGCAAGGCAGGCTCTTGTTTGCCTTGCCTATATTTCCAGTTCTGTCCCTGAGTCTGCTTCCTTCCTTTGTTTCTAAAAGTGAATATTTCTATCCCTGGTTCTTTTCCCAGTATTCTGTACACAGTGACAATTGACAGTCAAACATCGAACCCTCTACAAGTCTTCAACAATCACATCTATTTAGATGATTTCCCAAATTTATGCCATACCACAGCTGATCATGGCTGTTCAAGATTCAGGAGATGTGTCTTACCTGAGTGGCTATTTCCCAACTTTAACCCTTATTAATTGCAGGACCTTGGGCAAGGTATTCAACCTCCCTGGGCTTCAGTTCCTCACCTGTAATATGGGAATAAAAATAGTACACCTACCCTATTGAAATGTATATGGATTCAAATGGCTCAGTATTTGTTAATGCTTAGATAATTATCTGGCAGGATAAAGTGCCATATACGTAGATGAAAGAAATAAGACATAGATGCGGAAACCATTAACACATAGGTGGTAATGTGGTGGACATGGAAAGAAGATAAATGAGGAAACCCTCAAAAATACGTGCATTTGTAAGTTCAGGGAGTAGGAGAGGAGACCACATAGAGTGAAACATCCTACCTTGGACCTAACGTTAATGGAATTTCTCATGCTTTCCACCCTCATGACTGCTTAGCTCACTCTGCTTCCTCTTGCTAAATTATCAGCTTTCCTCTTGCCCACCTGTCTCACATAATACAAATCTTTCTGGTTCTTCAGAGTTTACTCCAGCTGACTCCTCACTAAAATACTTTGTATTGAGATCACCATCCCTCTTCTTGAGATGATCTTGTTATTTGAGTATCTTCCAAAATTATATGTAAAATTTCTTTGGGTATAAAATTTGTGTCATACACAAGTTTTTCTTCCTCAGGTCCCCTGATATCCTATCTTCCCTATAGCTGGTATTCACTTTTCAAAACATTGTCAGAGCTGATATCCCTGTGCCTTGCGGCTGCTTCCCCCCAGCTATCTACCTTACTACGTTTGTTAGTGTGTATATGTCCATGACTCTCTCTCGCCCTGTCAAAAATTAACTCGGTGCTTTGTGACAGCCTGGAAGTGTGGGATGGGGAGAGTGGGAGGGAGGGAGACGCAAGAGGGAAGACATATGGGAACATATGTATATGTATAGCTGATTCACTTTGTTATAAAGCAGAAACTAACACACCATTGTAAAGCAATTATACCCCAATAAAGATGTTTAAAAAAATAAAAAAATAAAAAAAAATAAAATAAACTCTGGATTCTTACTCCAGGAAGTAGCATAATCCCCAGAAAAGCATCATATATTCAATAAAACAATTACTGAAAGAAAAAAAAAAAAAACAAAAACACATTGTCAGATAAATGAGCCACATAGTGAATCACTGTAGGTTATGAAGGACAGTGTGTGTGGGTTTAGTGAAGGGGAGGAAGAGAGAGGAAAATTGGAAGGAAAATTAGCGAGTAAGTCCACCAACTTTCTCCACACAGTTGTAATAGTTTAACACAAATATAAATATGTCAGCCAACACTTCCATGGTTTTCTGACAACTATTTCTTATTTCTCATAGAGAGATCTTGGAGTTAAAGCCTTTAGAGTTGGGCTTCCCTGGTGGCGCAGTGGTTGAGAGTCCGCTTGCTGATGCACAGGACACGGGTTCCTGCCCCGGTCTGGGAGAATCCCATATGCCACGGAGCGGCTGGGCCCGTGAGCCATGGCTGCTGAGCCTGCGCGTCCCGAGCCTGTGCTTCACAACAGGAAAGGCCACAGCAGTGAGAGGCCTGCGTACCGCAAAAAAAAAAAAAAAAAAGCCTTTAGAGTTTTTCTGACTCAATCCTCTGATGAGGACACTGAGTGTAGGGAAGTAGAATACCTTTGTGATGTTCCCCCATAGTTCACTGAGAGGTAGCAGGAGTCATAGAGAGTTGGTGTCTCCCATTGTCTCTGCTGATTGGTAACTATGTAATTTGAAGCATCTCCAAGCCTCTTTGTTTTTACCTGTGAAATTAGCTGAATATCTGTCTAGCCTTGTATGTAACTTAATGGAGGTTCAACAAAGAGTAAACATTGCATGTTTTTTTGTTTGTTTTTGTTTTTAGTAATGTGATTCAGCAATGGTGATGTTGCCCACATGAAGCTCATCTGAAGTGACACCACTGATGCAACTATGGCTGTTTGTGTGGGGAATGGCAGGTCAGGGGCTATAATCTGGGTCTCTTGTTTCTTAATCTAGGGATGTTACTGGTGGCTTGGTACATTTTGTGAAATAAAGATAGGCTACCTGATATAATAAACCCAATATTTCAGTGGCTTTATGTAATATATAATAGAATTGTATTTATCCCCAATGTCACAATCCGATGCAAGGAAAGGGAGAGGGGCTCTGGTCTATTCAGTTCTCTGTGGACCCAGGAACCTCCCAACTTGTCCTCTCAACCTGGCTAGATAACTAGGAAGGACAGCTGAGGATTTGCAGGAATGAGGTGTTCAAGTGGAGGACCTTACTCTATCCTGCATTCCTCTGGCCAGACTTTAGCCCCGTGACTGGACCTGTCTGGAAAGAAATGCAACACAACAGTGTGAATGGGAGGGAAAGAGGAGTTGGTGAATGAATAAGCTGTTTCTATCACAAATGCCATTTTTTTTTAAGGTTCCAAAGTACAGTGTCTGTAAATGATTCCATTTAACCCTATTCTTGAGGAAATTGCAGGTCATGGGAATTGTATTTGCTTACTAAGACTTTCTCTAATGCTCATATCATACATTTCTTTAAACAGAGTTCATAAAACTAGTTGTAACACAATGATATCTTAAGAACTTTGGGGTACATGGCTTTTGTTTTTCAATTTTTAATCATGGATACCACATGGCTTTCATGGGGTTCTATTAGGAGGATGACGATTCTACTGTGTCCAACATTCTTTTTTTGTTTTAATGCAAACATGTAATTAAATTTAAAATGTGTATCATTTGCTCATGTTCCATTGAGTTAAATGGTTTTAGTTCCAACCAAATTGGTTTAATTTATTAATTAAAAAAATAAATATTAAACATTAAAAGAGCAATAAGTTTGCATGCCATAAATTATCTTGAACAATTAGGTTGATTCTTGAAATCAGTATGCCTGACTATTAGATTAATATAAATGTTCTGTATGACTTGGAAAATACAGTGGGGAATATAGAAACTTTGACTAAATATCCTGAGCTTCACAGGAGTATCAGAACCACTGTTTAAAAAAAAAAAAAAAAAAAGTCATCCATATCCTATGTCTGTGTCTGGAAAGGAATTCAAAGTACTTTGTGGTATCATTGGATACATAGACAAGAAACTCATAATTCCTACCTTACTGCTTATGGAGTAAAAGTTTAAAAAAATCAATGAGTAACTCAGGAAATCATGTGTTGCTTTCCAGGAAATGAGTTGATTTATTTATTTTTCTTTTTAATTAATTTTTAAATTTTTATACAATTTAAAGGTTACTTTCCATTTACAGTTATTACAAAATATTGGCTCTATTCCCTGTGTCATACAATACGTCCTTGAGCCTATCTTACACCCAATAGTTTATACCTCCCACTCTCACAGCCTTATATTGCCCCTTCCCCCTCCCCGCTGGTAACCCCAACTTGTTCTTCATATCTGTGAGCCTGCTTCTTTTTTGTTATATTCACTAGTTTGTTGTATTTTTTATTTTTATTTTATTTATTTATTTTTTTAGCGGTACGCGGGCCTCTCACCCTTGTGGCCTCTCCCGTTGCTGAGCACAGGCTCTGGACACGCAGGCTCAGCTGCCATGGCTCATGGGCCCAGCCGCTCCACGGCATGTGGGATCTTCCCGGACTGGGGCACGAACCCGTGTCCCCTGCATCGGCAGGTGGACTCTCAACCACTGTGCCACCAGGGAAGCCCTGTTGTATTTTTTAGATTCCATTTATAAGTGATATCATACAGTATTTGTCTTTCTCTAAGTTGACAAAGTATTTAACTTTGTAAGAAGATGGAATAATTTAGGGCTCATTAAAGGATAATAGATTATTTAAGGAAAAGGTAAGGAATATTATATAAAGACATTATAAGAAAGATACATACAATTACATAAAAATCTTAAATAGTTTTACTAGTAGTCCTGTAAGAGTGACTTTCATTAAAATCCACTGTTGTTATAATTTTTCTTTTTAAAATATCAAAGAAAATTAGAAAATAGGATATTTGTATTTAGGTATTGGTATTAAGGTAATACTAAGATACACCTAAAATTTTAAAAAGAAGTAAAAATGATGCTTATTAAATATTCTAAGATGAATTTAGCCTTATAGAAAGATATTTGCCTCAGAGAACGAAATGCCTTAGTGGGCTTGGTTATTTCCATAACAACATTCTATTTGGATTTTAAAAGGATGTTAATTCCTTTATGAACAGAAGTTCTTTTGAATGTTATATGGCCTTCATTTTTAGGCTGCTAGGAGCCAAAATATTTTGTTAATACTTTATTAAAACCACTATTCAGAAAGTTATAAAAAGGATGAGATAACTGTTTGCCTTTCTTTTAACCAATGTAGCACACTCATTACCCACCTCTGAGGTATTTCTTTTTTCTCACTGAAACCAGCTGTCAACCAAGGAGAGCCCATCAATCCACTTCACAGCCTTCACAATTGTATTTTTTTGAATCAATGAGGCAGAGCTTCATGACATGTGTCAGCAGCTATGGATGGACTTAGGCTAAGTAACCCATTTATCTGTATTCTCCATCAGATATTTTGTGTTTTGGCTTTAAAAATTTAAATCAAAGTAAAACAAACACACAAATCCAAATACATTGTAAAAATACAAATTGTTATAAAGAACCTGTGAAACAAAACAGCAGTCTATTAAACCACCTTCCATAGCTGAAACAATCATTTCTTAATAACTGCAGCTCTGGTAATTGCTTCCATATCTATGAATAAGCAACACTTAATCATATATGTGTTCTCCTTTAAGGAAGGTAAAGATTTACCTTACCAATAGTAACCCCATGCACCTCTCCATCTCCTTTACAAATATAAAATTTTAGATTATTATCATTATTCTTTTGGTTTACTAATTCTACTTAAAGTAATATGCATAAACTTGAATTTCTTGTCCCAGCAAATCTAGGTCATTTCTCTTGACTTCCAATGGTGCAGATGAGGATATTAGTAATCCCATCCTTTCTACCACTTTTCATCAATGATCAATATCTATCAGCCATAACTTTATCTGCATACTGTCAAATTAATACCTTTTAGATTCTATTCTGTTCTTTTTATATTACAAAGTTCAAAACATTTATTTATTATTTACCTGATGATTATGGAAACACTGCTCCCTGTGATGCAAATTGGTATGCCATGATTAGATTTTCTCCTTTAACCCCTGTGAACTCTAAGGAGAATACTTCAAACATGAAATTACAGAGTTTTACACTGGGTAACTTTTTTTTTTTTTTTTTTTTTTTTTTTTGCGTTACGCGGGCCTCTCAATGCTGTGGCCTCTCCCGCCGCGGAGCACAGGCTCCGGACGCGCAGGCCCAGCGGCCATGGCTCACGGGCCCAGCCGCTCCGCGGCATGTGGGATCTTCCCGGACCGGGGCACGAACCCGCGTCCCCTGCATTGGCAGGCGGACTCTCAACCACTGCGCCACCAGGGAAGCCCTACACTGGGTAACTTTTGAATGGAATGAGCTATACCTTCTCTTGAGGATATTTTGCTCATAACTCACTGACTTCCTGTTCTAGTTTGGACCAATATCATTCTAGACCAGCTGTGTGGGCATCTTTTGTAGGTTCTTTTTTTTTTTAAACCATATTCTTTCTTATATCCTATCTTTCTCCTTCCTTGAAAAAAGATAACAGAAGTATACTCTTACACACTGAAATTTCTTTTTTTTATTTTCTTCTAAAATTTATTTATTTTATATTTTATTTTTGGCTGCGTGGTGTCTTTGTTGCTGCATGTGAGCTTTATTTAGTTCTGGTGATTGAGGGCTACTCTCCGCCCTTGTGGTGCATGGGTTTTTCATGGCGGTGGCTTCTCATTGCAGTGGCTTCTCTTGTTGCAGAACACGGGCTCTAGGTGTGTGGGCTTCAGTAGTTGTGGCGCACGGGCTTAGTTGCTCCGTGGCATGTGGGTTCTTCCTGGACCTGTATCCGCTACACTGGCAGGCAGATTCTTAACCACTGTGCCACCAGGGAAGTCCTGAAATTTCTTTATTGTGATCTTACATTTGGTTGAGAGTTTATATGGATAATAAAATTACAGTTTAAAATGATCTTCTCAGAACTTTCATAGCATATAGTGCTGCTTATTTCAAATTTGATGCCAATTTTATTCACATGCATATGCTTTGGTTTTATCAGAGGAGAAATATTTGCATCATTTGTCTTTTGTTTTCTGAAAATGTACAAGATAGAGTATAGAACTGTCTTTTGGGGTTTTTGTTTTGTTTTGTTTTTTACATTCTTTTGGTCCCTTTCAATGTGAAGACCTGTGTCTTTACTGCTGGGAAGTATTTTTCTAGTTTTTAAATTTATGATTTTCTACCTTCTCTTTCCTCTGTTCTCTCTCACTGGAATATCTATTAATTGAATATTGGGCCTAGTTGATTCTCATCCTCTTATTTTTCTTCTGCTTCTTTCTTTTAATTTACAACAGGTTCTTCTTGTTCCTCAATGGTTCCATTTTTAGAATCATATTTTATTTTCTTGAGGATTTACTATGAGATAATTTTTCTTTTTTCGGTACATGGGCCTCTCACTGCTGTGGCCTCTCCCATTGCAGAGCACAGGCTCCGGAAGTGCAGGCTCAGCCGCCACGGCTCACGGGCCCAGCTGCTCCACGGCATGTGGGATCTTCCCGGACCGGGGCACGAACCAGTGTTCCCTGCATCGGCAGGCGGACTCTCAACCACTGCACCACCAGGGAAGCCCACAATGAGATAATTTTTTGTTTTCTTTTATTCCATGAAGTTATGTTTGTTTTTTTAGGATTCAGGTGTTTGTCTTTTTTTTTTTTTGGTTGGTTTTTGTTGTTGTTTTAGTCTTGATTATTCACTTTCTGGTTGCTATTTTCCTCATGTGTCTGGTGATCAGAAATTTTCTATTGATATTTTATGATGATAGAATTGGATTAGTTATTCTCTATCACTATCCTGAGAGTCCTCTTTTGCTGTGCATGTGAGTTTGCTTACATAATAAGCCTCCTCTGAACAAAGAGCCTGACTAGTGTTCTGTGAGGGGATGAGGTGATCAACTTTGAGGCTTTGCCTGGTGATAAGTGGGCAGTAGGCAGCCAACAGCTTGAAAATTTGGTACATTGTTTTCTCAAACTGAAAATTTATACAGGGGATTATCTCTTATTGTTTGCTTCCAATTTGGCCACTTCTAAACTTAGATTTACAATAGAAAGTGCTTGAAACATCCAGAAATCTGCGCACTCTTTATTCCTGAGGAAGATTCCTATATTGTATGAATTCTTGTTTCCCTGATATGAGTTGGTTTGAGCAATGTAGAAGAAAACCTCAAAAACAAAACAAGACAAACTTTTGCTGCTCTCTTTTAATAGTTTAATCAAATAACTTCTAATGAGGAAACGAAAGATCCAAATTCTCTCCATTCTCACTTCATGTGTTCTGGGTAGAGATCTATTTCTCCTTAGCTCCTGGAGTAAAGCATGTGACCCAGAGTTGAGGGAATTAATTGATCCCATTTACTTGGCCACATGATTCTTTCTAGAATAAGCTTTGATCCATATGGAAAAAAATTTAATTAATTTATGTTATATACAAAAATAGATTTCAGATGGATCAAACCACTACATATGAAAAAGAAATATCTAAAAACTATTGATCTAAAGGAAAATCATTTCATGACCTTGAGCTAGTAAAGAATTATTTTAAGTATATTCCAAAATCACGAACCATCATAAAGAATATTGAAATACTTGATGACAGTAAAATATAAATCTTTTGTGTTTTTGACAAGCTATAAACTACAAGAAGAAATTGGCAAGACAATTTCTGTTATTAAACTACAGATTTTAATATATATTATCTAAATAACTTCTGTCGAATAGAAAGAAAAAGACAAGAAATCCTCAATAAAAACTCTAGAATATTTATCAAAGTGGATATGTATAAGAATGTTTATTTCAGCTGTGTTGTAGTAGTAAAAATTTGGAAGCGACATGAATGTCCAACAGTCAAATTAGAATATTCTACAGACATCCCATATACTAGCGTTAACATAATGAACTAGTTCTACATGTATTTACGTGGATAAGTCTCACAAATCTCACATATGTTGAGCACAAAAAACAAGTTGCAGAAGCATATATATTCTGAGACTTTTATAAAACATTTGAGGCATGTAATTAAATCATGTGTGTGTATTTATTTATTTACAGATTAAGTGTACAAACAGTAAAAGCAAACAAGTTAGTGATTATTATTTGGAAGGTGGGAAGAGGAAGGTAAGGGGATAGGATATACATCAAGAATATGTATATAGAGTGATCTTCAATTATAATTGAAATGTTTCATTTCTTAAGCTAGGCTTTTATTTTAATGCCTAAATATGTTTTCATTAATTAAAAATTAAAAACAGAGACTCTGATCTGGATGACATCATTTGAACTTCTGCATCCAAAAGCCAGCCCTAACCATGAGGGCAATGATGCATTTTTGGTTTGTCAGTTGTAACCTAAAGAATGCCAACTTATACAGGCAGGTACTGCTATTATTGTCACTTTCCAGTTGAAAATCAGAGATTTAAATTTGCGATTGGGAAATACAGCATATCTGAGACTGAATATTGAGATCTTGGAGGCACTTAATATCAGGCAGAGTAGCTTCTTTGAGGACGGGTCCCAAATGGAGATCTCTAAACTTTTCTTAAATGGAAATGGAAGAGTGAGCCAAGTTTTGCAATTCTGAGAAAACTCATTAAAATCTTATCTCATCGATCAGACAAGAAAAGTGGAAATTAATACATTAACCTCTTTTCCTTGTGTGTTTGAAATTTGACACTTGCTTGTTCTGTGAATTGAAGGATTAACCCTTGTAGTCTAATGACTTGTTAAAGTCCAAAGATTCCTCCTAACTAGGTTAAATGTTATGTCCCACATGTGCAAAGCTCTGATATTTCTGACTTCTTTAAACTTGTATCACTACATTGTCTAAGTAAAATCATTATAGTAATAATTTTTTAAAAGTATTTGACAAGCATTCCAGATCATACATAATTTCTCTTTATATTAATCTCATTTTATTTTAAATGGTCAATGGCAACTTTGACTAAGTGTTAAAACAGCACTGCATCATAACTACTAATTTTTCAAATGTTTATATGAATAGTATATAATGTTCTCAAATCTACCCCAAATCTCTGAATCATAATCTCAAGGGGGTATAGCCTGGAAATATGTATCTTAAAAAATCTCCCTAGATGGTTCTAGTCATTAGCCATATTTGAAAATAAAAAGAGGTTAAATGATTTGTATCACTACTCATATTTAGATATTTAGTGACAACTTTATATTTCATTTTTACTTGCATATTGATTTTATGGTGATTATCTGATGTATTTGCATTGCTTGATTACAAGGTATGTCATTCCATACATTGATTTGCTTTACTGTGACATATGATGAGATTAATTTAGTTTTATAAGCAATCATAAACTCCAAAAATATATATCTATAGTTACAGGCAATGTCTTCTTTCACAACCCATAACCAGTGATCAGCATTTGCTATTTTTATTCCCCTAGTAAAATACTTTTATTATTTAAAAAACTGAAGCAGGGTCTAGATTAAGTGCAGCTGAACCAGATGGAGCTGAGATATTTAAACTCAGGAATATAAAAATATTACAGTTTGTCAGATCAAAGGTTCATCTTAATTTTCTTTATCTGACAGGGGCATCAGGAAGGTTAAATTGGATTAGTTGGTAGTTATACTTCATGACATGAACCTCTAAGGTTACAGGATAGATCTTGAACCTTATTCTTTGTTAGGTGCTAGTTATGGATTCATTTTACTCACATATTTTTCAAATCCCTCTTAATTTGTTCTATTTCTTAGGTCATCTGTTCTGTGTTCTTAGTGAATTCTGTATTTTTATTAGCTGCTCTATAAAATAATAGGACTTGATTTTTATCCTATTTTGTTTTCTTTAGCTTCAAAGTATATTCTTTCTTGTAAACATCCTGGATAATTGGGCAGGTTTGTGTCCACTTTTATCTTACTCTAATGATGTCTTAGATACCGACACAGCCTTTTCAGACAATTTCCGGATAGAAGAAAATTTTTTAGAAATGGAAGCTACTGCATCTCTTTGGCTATTTTAATGTTCTAGTCTGTAGATTTTTCTAAATCATGTGCTTCCTTGTTAAAACACTTATGCAACAGGTACATTAGGTCTTTTGTGTAAGGACTATACTTTTGGTTTTATTTTCTAAACCTCTCATGATTAATGTGATTAACATATTATAAACAGTTTATATTTTCAATCTATTTAATCAAGAAACTAACTGGCTATGGTTTTTGCCTTCTAGAAGCTCTCAATAGAAGACTATGGTAGAGAATCTAAAATTGTCTTTTTTGACTAGGAAAAGAACCATTCATTCATTCATTTGTCATTCAACATGTGCTTTTTTTGAGTGTCTACCCTGTGTCAGGCACAATTCTAGGTGCTGAAGATATAACAATGGGGGGGAAATCTCTGTCCTCATAGATGTAGCTTACATTCCATGTGTGTAGGAGATGCGAAATAAAATAATTAGACAAGTAAATAATAGTGTGGTAGGTAATGAGATGCACTAAGGAGAAAAAAGTAAAGTGGGTCACAGGGAGATAACATTGGGACTTCTATGTAATACACAAAAAATTTTTGTCTTTTACTCTGAGTGAGAAGGGAGATCATTGGAGGGTTTGAAGAAAACATAATCTAGCCTATTTTTAATGGTATCAACCAAGCAGTCACATTCAGATAAGATTCCAGGAAAGCAAGGTGAGTAGCAGGAAGGGTGACGTGAAAGCTATTGCTTTAATCCAGGAGAGAGGTGATGATGGTTTGGGCAAGTGTAGGGTCAGTGACACATGGTTAGAATGTGGGTGTATTTAGAAAGCCAAACCACATAAACTTGTTGAGAAAAAGAGAAGTTTCAAAGGAATTATCATGTCTTTTGGCCAAAGCAAATAGAAATAAATTATGTCAACTGAGATAGTGAAGACTAAGAATTTACTGGTTTGAGGGAAAATTTCAAGAGTTACTGTATTCAAACCATAGCTTAACTGCAATTTAGTAGGTAGTTTGAAATCCAGATGAGAATCCTATTCTACAGACTTTTGTTGGTTCCAGTTAGAATGTGGGTCTAAGCAGACTCATCAAAAAGTGAACTCTAAGACTCACCAGAACATCAGATCAGTTCCTAGAAATGACCTGGAGGTATTTAGGAAGACGTCTTTTCATATCCATTTATCTCCAACTGCTCTGATGTGAGAAGACTTTCTTTAGAGTCATTCCATAGCGTCCCAGGAAAGTGAGACTCAGTGAGTCCTTAATATGCTCTAAGACCCTTTCATGAATGGCTGCTGAACTGCCTTCTCCAGGGAGGCCTTGTGCTGGCTGCAGAGACAGGCTTCAAAAGAGGGTCTGCTCTCTGGCCACAGATTCTTATACCATGTAAGTGTTTCTCCTGAAAGGTCTGTTGTCGACCCTAGCCACAGCAACCAGCAACCTGAAGGCCATGTGGGCAGCCACAGCCTTAGTTCCTGACAATAACAAGTATGACAATACATTGGGTGTCATTCTGGCCTTTCCTGCATTGAGACAATAATAAAACTCCATACACAATATTTTACTTTCTCATAAGAATATATTTTATATTTCCTTTAGGACTTCCTCTATTAATATGCAAATATTAATCCTTAGGTGTTTGGCTTCACAAATATAAACTGGCTCTGGGTAAATGAAGGAAAGAAGAAATTTTTTAAGAATTTGGGGATCCCAGAGGGAAACTGTATGGTGAAGAGTGAGTTCACTAGGGAAAGGAAGCTGATTGCTCCGTCAGTGCAAGAAGTAACACAAAGTTGAGCCTCTCATGGGGTCACAGCTGAAATAAATGAACTCCAATAATTTTCAGTTTGTTGTCTGCCTCCTCAAGAGTCTAAATCTCAGAGAAAGAATACCCAATTCATTGGCTCCATTGGCTGGGCCAGACCTACGCCCAACCATTGGATGCATGACTGACATTTGCCCACCAAAATGTACTTAGTGTAATGGTGTGACCAGAAAAAGGAAGAATAAAAGCAAATATCACGTGTCTACAATGAGGGATATTTTGAATCAGGGAAGAAAAGAATAGTTATTTAACATATTATTGAGGGCTCTTTGAAAAAAAAATCATGTAATAAATCAGAACAGTTAGAATTCTACTTTCCACCAATAGGCATTCCAGAGGAAATAGAGTGAAGCATTCAAACTAATTTTTTAAAAAAAATCAGGGTAAGGAAATACACCCAAATAAAGTGAAAATCAAGGAAAAATAATAAAGGAAGAAAATTGGAAGAATTTATTGCTTTATATATGAGGAGCATTCCATTTGTCAAAAAAAAGGACCAGAATAATTAGAAGTCATATTATAAAGCTGGGAAATTCATATTATACTTAGCACACACACAGTTAATATTTTTAATAACTTTTATAAATCAATATGAAAAAGTGAACACCCCAATAGAAATATGAGCAGAGAACTTTAACTGACATTTTACAGAGAAGAAATGTAAATGGCCAAAGGATATGCAAAAATACATTCAATCTCCCTAGCATTCAAAGAAATAAAACAAAAATAACAATGAGATGTCATTTTTACCTACTAAATTGTCAATGATATTAAAAATCATTATACCAAGTATTTAGGCGACTACAGTGAAAGGGAAGCTCCCTTGATAATGGTTAGAGGTTTTCTGAGCTGATTGTAAGTACATGCCTTTTTCAGTTGAGGTTTGAGAGTAAAGATTTTATTGACAGTTTGTTGTTTTTGCTGAAAGTAAAAGAAGCCAACTCTGGTAGGCTTAAGTAAAAGAAAGCATTGTTGTCAGGGGATTATGGTATCTCAAGGAATGTGAAATGGTGCCGAGCAGCCAGGACTTGATGATAGCATGAATCTTGTAGCTCTAGGAAACTGATCAATAGAGGTCTTGACAATGGGAAGAATCAAGGCAGCTCTTGGAATTACCTCTCTCTAGTGCACTGCCAATGTCATACTGCCATGGCAAGTGTGCTTATTACGTCTATAGCTCAGCTGTTTTCAGACTATACTATAGAAGCCTATATTGAAGCCTTGTCAAGTGTGATGAAGTATAGTTCTAGAGAGCTGAGCTGACTCACATGTCATTTTTATGTAAACTAAAATAGAGATATGGAAAAGAAAGGAATCCAGTGAGAATGATCCATGGTCCTGCCACTAATATTAACTCACATCATAGAGCCAACCAATCTGTATTCATTTGGTTCTTACTATATGTTGAGAATTATGCTAGGTACTAGAAATTAATGCACCCCATCTTTCATTATGGATACTTTACTCTTTAAGAAAATTACACCTTGAGATCTTGCTAGCTCCGTTCTTTAGATGCCTTCATGCATGCTTTTCGGTGTCCTGTTTATGTGGTGGTTATGCATGATTTTGCTTGCAATTTATAAATAATATCTTGCTAAGCTTCATACTCCACAAATTCTCTGTTTATAATTTTTTTAAAGAAAAATAGTGTTTGGAGTTTTATATTTGCTTGTATATGTTAGAAAAGTTTCAAGTGCCTTCAGTAAACTTTGAAATCCCTACTTATATAAAAATGTAAATTAGAAATCATTCTCTAATAAAGGAAGCCATTTGGTAGAGTTCAGTCTATAGGCAACACATATTACTGGTCAAGTCTAAGTTACTTATTCAAATGTATGGGGTAAGCCTATTTTTAAAATATATATATATTTTTAAATTTTTTTATTAATGAAAACTGCCCTATATCTCAATTTTTAATGAGACATACCAGAACAATATTAGAAAAGAAGAATGATGCAATAAATTATATATGAGAAATTATATATGGAAGTAAGCACAATAATTAAAATCATGGACTCTGACATTTAATGACTGGATGAGCAATAGTAAATGATAAAATTTCTCTGGGTCTAATTTTTATTATAATGGAAACATTAATAGTTTATACCTCATAGTTTTATGTGAGGATAAATGAGCTAATAAGTGTGAAGTACTTAGCAAAGTAGCTCACAAATAACATTAGTCAACGTTCAGATTATTATCAATGTAAATATCAGATATATTGGAGCAGTGATACACACAAACAGATGATAAGTAGGAAGTATGGAGCATACGTTATTACCCTAGGTTAATCTATGATCAAGTCATGATTTAAAGAGCTGGATTAATATGGCAATTCAAAAAACTTGAACTTGAAACATGATCTACAGATAGTTTGATTATTGAACCCAAATAAAGTGAACAGAACATTAATTTTTAAACATTTTAAGACTTTATTATATTTTTAGAGCAGTTTTACCTTCACAGAAAAATTGAGAGGAAGTTACAGGGATTTCCCATATACCCCTCATCCCCACATATACCCCATAGCCTTCCCCATTATAAACAGAGTGGTACATTTGTTACAGTTGATGGAACTACATTGACACATCATAATCATCCAAAATTCATAGTTTATCTTAGGGTTCACTCTTGCTGTTGTATATTCTATGGATGCAGACAAATATATAATGACATGCATCCATAACATTGATTTTTTTTTTTTTTTTTTTTTTTTTTGCGGTACACAGGCCTCTCACTGCCATGGCCTCTCCCGTTGCGGAGCACAGGCTCCGGATGTGCAGGCCCAGTGGCCATGGCTCACAGGCCCAGCCGTTCCACGGCATGCTATATCTTCCCGGACTGGGACAACGAACCCGTGTCCCCTGCATCGGCGGGTGGACTCCCAACCACTACGTCACCAGGGAAGCCCCATAACATTGATTTTTAAGAAGTGTTAGTTTGTATTTTTAAATGGTTAAAATATTGTCTAGAATTGACTGTCTATCATATTATTGAAATGCACTTTCTGGACTTTGAACGTATTAGTTTCCAGCATGAATAGTGTTTGCAATGACAGTTATAGAGCCTTAAGGATAAATTATTGAAAAGGTAAAAATGTATTTATTCAGGCTTTATTTATTTAAGGGCAGCTGTTGACTGTGTTTTACAGCATTACCTTGAAGAAAAGCATAGCAAACAAACTTGGAAAGGGAAGAGGAAAATCTTCTGAACAGAACAGCGAGGTTATGAATTTAAAAGTAAAGAATAGGAAGAACTAAAGATTGAATAGATGAATTTTCAAAGGACCAACTTGAGGGAAAAATGTAAAATTATATGAGATGGCATATTCTGATTTAAATGTATTATGCTGAAGTTCTTTTGACAGGAAAGAAATATATTAGAAAAGAAAAAGCAAGAATTCCATCACACATCAACTAATTTGATACTCAAGGTATTCATCTGAATTCCCATTTAGATGTTGAGTTTAAAAACTATCAGCAACAGCAAAACAAACAAACAGATGGGAGGTAGAGAAATTAAATAAAAATATTAAATATCCTAAATTGAGTGAATTCATATAGTTATAAGGTAGGCTTCAGCCCACTTATCAATTATACAGTTACATTGGAGGTAAGGGATTGCAGCAGCTCACACACCTTTGTATCCCCCAAATCACTAAGAACAGTGACTTGCATATAGCAGATATTTGCATATAGCAAATATTTCATCAAATATTTGTTGAAAGAAGAATTCATGGAATGCAAAATTGGTGTAAGACATAGTCCTTGCGTTTATAGAACTTCCACTTTTCAGGGACAGACTAAATAACAAACATCCATTTACTGACTAATCCATTTACTGACTAATCCATTTACTGACTAATATTTATAAAATGCAAAACACATGACATGTTAAGTAACAGTCACATAATAAAATAGTATATGCTGTAATTTTGTAGAGTCAACAAAAAGAATTTTTAAAAATCCATGTGATTCTTAGTGTGTATAGAAGACTATACAAGAGGAAACGATGGAGGAGAAACATTGATTCGGCCTTTGAAGAATGGAGAAATTTCTGAAAGGTGGAATGAGAAAACATAGAGAAAATGCGGTTTTAAAACTATCAGCTTTGGGGGGACCTTCAAGATGGTGGACGACTATGACATGGAGATCACCTTCCTCCCCACAAACACATCAAAAATACATCTAAATGTAGAACAACTCCTATAGAATACCTATTGAATGCTGGCAGAAGACGTCAGACTTCCCAAAGAATGCCTGAGGGCGACCTACATTCAGAGGTGCGGCCAAAACCAAAGCAGAACCCCAGTAGCTGTGGGAACAAAGCAGAAAGGAGAACTTACTCTGTGCAGCCTCAAGAGCAGTGGATGAAATCCCCACAATCAACCTGATGTATCCTGCATCTGTGGAACACTGGAATAGACAACGAATCATCCTAAAATTGAGGCAGTGGACTTTGGGAGCAATTGTAGAAGTGGGGTTTGCTGTCTGCGACTGACTTGTTTATGATTTTTATGTTTATATTATGTTTTTAGCACTTGTTATCATTGGTGGATTTGTATATTGGTTTGGTTGCTCTTTTTTATTAATATTAGTTTTTAAATCTTTTTCATTTTAATAATTTTTTCATTTTTCCATTATAATATTTTTTTTTAATTTATTATTTCTTTTTTTCTCCCTTTTCTTCTGAGCCATGTAGCTGGCAGTGTCTTGGTGCTCTGGCCTGGTGTCAGGCTTAAGCCTCTGAGGTGGGAGAGCTGAATTTAGTGCTCTCCAGCGTCATGTAATATCAAACATAAAGAACTCTCCCAGAGATCTCTGTCTCAGTGCTAAGACACAGCTCCACCCAATAGCCAGCAAGATCCAGTGCTGGATGCCCCATGCCAAACAATTGACAAGACAGGAACACAATACCACCCATTAGCAGAGAGCTGCCTAAAATCACACTAAGTTCACAGACACCCCAAAACACACCACCAGACATGGTTCTGCCCACCAGAAAGACAAGATACAGTCCCACACAGAAGAACACAGTCACCAGTACCTCCACCAGGAAGCCTACACAACCCACTGAACCAAACTCACCAACTGGGGGCAGATATCAAACACAACAGGGAGTATGAACCTGCAGCCTGAGAAAGAGACCCCAAACTCAGTAAGTTGAGCAAAAGGAGAAGACAGATAAAAATACAGCAGATGAAGGAGCAAGGTAAAACCCAACAGACCAAACAAATGAAGAGGAAATATGCAGTCTACCTGAAAAAGAATTCATAGTAATAATAGTAAATATGATCCAAAATCTTGGAAATAGAATGGAGAAAATACAAGAAACATTTAACAAGGACCTAGAAGAACTAAAGAGCAAACAAACAACGATGAACAGCACAATAAATGAAATTAAAAATTCTCCAGGAGGATTTAATACGAGGAGAACTGAGGCAGAGAATGGATAAGTGACCTGGAAGATAAAATGGGGTAAATCACTATCATGGAAAAGAGTAAAGAAAAAAGAATGAAAAGAATTGAGGACACTCTCAGAGACCTCTGGGACAACATTAATTGCACCAATATTCAAATAATAGGGGTTCCAGAAGAAGAAAAAAATAAAGGGTCTGAGAAAATATTTTAAGAGATTATAGTTGAAAACTTCCCAAACATGGGAAAGGAAATAGTCAAGGCCAGGAAGCGCAGAGAATCCCATAAAGGATAAATCCAAGGAAAAACACGCCAAGACACATATTAATCAAGCTATCAAAAATTAAATGCAAAGAAACAATATTAAAAGCAGCAAGGGCAAAGCATCAAATAACATACAAGGGAATCCCCATAAGATTAACAGCTGATCTTTCAGCAGAAACTCTGCAAGCCAGAAGGGAGTGGCAGGACATAATTAAAGTGATGAAAGGTAAAAATCCTACAACCAAGATTACTCTACACTTGGGCTTCCCTGGTGGCGCAGTGGTTGAGAGTCTGCCTGCCAATGCAGGGGACATGGGTTCGTGTCCCGGTCTGGGAGGATTCCACATGCCACGGAGTGGCTGGGCCCGTAAGCCTGTGCATCCGGAGACTGTGCACCACAACGGGAGAGGCCACAACAGTGAGACGCCCGTGTACACCAAAAAAACACACAAACAAAAAAAAACAGATTACTCTACCCAGGAAGGTTCTCATTCAGATTCAACAGAGAAATTTAAAACTTTACAGACAAGCAAAAGCTAAGAGAATTCAGCACCACCAAACCAGTTTTACAACATATGCTAAAGGAACTTCTCTAGGCAGGAAACACAGGAGAAGGAAAAGACCTACAAAAACAAACCCAAAATAATTAAGAAAAGTAATAGGAACATACATATCAATAATTACACTAAATGTAATTGAATTAAATCTTTCAACCAAAGACATAGACTAGCTGAATGGATACAAAACAAGAACCATATATATGTAGTCTACAAGAGACCCACTTAGGACCTAGGGAAGCGTACAGACTGAAAGTGAGGGGATGGAAAAAGATATTCCACGCAAATGGAAATCAAAAGAAAGTAGGAGTAGCAATTCTCATATCAGACAAAATAGATTTTAAAATAAAGAGTACTACAAGAGAAAAAGAATGACAGTACATAATGATCATGGGATCAATCCAAGAGGAATACATAACAATTGTAAATATTTATGCACCCAACATAGGAGCACCTCAATACATAAGGCAAATGCTAACAGTCATAAAAGGGGAAATCGACAGTAACACAATCATAGTAGGGGACTTTAACACCACACTTTCACCAATGGAGAGGTCATCCAAAATGAAAATAAATAAGGAAGGAGAAACTTTAAATGACACATTAAACAAGATGGACTTAATTGATATTTACAGGACATTCCATTCAAAAACAACAGAATACACTTTCAAGTGCTCATGGAACATTATCCAGGAGAGATCATATCTTGGGTCACAAATCAAGCCTTGGTAAATTTAAGAAAACTGAATTTGTATCATGTATCTTTTCTGCCCACAACATTATGAGACTAGATATCAATTACAGGAAAAAAAAAAACTATAAAAAATACAAACACATGGATGCTAAACAATACACTACTAAATAACCAAGAGATTACTGAAGAAATCAAAGAGGAAATCAATAAAATACCTAGAAGCAAATGACAATGAAAACACAATGCCCCAAAACCTATGGGATGCATCAAAAGCAGTTCTAAGAGGGAAGTTTATAGCAATACAATCCTACTTAAAGAAATAAGAAAAGTCTTAAATAAACAACCTAAACTTACACCTAAAGCAATTAGAGAAAGAAGAACAAAAATACCCCAAAGTTAGCAGAAGGAAAGAAATCATAAAAACCAGATCAGAAATAAATGAAAAAAAAATGAAGGGCACAATAGCAAAGATCAATTAAACTAAAAGATGGTTCTTTGAGGAGATAAAAAAAAAAAAAATGATAAACCATTAGCCAGACTCATCAAGAAAAAAAGGGAGAAGACTCAAATCAACAGAATTAGAGATGAAAAAGAAGTAACAACTGACACTGCAGAAATACAAAGGATCATGAGAGATTACTACGAGCAGCTATATGCCAATAAAATGGACAAACTGCAAGAAATCAACAAATTCGTAGAAAAGCACAACCTTCCGAGACTGAACCAGGAAGAAATAGAAAATATAAAAAGACCAATTAGCAAGCACTGAAATTGAAACTGTGATTAAAAATCTTCCAACAAACAAAAGCCCAGGACCAGATGGCTTCACAGGGGAATTCTATCGAACATTTAGAGAAGAGCTAACACCTATGCTTCTCAAACTCTTCCAAAATATAGCAGAGGGAGGAACACTCCCAAACTCATCCTACAAGGCAATCATTACCCTGATACAAAAATCAGACAAAGATGTCACAAAACAAGAAAACTACAGGCCAATATCACTGATGAACATAGACACAAAAATCCTCAACAAAATACTAGCAAACGGAATCCAACAGCACATTAAAAGGGTCATACACCATGATCAGTGAGGTTTACCCCAGGAATGCAAGGAGTCTTCAATATATGCAAATAATCAATGTGATACACCATATTAACAAACTGAAGGATAAAAACCATATGATAATCTCAATAGTTGCAGAAAAAGCTTTTGAGAAAATTCAACACCCATTTACAATAAAAACCCTCCAGAAAATAGACGTAGAGGGAACTTACCTTAACATAATAAAGGCCATATATAACATACCCACAGCCAACATCACTCTCAGTAGTGAAAAACTGAAATAATTTCCTATAATATCAGGAACAAGACAAGGTTGCCCTCTCTCACCACTATAATTCAACATGTTTGGAAGTATTAATCACAGCAATCAAAGAAGAAAAAGAAATAAAAGGAATCCAAACTGGAAAAGAAGAGGTAAAACCATCACTGTTTGCAGATGACAGCATACTAAACATAGAGAATCCTAAATATGCTAACAAAAAACTACTAGAGCTAATCAATGAATTTGCTAAAGTAACAGGATACAAAATTAATGCAGAGAAATCTCTTGCATTCCTATACACTAATGGTGAAAAGATCTGAAAGAGAGATTAAGGAAACAATCGCATTCACCACTGCAACAAAAATAATAAAATACCTAGGAATAAACCTACCTAAGGAGACAAAAGACCTGTATGTAGAAAATTATAAGACACTGATGAAAGAAATTAAAGTTAATACAAACAGATGGAGAGATTTACCATGCTCTTGGATTGGAAGAATCAACATTGTGAAAATGACTATACTACCCAAAGCAGTCTACAGATTCAATACAATCTCTATCAAACTACCAATGACATTTTTCAAAGAACTAGAACAAAAATTTTCACAATTTGTAAGGAAACACAAAAGACTCTGAATAGCCAAAGCAATCTTGAGAAAGAAAAACGGAGCTGGAGGAATCAGGCTCCCTGACTTCAGACTATACTACAAAGCTTCAGTAATCAAGACAGTATGGTACTGGCACAAAAACAGAAAGATAGATCAGTGGAACAGGATTGAAAGCCCAGAGATAAACCCACGCACATATGGTCACCTTATTTTTGATTAAGGAGCCAATATATACAATGGAGAAAAGACAGCCTCTTCAGTAAGTGGTGGTGAGAAAACTTGACAGCTACATGTGAAAGAATGAAATTAGAACACTCCCTTACACCATACACAAAAGTAAACTCAAAATGGATTACAGACCTAAATATAAGGCCAGATACTATCAAACTCTTAGAGGTAAATATAGGCAGAACACTCTATGACATAAATCACAGCAAGATCCTTTTTGACCCACCTCTTAGAGAAATGGAAATAAAAACAAAAATAAACAAATGGGACCTAATGAAACTTAAAGGCTTTTGCACAGCAAAGCAAACCATAAACAAGATGAAAAGACAACACTTGGAATGGGAGAAACTATTTGCAAATGAAGCAACTGACAAAGGATTAATCTCCAAAATATACAAGCAGCTCATGCAGCTCAATATCAAAAAAACAAACAATGAAAAATGGGTAGAAAACCTTAATTGACATTTCTCCAAAGATATGCAGATTGCCAACAAACACATGAAAGGTTGCTCAACATCACTAATTATTAGAGAAATGCAGATCAAAACTACAATGAGGTATCACCTCACACTGCTTAGAATTGTCGGCATCAAAAAATCTACAAACAACAAATATTGGAGAGGGTGAGGAGAAAAGGGAACCCTCTAGCACTGTTGGTGGGAATGTAAATTGATACAGCCACTATGGAGAACAGTATGGAGGTTCCTTAAAAAACTGAAAATAGAACTACCACATGACCCAGCAATCCCACTACTGGGCATGTACCCTGAGAAACCCATCATTCAAAAAGAGTCATGTACCACAATGTTCATTGCAGCACTATTTACAATAGCCAGGACATGGAAGTACCCTAAGTGTCCATTAACAGATGAATGGATAAAGAAGATGAGGCACATATATACAATGGAATATTAGCCATAAAAAGAAAAGAAATTGAGTTATTTGTAGTGAGATGTATGGACCTAGAGTCTGTCATATAGAGTGAAGTAAATCAGAAAGAGAAAAAAAAATACCAATGCTAACACATATATATGGAATCTAAAAAAAAAAAAGTTTTTTCTAATAAACCTAGGGGCAGGACAGGAATAAAGATGCAGATGTAGAGAATGGATTTGAGAACATGGGGAGGGGAAAGGGTAAGCTGGGATAAAGTGAGAGAGTAGCACTGACATATATGCACTACCAAATATAAAATAGATAGCTAGTGGGAAGGAGTCACATAGCACAGGGAGATCAGTCAGTGCTTTGTGACCACCTAAAGGAGTGGGATAAGGAGGGTGGGAGGGAGAAACAAGAGGGAAGGGATACGGGGATATATGTATACATATAGTTGATTCACTTTGTTATACAGCAGAAATTAGCACAACATTGTAAAGCAATTATACTCCAATAAAGATGTTAAATTCAAAACTAAATAAAACTATCAACTTCAAGGTAAATTACAAGAAACATTATTAATACTTATGGTATTGGTGTGAACACAAAGGCAACAAAGAAACTGTAATGAATGGATATGGGGGAGTTTATTCTTAACCTATTTTATCAATTCCATATGAAGCTGCTATTTAAAGGCATCATAATTTATTTCCACATGATGAAACTAGGAACTGTCACAGTGCTAGATCTATTAGAAGGAAATATGTCTTTTGGTTCAGTTAATTCAATTCCACAAGTATTTATTAAGCACTTATCTGAGCAAAGCACTATAGAATCATCCATGTACAAGCAATTAAAATTTAACTGGTTCAGAGAATATTTGCTACATCATTTCACTTTAAAAAGTTAACTGTTACCATATCCTTTCTTGGTCTTCTTATAGAAGTGTCTTAATTTAGAAGCTTGAGATTAGAATAAATGTGATATCACCCAAGCTGAGTATCTTAATTTTCATATTCAAACTGGGTTTAGAGAAGTAGCATCATTAAAATAATAATGTGCCTCTTTTGAATGCTATTTATAATATACTTTCACATTTATTAATGTATTGGGTCCTGGGGCAAACCGTCACAGTTGATTGGACAGATATAATTTTTATTTTGCATATCAGGAAACTGAGGCTGAGATGTTTACATGATTTTCCAAGAGCTTTCTACTGGCTGACTATTTGGAAACCACACCTTGGACACAAGATATTTAGGAGAAAAATCAAATGTTCTTTCTAACTGTACAATGATGCAACAGAAGTAGTCATGCTGTCATGCAATCCAGTGAGGAATTTAGTTCACAAAGACTTTTCCACCCTCTCTGAAGAGATTGAAGAGTCATTTGTAAGAAAAGCTTGTTGAGGTGGTCATCTGAATGGCCTGCTAGTGTTGTGGGTCTAACTACACAAAGATATACGTAGGTGAGTAAAATGGGGAAAATTATACAAAATTTTCAAAAAATGTGATCAGTGTAGACTAGTAGTTCTTGCCCAGGAACTTTTGTCTTTCTTCCCCCACAGAATAATCGGCAAGATCTGTAACATTTTTGATTGTCACAACTGGGAGTGTAGGTGCAACTGGTAAGGAAAGACCAGGGATGCTGTTAAATATCCTACAGTGCATAGAACAGCACACCACCACCACCACCACACACACACACACACACACACACACACACACACACACACACATGTACACAAAACAAAGAACTATTTAGTATGAACTATAAATAGTGCTGAGGTTGAAATAAAACCTAGTATGGACAACCAAGAAAATTCAGGTAAAAATAAAATGACATTTAAAAAAAATATGTGAGTCTTCCGCATAGCACAGGGAGATCAGCTCGGTGCTTTGTGACTGCCTGGAGGGGTGGGATAGGGAGGGTGGGAGGGAGGGAGATGAAAGAGGAAAGAGATATGGAAAAATATGTATATATATAACTGATTCATTTTGTTGTAAAGCAGAAACTAACACACCATTGTAAAGCAATTATACTCCAATAAAGTTGTTAAAAAAATATATGTGAGTCTTGATGTACTTCTAATGATTACATAATCTATACAACCATCTCAACATTCTTTTGAGTCGAAATCATCTAGATTTGGGAGTTGCTATGTTTACTTATTTCCCTCTGTAAATATTTTCTTTCTCTATGATGGCAGTTTGAAAGATAAATGAAAGAAAAACATCCCCTTATGTGATTCCTGCCCTCACATTATTATTATTATTTTTTTAATCAGCAAATAATGCTACAGGCTGAAGTTTCTAAGTGTACAATTCACTTTTGTTTGGTTGAAAGGGGTTTTCAGTGAGATGATTCCAGGTCAGGGGATGGTGAGTCATGGGACTCATGAAACAAAACAAAACAAATGTAACATACAGCTGTCCATGTCAATTCATTACTCCTTGTTTGGACTTCCTGTTGAAATAGCTAAGAGGTCAGTTTGGTTTGGTCAGGCTACTTCTGCTGTAGTGCATGGATACATCTATTAAAATTGGCTATTTTGAGAATCAGCTAACAAGTGATGTTTGTTCCTCTCCATTTAATATTTACAAGTGTAAATTTTGAGGACAAAAGGAAAACATGTGACTAAAAATGAAAGCAGAAACTATTTCATGGAAAGTCCTATAAAACATATCAAGGAGTGTGAACTTTATCCAGTAGATGATAGAAGACATGACTTGGGTATAATCAAGGGTGTGTCCCATGTGGTCAACTCTGCTTTTTATATGAATCAATGTGATAGTTCTGTGGATGATGGATTTTACTCATCCAGATGGAAGAGAAGGAGAACAATTAGAGGATTCTGAGTCGATTATTGCACCAATAAATATTTGTGGAATGAAGGTATTCAATGATTAGATTGTGTACAGTAAACTTTCCTGACCAATATATATATATAGTACACATACCACTTCAGCTAACTTTTACTCTGTTTATTCATGTAGGCAATATATATTATTGAGTTATACATCTTGTGATAGTCTCTATGCTATAGCTGGACACAACTCATTATGGAAATCTAAAAACTGAGAATAAACAAGTTCTCTTCCCCCTACATTTCCAACACACAGGATAGTCAAGGGACAAGACAACTGCAGTACTCACTCCTATTCAATGACTGGAACAAAGGGAATCACACAGTAACCCACTCGGCTGATACTGTGAGGCCCCTTATTTTGGATTTAGAGGATCTTCCTTGATAGGCTCCACTTCCGGTCCTGTGAGTAGCTCTCAAGTTCATTGTTCTCCAAGGCTTTGACTCTACCTTCTCTGTGTGCTCTCCTGTTCTATGGCATTTCATAACATCTGAGGGAGGCATTGAAGAAAGTCGCTCCTTGCTGGCTGAGCTACATTCTCAGCCTGCCCCTGGTCCCTAGAAATTTTGGGGGCCTGTGATTTTTTAACTTCTTTAACAGTCACAGTCTTCTTGGTCCAGTTTTACTGCACTTTTGGCAATATGGCTGTCTCAAAAACATGTTTTTAATAGACATGATTTCAGTCACTACCATGTGCCAGTATATCTATAGACTTACAGACATTTTGAGATTATTAGACTTCTGTAGATTGTGTCTTTAGCCTCTTTTCACTGAGCCATTTTATTGAAAAAAAATTACTGGAGGGCACCTTAATCCAATCAGAGGTCTTAACAAAAGGTGTGACTGTATTGCCTTAGGCTGGTCTTTTTCCCCAGCTCTCTCTTAATCTGACAATCATTTCCAGGCTGAAGAGGCTGGGAGCTGAGAATCAGTTACATCCTGAAACTTTTAAAGTCCAGGCATGTTTGGATTCTCTCTTCCCCTTTTATCCCTTCTTGTAAAAAGGCCAATTCTTTCCTGAGCTCATCTCTCACTCATGATATTTATCAACCATGGCGTCTAACAAACAACTCATGCTAGTTAATATTCTGCCTCAATATCTCCTTGCCCAAACCTACAGATTCATTAGGTATATTTTCTGCCTTCTAAGTTCCTTCAGGTGACCATTTTGCCAACTATTTGGCCATAAATACTTCCCCATTTATCTAGACAGAATTAACAGTTTCCATGCTGCCTTCCACTCAGGCTCCAAAGCCACGTGACACATATTTCAGATTTTGGCTTCGCCAGCACACATCTTCTAGGTATCAATGACTATGTTTATATGCTATTGCTGTAATCATGCTATGAACCCATTACTCCCCAAATCTCAGTGGTTTACAAATCTGTGGATTGGCTGCAGCAGCTCCACGTCAGGCTGACCCCATGGTCAGGCTCTGGATTGCACCACATGACCTCTCCATCAAAAGCCTCATTTGATGGAGCAGCTCTAATATAAGTACGCTGTTGTCATGCCAGAGCAAAGAGGGCAGGAGGGCTGCCAGACACTTTTACTGACGCTTAACGATGTCACTGGAAATTGACACTCCTATACTTTCACCCCATTCCACTGATCAGTGCCCATCACGTGGACAAGTCCAACACCAATGGGATGGGGATATATCCTCCTCCCAGGGCAGATGAGCAAGGGAGAGTGAGTGTTACTGAACCCTAATCCTCTATAAGAGGTTAGTATGTCACAGTACTATATATAAAATAGATAACCAACAAGGACCTACAGTATAGCACAGGGAACTATACTCAATATTTTGTAATAACCTATAAGGGAAAAGAATTTGAAAAAGAATATTGTTTCTAACATGACATTGTAAATCAACTATACTTCAATAAAAAATAAATTAATTTAGAAAAAAGAAGTTAGTATGTGTCAGGCATGGTATGTATTGGGGTCTATGTGGCTCTACAGGAATAAGTGCTTCCACAGCTTTACAAACATTTATGCTTAACAAAGCAATGGCATTTGTAAAATCAACACTATGGTTTCCTTTCTTCTGAGAATTCATATAAACATATTCTCAAAATAATAAAAATAAGAATAATTTGCCTAATTTGTTTCATACACCCTAAACTATAATTCAGTAGGTGAGGATATATCTATTTTCTGTTAACTGTTTAAAAACTATGGCCCAGGGTTATGGTATGTTCTTTAAGGTCACTTAGATACTGTGAAAGTCATAATTAAATTAAACGTTTGGTTTGCTAGCTTAATGCTTATTCCTAATTTAATGAGATTAATTACCTTTCAAAGAGGAGTTTTAAAAAAGACTGTTTTGAGTTATACATGTCCATAAATGTAGCATGTTTGCTACGGAACAAAGATCATAATTTGCAACAGATTTTGAGAATTAATACTTATATTAAAACTTCAAAAAAATGTTCAGGTTAATTCTGGTACATCACCTAAGAGAAAAATAGAGTGCTCAAGAATCAGTTTAACATGGGAGAAAGATGACTTTGTCATTAAAGATCAATCAAAAGTAAACTTTCAAAGTTCACAGAAGAAAACTATGTATTAAAATGAAAAATGGCTTTTATCAGTCATTTTACTTTAAAATTTTAATAAGTGCACTAAAATAAATATGATTTAATGAATGAGAGAATAACACTGATAGGTTGCCATGGAAAAAGTCTCTTTGGTCCTATAATGATAAAAATTTTTTGACTAAAAGAAAAAATTTAAGAGCAAGATGAAAATGATGCAGGGTTGAGGAAGAAAATACAGTAAGAAACTTATTATCAATAGTAAGTTATTAGTTGCTGTTCCCTAAACATCAGAGGAGGTTGCAGGACTGCATAAGTAAAGCAAGAGACATATCCTAAAGCTGACTGTAGTGAAAAGGGTACTTTTTCTCCAGTTCTCATAAGTGTTGGAATATTGGTCAAGTTTCAAGCTTAGGACTGCAGTACACAAGCAGGTGCCTGTGCAGACTCCTCAGTTTTGTTTAGTAGAACATCCACATGAAATAGGCTTGAGCTTCCTCCTCTAGTTTACTATCTACATAAGTGTAGTGAGTTATTTCTTATTTACTGTGCTTTTTACTTATTTTCTTGTACACAATCTCCTCCGTGTTCAGCCTGATGCATCAATCTGCTTCCAAAAGCATGAAGAATGTTATGGCATGAATGCAAAGAGGAAAGGAGAAAAGCTGTATGTAGCTCTGACACCCAAAATACCATTTTAAAGTCCTCAGTAAGACAATATGCTTGAGAGTTGGTTTTACCTAGAGGGAACTGTATTTTCTAAATTTCTTCGTTTCCTTCTATAACATTATCAAGAGCCTGGTTTCTTAATCGTAGAATTTTCACCCTTTATTAAAGGAGGAGAAAATAACCTTCCAGACCTGCTTGTCCCAGTTCAACTTGGTGTGGAGAGAGGATGAGGGGGAGTGAGGAAGGGGGGGGGGCTTGTTTAACCTCTGTGAAGGCTTCTGCCTTGTTGGAGTTAAGGGACTTTTATGATATTTGGCGAGGTAGAGGGAACAACGTAGACCAGAGGGGCTTTGATCTCATTTCCTTTGGGGACCCTAAGAGAAGAATTCCCTGCACAGTCTGTGAGGTGGCTGCCTTGGGGTAGAAGAGGCAGTTCATTCTGGGAAGGCAGTGGGAACAAGAGAGTAGGCTTTGCCCCAGAAAGTCCACCTCAGCTCCTGGGTTGATAAACACATCCAGCTGAAAGGAACAGAAGGAAGCTTAGTGTGCTGGCTGATAAGCATGATGGAGGGCTGAGGAGTTAGTGGCGCTGAATGGAAAGGACCTGAAGTCAAGAGCTGCCCTATGGCCCAACTGGGTGAGGGATCACATGGGTGTTATTGCTAGAGGTCAGGTGTCCATGGCGCCGGGGGGAGCTAAGGACGAGCTATCTCCTGTCAGCACAGAGATGAAATAGCTTCCCTTTGAGCACTACTTGAGACAAAAGACACATCACTATTTCACCAGGCAGAATGAATGCCTTCGGGGTGTCCAGTTAACTACACTGGTAAATGGCATCACTGCAGGTGACCAAAGTGCTAGTGAAAAGTATCAGGAAGGAACCAACTGCTCCCCACATAAGCTTCTCCCAGTATATACTCAGATATCCTCTTAGCAAAGATATGGGGAAGAAGAGGTAATCTGTAAGACAGCACTCATCCCCCAAGGAGGAACTGGCTGAAGTGTTTGCTTTGTTAGATTGGAAGACTTCATTTTTTTCTGTACTATCCAGTTGAATGTGCTTCTGTGAGGAAAATTCACACCACAAATGTAGTAAATAAAGTTAAAACACCATTACCTTTTTCTTACACATTGGAGTATGTGGGAGTAATTCATGACTCCACTACTTAAAATTATCCAGCTTAGGGCTTCTCTGGTGGCGCAGTTGTTGAGGGTCCTCCTGCCGATGCAGGGGACACGTGTTCGTGCCCCGGTCCGGGAAGATCGCACATGCGGTGGAGCGGCTACCATGAGCCATGGCCACTGAGCCTGCGCGTCCAGAGCCTGTGCTCCGCAACGGGAGAGGCCACAACAGTGAGAGGCCCGTGTACCGCAAAAAACAAACAAACAAACAAACAAACAAAATATCTGGCTTAGTCGATGTGAAATTTAAGAAGTCAGTCTTATCAAAGATGAAAGATAATAAAACTATTTCAATGGCTTTCCTGGGAGGCCACTACACACGTGCCTGATTCTTTGTTCATACTTTGCCTCATCATTACTGGGCCCAGACAACCAATGAGAGTTGAAAGCTGATGCTGGTACCTGAGTTTGGTCTGCAGAGGTGTCTGTCTTCGTATCACCTTCTCCGTGTGTCTTCTGTGTGTCATTTCTAAGAACACTTGTCATTGGATTTAAGGTCCACCTGGATAATCCAGGACGATCTCCTCATCTCAAGATCTTTGACATAATTACATTTGCAAAGACCCTTTTTTCTAAGTAAGAAAACATTCGCGGTTCTTGGAATGAGGACATGGGCATATCACTTTGGGGACCACCATTCATCCATAATGAGGAGCAAGGAACTTAGATTGGATGTAATAACTCCCTTGATTGTGTATTTTAAACTTCCTGACAAGGAAAAGAGGGCTTCATCGGGTATGACATGTGAAAAAGATGTTGGGATCAAAGGAGTTGGCATTTAGGTGAAGTTGAAAGACTGTCAGAATCATAGTACTAGAAAAAAATGACACAGAATGACTGAAGTGGTAGAAAGACATGTATGAAATTGTGACACGTTTATTGAAGAAAGATAAATAAGAAAATACTATATAGCATACATTAAAGGAACACTCCCTAATATAAAGTAGTGATTTCTCTTCCTGTACTATTTCATTCCAGCTCACAGAAGCTTCATTTTCCTTGATTGTTACTGCAGCTCTACATCTTAGCAACTGTGGTCATAGGAAACCAAGGGCTTTAGCGTTTAGGAGCTTGGAGGCATAAGTTAGATAGGATAGTCTAAAAATACAACTAGAGGCATTCCCACCTGTCTCTCAATAGTTTCTCTCAATAAACTGGTCCTTTAGGCAGTGATGGTTAAGCAGTTTGGGTGATGCCTCAAGAGAGTGTGTTTTCCCAGATCCTTTGTCTTTTTCCCTCTGCAGTCCCAACAGAAAGGTCCACTGCATTCTCTATGTGAGCTTTAACAACTGCATGAAGAATTATTATTTAGAACCACAGCTCTTATCTCTCCTCCTCTCTTCTCCTCCCCTTCTCCCCCAAATTTGTTTTCCCCAAAAGGCTGAGGTCAGATGAAATTTATCAAGTGTTTGAGAAAGAGTTTCCATCTCTGGTTATTCGAATGTTATGTATGAAATGAGTTTGAAATTCATTTCCTCATCCTAATCCTCAATTTAATTGATCCAATTCTGCATCTATTCAGCAAACAAATATTGAGCACTCACTATGTGCACTAGGGATACTAATACCCCAAAGACACAGATTCTGCATTCAACTTACTGTCTAGCGCAGGGACCAGTAAACTATGACCCATGAGTCAAATCCAGCCCACAGCTGGTTTCTGTACAGCCTTCAAGCTAAAGAAGTTTTTCACATTTTTGAGGGGTTGTAAAAAAAGATAAGTAGCATATGTGACAGAGACCATATACAACTCACAAAAGCATAAAATATTGATTTTCTGGTCCTTTATAGAAGAAGTTTCTTGACCCCTAGTCTAGTGAGAAAATATATGGCAATAATAACACCAACCTCACAAATTGTTGCAATTTGTTGCAGGTTATGTGCTATATTTGCCTGGTCAGCCTAAATCTCTTTTCTTCTAATAAGAGATTAACTTTTGGCAATAAACCCTACCCTGATCTCAGGTCTCAACAAACCTACTCAAGATGAGGTAGGGTGGGCCTGACTCCATTACTCTTAGTTTAGGGTTGGGTACTTAGGACTAGTTAGTCTTGCTTTTGAATGTCTCTGATCACACACACACAAAAAATTATTCACACAGCTCAAGTAGGTCCAGTAAGATCCAAACATAGGATTTTGCAGTAATTATTGGGAAAGAAAAACTATATTTCTTCTGGAGTTATTAGATGAATGATAGTTAAAAACTTGAGCTTTTTCAGAACCACTGCTTCTAAGAGGGCTTATATGAGAAACAGACTAACTTTGAGGAATAAAGAGACAGAAACGAAGAAGAGACCAAGTGCTGAAGATACTGTTTGAACCCTGGATTCAATTGTACCAGGAGCTAATTATTGTTTTGGGATTTGTGTGTTTTGTTTTGTGAGGTAATAAAATTACTATTTTTATTTAAAGTAGTTTAAACTAAGTTTCTGTTACTGTAACATAAGGTATCCCACCAATAACAAATTCAATGAGAAAATGAATGTTAAATAATTTATACATAATAAGTGCTTATGAAATCCTCTTCATTAAAATCAGTACTTAGTATGCTATAAGAAATATGACATATTTACATTTGGAAGGTATTTTAAGGTTTCATTCAATCTAGCTCCCTTGTTTTGCTGAACTGGAGACTGTAGGACACCAGAACATTTAAAAGAAATTTTAAAACTTCAAAATGGAAAAATCACAATGCTGTACGCTACTTACTAACTGAGATGTATTTAATTTTGTATGGTAATGGCTATGAGCAGTAACTAATACATCTGTGGCAGTCAGAGAAGGCTTCCTGAAAGAGGCAATGACTTAGTTGGTTTTCAAGGAAGATCATCTTTGCTTAGTCAAAAAAATTAGGGTCAGTTGGTGAGTCTTAGAGGTTAATTATTCTCCGCAAAGGGAATACACTCTGTAAAGGCAGGAATGTGAAAGAAAACACATAACTTTCTGAGAAGTGCAAAGTTAAATTCAGAGGGACATTAAGTAGTGAAGCATAAGTAGAAAGAATGAGGCTATAGAGGTAACTTAGGGTTAGGTCATGACAGTTCTCATATGCCAGTAGGACTATGAGAAGGAATGCAGGTTCTAAATTTAGGTTCCGAAGAGAAAACAACAATGTGGCAGTCCAGCTGCTGCTCTATTATTCCAGGAGAACAATACGAGAGTCCAAGGTTTGATTGATCTGGGGACAAGAAGATGAAGAAAGGATGGGAGTCCAGGTAGAGCTTTTGAGGGGGTGGGAGGTATTTAAGAGGTATGTAACAGACAAGCTCTGATGAATAATTCCATGTGGGAAGTGAAACAGATGGAAGAGTTGCTGAATGGGTGGAGTTTGGGGCTGCTAGATGGATGGATGCTGGTTATATTCTCTGATAACAGAGAATAAGGAAGAAAAACCTGGAAAAAGTTTTTGACATTTCTAGTTTGATGTGCTCACGGTCATTAAGTAGTGTTGATCATTAAATAGTGAGGGTACAGAAGGGAGATTTGGGTTGGAGATTCAGTTTTCAATAATCACCATGTGGATGGGAGTGGAAAACATGTGACACAATGAGATGTGATAAGGAGAGATAGTTGCTTCTCTTGATTTATTCCAGGTCTTTCTCTTTATTAAAATTGAATATAATGAGCAAAATATTTATTTTAAATATAGAATATAGCAATGAATTTTAAACAAGTCATCAATATAGTTCATGTCTACATACCTCAGTACTCCTGGGAATTCTAGAATTTCTCTAAGGAATGCTAGATATTATAACAATTTTTTCATAGAAATTTTGAATCCTGTAAACTCTACAACAAAATTATTCTCCTCTTATTGAAGGATGAGGAAATAGCGTGGTATTATGCATAGAATCTCAGACTGGAAATCAGTACAAATTGTGTACTCATCCTGCTTCTAACTGGCTGTGCTACTCTGAGGAAGTTGCCTAGTGTCAGTGGAACCCTTCTCCCCATCTATAAAATAAGGTGGTTAAAGCAAATGTTCTATAGGCATCCTCGCTGCTCAAACATTCTAAAAGTCTAAGTATCTATGGATCAATGAGTAATTTGCCTTTCCTTAATTTCATTCTCGTGACACTCTTGACATTAAGAGATGGCAGCAGATCTGATGAGCTCAGAGGTTGTCCTTTAAAAAGCAAACTAGAGATATGTAGAAATTACAAACAATTTTAGACCCAAAATTAATCAAGCTGCGACCTGTGGTTGTTTATCATTTCAATATTTACCGTTGAATTACCCTTCCTGATCCTTTCAGCTAGGGGAGCCAGGGTTAGCACGGCCAGAGTAACCAGAGCCCCCATTTACTCCATGATCCCTTGTTGCCAATGGCTCAACACAAAGAGTTTGGTTTTAGGACTATCCATTTAGTGAGTCTGCCTTGATATTTAGTGTTATGTAAGTTCATTGATGCCAACGTTATAAATTATTCAGAATATTGAAAGTGGCATGTATTTGTGTCTTTTGCAGGCAGCTTTTTCAATTTAGCCAAAACATTTCACATTTAACTATAAAAATTTTTCTGATAACTAGGTGATTGGGTATACAGAACCAAAGTAATTCAATTAGAAAATGTATTTTAATCATGGAAAACTGACAACATAATGGATAGAACTTGTTTAAGTGAATGAACACATTATCAAATAAAGAATGATTGACTTTTCAGGAGTCACAGAACCTGAAAAATATAAAACATTATAGATAAAATGTGTCATTCACCTGTGATTTTGAAAGTAGGCAAGCAGATCCAGTTTGAATATTTTACTCAAATATGTTTAAAACTCTCCTTAGTAAAGTAAAATAACAAATTTTTAATAAAAAACATATGCGTAAACTCTCAAAAGACAGACAAGCACAAATCATAGGTATCCTATATAGAGCACCTATTTGTTTCTACGTCTTGATAGAACCACAGCCTAAATGAATAAAGGCCACATAACAGGTGTCATGAGTATTGATTTTAGTGAGGCATTTGATATAGTGTTTAATGAAATCTTATTCCCCAAATAATGAGCAATCACATGTGTTGAAAACTGGCTGAAGGAACATGAACAAAAGGTGGTATGAAATGCCTACCTGTTTGTAAACTACTATTTCAGTATTTTCGGAATCAGGGCTGAATTATTCATGGTGTTAATGTATTGTATGTTTTCCTAAAATAATTTTTACACAGAAGACTCATAGCTGTTTTCAATCTATATATTTGTTTTATTTCATTTAAATGTATCAGTGTTATTCTTTCCATTTAATAGAGAAAATGGGGGCATGGTCAGGATGAGTAAGTGCATCAGGTACTGAGAAAGATAGGAAAATAAGGTCTGAAACTCATGTATGATAGTCTGTAATTTTCTGATATTGTCAGGAAACTAATCCTTCAGAATTAGTAGGTGTGTTTCTCCATCAATAACCACTTTCATTGAAATGTAGTGTATTTTTAAATATTTGAATTCTACCTCTTTGTCATAGTAGCTCAGTATAAATTGCTATAAAGTTACTGTAATACTTGTTTTTAAACAATAAAATAAAATTATCTGTCTTTGTTTATTTTGATCCTTTGAAGGGGTATTTAACTGTTGGTTAATTTACACTGTTTTATTCCTGGCAAAATTCCAGACGATCCTCAAAGTCATAGGAAATATTATTACAGCATAAGACATAAAATGCTGTTGTCTTAGAAACAGACTTTCCTTTATTACCTTCCTGTAGTGGCACACGGGCTGTCAGTTACATATAGCATTTGCATGGGGCTGGGAGATCACTTTGTAAGCTACAAGAACATTCTATTCTTTTAACTTCTATCATCATGCTTTGTATCTCAGAGGATAAATAATTTTTTTAAAGCAGTGAGATAAAATGTGGAATTATTAATTTTCTTTTAGGTTTTATCAACTGTGTATCCCCACCTATGAGGTCCTGCATTGGAAATTGTAGATTCCAAAGGGCACACTTGAGAAGATTTCTGAATAATACCATTGATACTAGGATATCATGATATGTTTAAAAAAAAAAAGTGTCAAGAGAACAAAGCAGGTCGCAGGTCACAGAATATAAAGGTCCTTTTCTGAGAAACCTCCATACTGTTTTCCACAGAGGCTGCACCAATTTACATTCCCATCAACAGTGTAGGAGGGTTCCCATTTCTCCACAGCTTGGCCAACACTTGTTATTTGTGTTCTTTTTGATGATAGCCATTCTGACAGGTGTGAGGTGATATCTCATTGTGGTTAATAAATCAGAGAAAGAAAAATACTCTATGTTGTCGCTTATATGTGGAATCTCAAAAATAAACAACTGTATATAACAAAACAGAAGCAGACTCACTGATATAGAGAACAAACTAGTGGTTACCAGTGGGGAGAGGGAAGGGGGAGGGGAAAGATAGGGGTAGGGGATCAAGAGGTACAAACTACTATGTATAAAATAAATAAGCTACATGGATACATATGCTGCACTGCACAGCATAAACATAGTCATTATTTTGTAGAAACGTTAAATGGTGTATAATCTATAAAAATACTGAATCACTATGATGTATCCCTGAAACTAATATAATATTGTGAATCAATTATACGCCAATAAAAAATTAAAACAATAAAAATATTTTTGTGGAAAAAAGGTCCTTTTATGAGAGAATCTCCAAAGTGAAATGATTTCTTCAGCATAAGATACTCATTATCCCAGCGCTTATTTACTGAGTACCACCTACTTGCTAGATGCTGTTCTGGGCACTGGTAATGGGGCATGAAGAAACTTGCTTCTGCCCTCATGAGACTTACCTTCTGGTGGAAAGAGACAGGCATGAAGTCAAAAAACAAGTAAAGGATGTGTCAAAGTAAAATAAATGGTGTGTCATCTAGTGTTGTGATACAGGGATGAAAAGGCAGCAGGAAAGCATGACAGTAAAGAAAATATGGAGAGAGGGAAGGCGGGAGAGAGAGAGAGAATGTGTGTGTGTTGGAGGGCACAGGGGTGGGGTGGGGTGCCGTTTTAAATAGAAGAGTTGAGAGAGGCTCCCTGACACTAACATTTGAGGAGGTAACTAAGGAAGATGAGAAATAAGTCTGTTATAGAGAGTTTTTATCTACATAGCAACGTAACTCTGATCATTCTTAAAATATTCAGAAATGCAACTCAGATTTCACTTCATTACAACTATTATGAATTTTTTCCCATAGAACCATTGTATTTAAACTGCCACATACTGAGTAGAATCAAAATGCACAGCATTTCAGGGTTTAAGCATAGAATTGATTAAATGCATTGAAATATAACATGTTACAGGGTTAAGGGCTTGCTGCCTGATACATAAACACATAGTGAAATAGAAAGATGTTGAACTCCACTTTGTAATGCAGAAAGGTATGTACAGATGATGCACTGTGGTTCTTTTGTTTGTCTCATATTCCTTTCTCAGAAACTATAGGAAAAATGTACTCCGTGCTGTACTATGGTTGAATTTCTCATATTCAGTAAATACACAGAAGGATATAACGAACCAAAAAAGAGTACAAGGATATTCTTTTTGAGTCCTAGCCTTGCCTTTAATCATTTCCATGGGTATTGGTTTCACTGACCCTTACATTAATCATTCCTTGGCAAAAAGAGATGAGCAATACTATTGCCCCTGTTTTGTAAATAAGAAAGAGGATGATAGGAAGGCTAAAAGATCTGCCTGAAGCAATTCTAACTATAAGGCTCTGGTAAAGCCCTTTGAAGAAGCTATTTGTCTTAAATGACAGTTCTAAGTTTCAACCGCTAGGGTCCAGAGTAAACTAAATCTGAAACAGTATGTTGAAATAAAAAGACCTCTCAATTCTATTTGCATTTGCAACACTATTTAGCCCTGTGCCTTTTAGAATCGTTACTTTGTAACTTGGGAAGTCATTAGATATTGTCATTTATCAGAAATTTTTTATTGAGAGTTTTTTCTAGACCAGGCATGGTATGAAGTTTTGGTAAAGTTATGCGCTGAGTTCTGAAAGAGCTCCTTTACTAGTAGAGAAATTCATAAACAAAACAAATGACATAACAGTGTGTTCAGCATTATATAACAGGTGAGGACAGTGTGAGATGGGAAGTGGAAGAGGGACACACAAACAAAACAGAAGTTAGGATGGGAGAGCTGGCTTCTCAGAGACTTGACAACAAAGTAACTAGCTGAAGCAAACTAGAGTTGGGGTTGATTGATGAGGAAGGTATCACAGGCAGAGGGAGCCAATGCAAAGGCCCAGGGGCAAGAAATAGCAAGATTTTAGATGCATAATTATTTCAGTACAGCTGGGAGGTAGAGGATAAAGAGGAGAAGGGTAGGAAAGCTGAATTTCCAACGATGATCAAGAAGAAGTGTTTATTTGTTAATCCCAATCTCCTAATTTATCCTTTCCCCCCACGTTTCCCCTTGGGTATCCACGAGTTTGATTTCGAGATCTGTGAGTCTATTTCTGTTTAGTAGATAACTAATAAGGACCTACTGTATTGCACAAAGAACTCTACTCAATATTCTGTAATAACCTACATGGGAAAAGAATCTGAGAAAGAATGGATATATGTATAACAGATTGACTTTGCTGTATACCTGAAACTAACATAACATTGTAAATCAACTATACTTCAATGAAAATTTTTAAAAAATCTAGCATAGGGCAAGCAGGAAAAGCAAACCAAAAAAAAAGTGCTTATTGATCACAGAAACGGTTTTTTCTTTGAACCTGAATACAGAGGGACATTTTGACATGCATTGAAGCATAGAGAATGACCTACTGTATTTGAAATTTATAAGATCATTCTAGACAGAACAAAGGATTTATTTGAATAGAGGAGTTATGAGGCTGTACCAAGATTCCAAAAGAAAAGTTATGAGGGAGTGAACTAAAATAGCAAATGTGGAATAGATTAGGAAAGGTCGAATCAAGAGATATTTACAAAGTGAAATCTATAGGATTCAATAGGAAACTGTATGTGAAGGAGGAAAGAATGGATAATTAGAATATTCAGGGTAATTTTCAGTAGTAATGCAGACAAGATCAAGGTTTTAGAATTGAAAGTATGGAAAGAGAAGGAGCCATCTGTAGTCTTCACAGTTGCTGGCCATTGGGCAAAGGAATAAATGAGGGTCCATTTGGCCAAAGTACACTAACTTTTATTTACAGGTCAGGGGCTTTGGTATTAGTGGACCCAGGGGCCAAAGTCGTCACAGACTCAAATTCCATTCATCCTCTACAGTCATCCTAAAGGCTGCTTTCCTTCAGAGATGTAAGATGGATACGACCATTTCAAGAGAAACATTTAAAAAGAGCCATGTCTGGAGGGAAAAAGGAAGACTATTTCTGGGTTTGTTGTTGTAGGAATTCAGAGTCCTCCTCTGAATTCCTCAGCACACCTCCCATGATATTGGGAAGACCTAGATCACATGCTCACCAACTAATATAATGAGGTGATGATGATTTATTTTGCAAATTGGGGTTTAGTGCTAGATAAAGGCTCAGTCTCTCTGAGTCAAGTGTGAGAAGAGTAGAAAAAGGGAACAAAATCAGAGCTCTGCCCATAAAAGGAGGGGAAATTAACGTTATGACACAACACTTATCTAGTGTGGCTTGAGAATACCTACCCTGAATGTATATGAAAATGGGGGAAGTAAACATGATTTTCCTAAATAAAAATGTGGAGCAAGATTTCGTATGCATATTAGGGGGGTGTTGCAGAGAGGAGGAGATGAAAAGAGAGTATAAGATGAAAAACTAAAAATTTTGGAGATTATTTAATGCAAATTAAATATACCTATGCGTTATTCATCTTCCTTCCCCACTGAACACTCATATTTGTGGCATTACTATTTTCTAGGATTATTGCTTTAAAATTTATTTGATTGTTCTCCTTTGTCTTTTTCTTCCTCATTTCTCTAAAACAGAAGGAAAGCAGCATTTCCGGTTTTTATTCTAAACACCATGAAGACATCTCTGAGTGTGAAGCAGACCCAAGGGAAAAATAACCTTCTTAGATATAGATGTTATTGCCATTAAATTACTACCTTAAGTAGATGTACATATAGGAGATACAGTTAATTTCACATGAAGATGGGAAGGACCACGAAGGTAATGAACTTTGAGAGTACTTTAAATCCCATAATACACATTTGAGAAGCTTTCTATGCAGGGAAGACCACTGAGTTGATAAAAGAAGCATTTAGTTAGCAAACGCCTTTGTGCTTCCCTGCTCACTGATATATTTGCTTTAGAAATGAGTGCTACTCACTTGGTAGATACAGACATCTCTTTTTAAGTCTCAGAAATAAAGTGTGTGTGCATTGAGGGGAGGGGAATGCCATCAGTGTCATGAAGTAACTAAGGAATATAGTAAGCAACGTTTCGTGGATGTGTGGATTGCATAATTTAAGACTAACCTGGGGCATCCGTAAATTATGCATAGTTTTGTTTTTTTATTTTACATCTTTAGAGGGGAGAAAGATACTTGATTTTGCAGTTTACACCTTTAGCATTATCTAAATCTCTCTCACTGTTGAAAGCTGAGTATCCATAAGGAGACATACCATCTGCTGTTTGGACTGTTCTCCTAAAATCCTTTCAGAATACTCATTCTTTCTCAAATGCTGTTGTCTTTTGAAAAGGAATCAACCCCTCAGTACTTACAGAACAATTCCATTACATATGACATTGACTTCTGTTAAAACAGTGGCAGAGACCCACTCAGCAGCAATTTGGAAATGATTGAATAATTGGTTTATTTTGCAGTATTTATATATTGTGTTGTTTAAAGCCATGTGAAGATAGGATTCAATAATGACTGTATTCAGTCATGAGTTATATACATCCTGAATGTTCCCTCTTTTCCATTATTTTAGGATGAGTGGCATCTTCTGTGGCTGTACATACTCTGTACTAAGACATGAGCTATTTTTTTCTCCAAGTTAACAATGTCCTTGCCTGAATTTTGGAACAGTATATAGCTAAACAAAAGATGGCAAAAACACCCAAAAAAACAAAACAAAACAAACAAACAAACAAAAAAAAAACACTGAGACTCTGGAGAAAAAATTCAGTACAATGATTTCATTTGCTTGGGTCACTTCGTTTTATAAATCAACAATTGGGAACACTGTAATTAGTTACCAGCATAGGATATTTTGTTTAGTCGTTTACTGCTGAAAGATCTGGCATCATTAAAACATTACTTTTAGGTCACTTTTAATTACTGCACTTGAGGACGTGGGGTATATGCTTCGTCTCCTTTGAAACTGAAGCTAAAGTCTAACAAGTTGATTTTCCCTGGCCCTATAGACGCATTTACATTTTCCGATGAGTGCAGCTTTGACTGCACCGCTAGGTGGCAGAAGTGTTTTACCGCTTCTGGCTCTGAGCTCCGAAGCCACTAAGTCCCCTCTCGGCTCATTCCTGCAGCAGCTGAGGCTGATATAAATGTAAAAACAAGCAGAAGCTATATGTGACACTCACCACCTTTATTAAAGCATAAAGCAACGACGCCAAGCCATGTTCTTGGCTTCTGTTGGTCTTGTGAAGGCAAGGCTTTGCTGAAGGGCTGAAGTAAAGGAAGGAATCCTGACAGAATGACTGTTTGCTGAGGTTTAGCTGTGTGTGTGTGTGTGTGTGTGTGTGTGTGTGTGTGTGTGTGTGTGTGTGTGTGTGATTTTGTACCACTGTCCAGGACTAGTGCATCCAAGGGAGACAACTGGCAGCTCCCAGATCCACTGCTTCTGGAAGGACCACTGGTACTTCCACCCAACTCTGCTATGGGTATTATTGCTTGACTCCTTTTGGAAAAGGAGCTAAACACATAAAAACTCAATCTGTTAGACTGAAAAGCAGTCAGCTTCGAGGCTTCTTGATAGGGAGAGGTTAGTTATAGAGTTGAATAGGAGTAGAATCCGATCGGGAAACATTTTATTTGTCTATAAAAAGATTTGCTAAGTTGATGTTCAGGATATTACCCAGGATATATATGAATTCTTGCAACATATGGAATATTACCAGTCAGTTCAGGGAGATGCTCGGGTCACATAAAAAAGAAGGTACTTGTATTCATAGACTATGTATTTATGTATTTTGGAGAAAGAATAGGTTTCTTTTCTTTCTTTCTTTTTTTTTTTTTGAATGAGACTATTGTATTCCAGACTAATAAAACCTTTCCGCTTAGGAAAGCACAAGAGGTGGTAAAAGAAAGGGAAGAGTGTGTGTTCCCATAAGTAGGGGAGAAACACAGCAGCTGCCTTATTCTGGAAAGGTACTCCTCTGTAGGTTGGATTCTAAGCTGATCCACCTACACCTACATCTGCCATCACAGCCGGCACCTGGTGCAGGTTGAATGACACACAATACTCCCCAACTGTCACTGTCCAGCCGTGTCCACCAATTAAAACTAATAAACATTCTTCCCTACACCAAGGATGCGCCTCCAGCTCAGCGAGCAGCAGGGTGGGCGATGGCAGAGCATAATGACAGCAGTAGCAGCCAGAGCCCTGGGCAGCAGGTGTACTAGGCTGGGAGCAGGGAAGGGCACAGTGAGGCACTGCCATCACTGGCTCACACATTATGCAGGCAGAGTTGAGTTGTTTACAAATTGAGAGCAGAGGGGATTTGGTTGGAGAGAGAGCTGAGCTCACTGCATTCAGGGCTCGAGACACCTGAGCGGGGTTCCGTGCTGGTGGGTTTGGTGCCGTTCCCTGTAGAAAAAAAAAAAAACCTCCCTCCACCCCTCAACACACATCCTGACCAGGTAGCAGAGGCCCAGGTCTCCATGCAGGCAAAAAACACCTGATGAGAAACCCAAGAATCTCCAACATTGAGTGCCAGGAAGTCTCTCTTTCTCACAAGTTTATCTCTTCCAGGTGACATGGATATGGCAGATGCCTGAGCAGACAGTCCGGACAGAGCTTGCAAACTGGAAAAAGAAAAGATACAGAATCAGGAAGGGTCACTAAATGGGAAGAAAATAAACCCCCAAGAAGGTAAGGGACCTGTGGAAAGTTCTCAGCATTCAGTCAGAGTTGGGGAGCTTACACACTCCTCCATGCTGGACTTATCTGGGAAGGAGTTGGACAATCCTGAGGGGCAGTAGCGGGGAGTGTGTGTGTGTGTGTGTGTGGTGTGTGCACACATGTTGGAGTTGGGGGTGCAGAGCTCTGGAACACCAAGCATCCCTGGGATGGGATATGGAGGGAGCAGGATTGCACATGTGTCCTTATTCACACTCAGGAGTGAGCCATCATGGGTGCGACTTTTCTGGTTTCAGTGTTATTTCTGCCAAAGGCAGGAAGAATGTATCCTTTTTCCCTCTTGTCAGCAGTGCAGCAACCTATGTCAGTCTTTGTTTTCACCTCTGCTGGTTTCAACTCTGCTGTCTGGCGGTGTCAGTGCTGTCAATTTAAAATCCTGCTTCTCTCTGTGAGTGCTGTGATGATACAGGACACCTGAAGGTGTCATTTTCCTGTGGTTAATTAACCTTGAGACCAGAGGCACACCAGCATAGCCCCTTAATTACATTTATGTGTGATCCTGCAAACATGGGGTGACGAGGGGCCACCAGCACTGCTGTCAACGTGCAGTCCCACCTGTCTGACCCATAATCTGGGGGTTGTTATACAATACTGACTTCTGTCCTTGACATGGGTTGTCCTGCCTTCAGAGTTCAGATGACAAAGCTTTCAGTGTATCAGTGAAACCTTTTGGCAGACATATGCAGCCACTGGTAGTGGAGAATTTCTTTTGCAATTAAAAAAGAAGAGTCAAAGCAGACTCCTCGGCCTCTGCCTGCCATGGTTGCATGACCAAAAGCTGGACCTGAGATTATGACTGTGGTTGTGAAAAGCTGTGGAGTGTATGTTTCTGCTATCAATGCTTTCCTAGTTTCTCAAATTGAGTCATTTCTCTAATTGATACCTTAGTTGCGCCCTTTTCCATGATTGGAGTGAACAGGAATTGGAACATTCTGCAGTGTCAGCTGCCAAAGTCATTGACTCCAGCACATGGGGTCCTGGGCTACACAGATGAGCTGGTTTGAGGCTGGGGCTTGGAGTGATGTGGAGGAAAAAGAGAGAGTAACAGATGGCTGTGTTGTCAAATCGGAAAAAGTGGAAAAGAGGAGGAAGGAAGCAGAGGATACAGACCTGGAAGTTCAAAACATAACCAGGGGACATGATCCAGCCTAGTAACCAGGAGAGCTAGAACCAAGCTGAGGTTTCAGATCACAAGGAGCCAGGAACGTGAGCCAAGAACCCGCACATCGCAGTTGGTTTGAACCTGGATGAGGAAACAAGAAAACTAAAGAGTGAAGTAGAAAGAAACAACATTAGAGACTGATACTATCACAGTGCATGGTCTCCTTATGCCCATCCCTGTCACACTGAAAGCAGGCTCATCATTCGTTTATTTAAAAACAAAGCAGGGCTTCCCTGGTGGCGCAGTGGTTGAGAGTCTGCCTGCCGATGCAGGGAACACGGGTTCGTGCCCTGGTCCGGGAAGATCCCACATGCCGCGGAGCATCTGGCCCCGTGAGCCATGGCCGCTGAGCCTGCGCGTCCAGAGCCTGTGCTCCGCAACGGGAGAGGCCACAATAGTGAGGGGCCCGCGTACCCCAGAAAAATAAATAAATAAATGAAAATAAAGCAAAACACTCATCATTGCATGCCTGCTGCATGTGTAGGACATAGGAAACAACAGAAAAAGAAATTCCATGTAGTACAAACCAATCTGATTTTTGGATTTCTCTCTATAGCATTGCTCCCAAATTGTTCTTTTTCTTCTTAGATGCATCCAGTGACCAGCTCCTTTGCAGTTATATGTGATGTCTATATAGTATTTCTGGTTGTTTCCTTTGTGTATTCCAATGTGGCCTCTGCAGAGCTTCTACTTATGGAACTCTCTTCTGATTCTGGAGCTCTGGAAAGTAAGCCCATCACTCCATCATGTAGAAGTATTTTAAATAATTGAAAAGAGGGCTCATCGTCCATCATTTAACTCATTAAGTACCTCAGAAATGCCAAGTACTTTTCTAAAGTCTGGAAATACATGGGAAAGTTAAGATGGGGCCTTGGTTCTCATGCAATGTGTACTCTTGCTCTGGAGAAAGGGATGTAGATGTATTCGCATCACTGAATGCACTGCTGCCAATAAGCATGGGTGAGTCCATAGGAAATGCATGGAGGACATAGAGAAGGGCAGGCATAACAATGGAGAGTTTAAATATCTGGGGTTGGCAGGGAGAGAGAAGGAGAAACGCCCCTCTTCTTGAGCAGGAACAGAAAAACAGTTCCTGGATCTCTTCTTAAAGACACTAATGCTGTGAGCTGCAGTTTTCCCAGGGGGACTTCAGACTCTACACTTCTTTTGGCTTTTGAAATATATTTAAAGTATAGCAATTACAGTTGGCTGTGTGGCATAAAATGAGGTTTATTAAATCAGTTTAACATTAGCTCTGCTCTAAGAGAAAGTCTAGGAAGAAGGCAGAGAGAGGCTTCTGGTAATTTGTTAGCTTTTTTTTTTTTTTTTTGACTCTGGTTTGATGGAGCCCAGGGGAGAGAGTAAAAGGAACTTGTAAAGATTTTTCGTCTACATATTTTGAAGATAGGAGAGATATCTTAGATACTTTTATGTTTCCTGCTGTACCTGACAAATGACGCACAAAATAATCAACAAAATATTTGTTGAATGGATGCCTGTTATTATTATAATGGCAAAGTTAATGCTATCATGTCTCTTTGATGAATTGAATTGGCTTTTCTTAAAACTGTAGTTTTATTATATGAATTATTACTATAAAACACATATCCTGCTCTTTACATATCTTTGTGATTTAACCTTCAAATCTACTCCTCTCTGTGTTGCAAATAGATCACGTAGATAGTAATGCTGGTTAATTTCAAGAGTATAGGATGTCAAACTCCATATAGTTTAAACCAAGGAAATTCATGAGGAGTCATAAATCACCATGTGACATAGCCCATTGTGGTCATTAGGGGGATACAGTACTGTAAACCTTTTGTAATGATTTGCAATCCCCCAAATGAATTGTCATATTGACACAACTAGGGCTGCAGCAGAGAGTATCTGTTCTCAACAGTTATATGTCCCCTAGAACAGAGGTGAAATCTTATACTAAAATCATGCCTGAAAGCTCAAACCACACTAACTCTACTGTCAGCTCTTAGATTGTTTAATAGTTTTTTTTTTTTTTCGGTACGTGGGCCTCTCAGTGTTGTGGCCTCCCCCGTTGCGGAGCACAGGCTCTGGACGCTCAGGCTCAGCGGCCGTGGCTCACGGGCCCAGTCGCTCCGGGGCGTGTGGGATATTCCCGGACCAGAGCACGAACCCGTGTCCCCTGCATCGGCAGGCGGACTCTCAACCACTGTGCCACCAGGGGAACCCTGTTTAATAGTTTTAAAAGAGAAATAACATCCATACCCCCAGGGATTCTAAAGTAAGGTTTTCCTTTATAATTAGATGATACAGTTTATAGATTTTAAACAATCCTAATTTGGACTTTCAAAACACTTCTATTCTGATGATCCTCAGGTTCTTAAACATTAAAATTATATTAAGTCTGGACCCTCTGATGAGCATCAAATCACAGTAGCTCCATTTCAAAGACAGCAAAGCTGAGGAAATTTGTCTCTAAAAATGGTGCTTTGTATCTTCCAATTGTTTCCCAAAAATACACTTAGTACCTTTTAATAACAGTGAGTTTCTTTTAGTCCTCCAGCCATTCATTCACAATGGAAAGTTTTCAGTTTCTAGAAATTCAAGGAGATCATAAAAACCAGTTTATCATTGAAAACTTAGCTCATAGTTGGGAGTAAAACATCTTCAATTATTTTAAATTATTAAAATTAAGTAATTCTGTACCAGATACTGAATACCATAGGAAGAAGCAGGGGAGCCCTTCACCTGGAAAACTGTAAAGTTATAGAAGTGGTCCTGCATATCTGTTTTAAAGAGAAGAGGTGAGAGAATGGTTATCTTACGTACCAAGTCCTGCAGCCTCAAGTAATCACAGTGGTCCACAAATACAGTTTCACTGTAGCTTATATACAGCTGTTTCCTGGTATCTTTTGGAATTATTTTACCTCTTTAATAATGCAAGGTACTCCTGGGACCTAATTTCTGCCTTAAATAATTCATAATGCATGCTTTGTATTAAATGAACAATTTTAATGAGAAAACCATATCTATTTGACCAAGGAATAACTGTTGATTCAATTTGAATGTTATTTTGAATGAACTAGCATTGGATTAACAAGATTTTACTATATTGCTTTCTCATTTATATCCTAGCCTTATTGTTTAGCCGTAATTATTTATCTTACATCATAGCAAGTTGAGAAAATGACAAGAAATCAAGAGAATGAACTTTGGACTAAATGATGGAAAATGTACAGGGGGCAATCATTGAAGAGACTAAACAACATACAAATACATACTTGTTTAATTGGGTATCTTTTCAGTTCTCTCTGACCTTGAGATCCTGTGGATGATAGCTATGTATCAGGTCTATTCCTCAATATGAAAAAACAATGAAGTCCATAGCATTAACCAGCTCTTCTTTGAATCATCTATCAGTCAAAATAGTACAACTTATTTGTGAGTATATTTGCATAATGGAGTTAATACAGTAATACAATAGAACTGTATAGAATGGAAATACAATAGAGAATGCATAATGCAGAATTAAGAGTAACAATAGAAATAGAGTAACTGTAAAAACCATGAGAATAGAGATGTATGCTTTTGTACAACTAGCACTTAGGACACTGCTTCTTACATAGCTGGTACCCAATAAATATCTGTTAAATGAGTGAATAGTAAACTATCAAAGGGAGCATTAATAATATTATAAAACTCTGAGTACTATTGCCAAGTACTATTGAATGACAAGTAACCATGTGCAGACACTGGTCAAAGTGTTGTACATGCATTAATGTATAATCCTTATCAAACATATCCAATAAGGTAGGTGCTCTTTTGTTCCCATTCTACGGGTAGAAGAGACTGAGAACTAAATTATTGAAGTAAATTGCTTAAGTTCACATAGGAAAGTTTGAATATGAACCAGGTTTCCATAACTTTAAATATTGTATTCTTAACCATCGGAAAACACTGTTTATCTTAAAGGCCTATAAGACTTGGTTTTTGCATGAAATCTGCCATACAAATACTGAAAAGGTGCAAATCTACTCAGCACTCATGTTTGAAGCTGGGCATGTTCTGGATGGTACAAATGTAGACATGATTCCTATTTAATACCAGACCACGACTAAAAGGCTCTTCTGCTTAGCTCTTGACTTCACAGTTTAAAGTATGAGGAGAACATGAAGACAACCAACTGAAGTGTCTGTGAGACGTTAAAAACCTACACAATCAGGAAGCCATATTTCACTAAGACCTCACTGTTTGCGTCTCTCAATACTTATATCATGAGGTATCACAAAAAAACCATGGTCTGCATCATGAAGCTGTTTACACACTATTAGAAATACAGAATGAAGCATGCAGAAAAGACTTCAGAACACTTACAAAGCACCTTGCAGATGAGTTTCAGTCTCCTATCTGGTTTATGCTGATTGGGGTTTGAAATTGTTGTATATTTCTCAAAGTTGACAATTTAAATATAGAAAATAGAGGTTGAAAGTATGTCTATATTGAATTCTAAAAATATATGTCTTAATTACATAAAGATAAACCAAAATCTTAACTATTAGATATGAAAACAATTAGTTTGGACTTCCCTGGTGGCGCAGTGGTTAAGAATCCACCTGCCAATGCAGGGACACAGGTTTGATCCCTGGTCCAGGAAGATCCCACATGCTGTGGAGCAACTAAGACCGTGCACGGCAGCTACCAAGCCTGTACTCTAGAGACCATAAACCACAATTACTGAGTCTGCGCTCTGGAGCCTGGGGGCCACAACTACAGAAGCCCGCACACCTAGAGCCCATGCTCCGCAACAAGAGAAGCCCCTGCACCTCAATGAAGAGTGGCCCCCGCTTGCCGTAACTAAAGAAAGCCTGTGTGCAGCAATGAAGACCCAAATGCTGCCAAAAATAAATAAATAAATAAATTAGAATAAAACAATTAGTTTGTATTATGTATGCGTGTATATATATATATATATATATATATATATATACATACATACATACATACAAAGTGTTATTCCACTCTCTAAAATTCTTATTACTTCAAGTGAATCTCTGATTTTTTTTACTGTAAATTAAATGGGAAAATATAATATGGAAATAACTTAGGACATATAGACAGAAGCCCTGAGTTCCTGTCCCAAGTCCCTTGCTGTCTTCTGAATCTCAATTAAAATATAATAGAGTTTTTGTATAAATTAAATCATATAATACACAAACGTATACATATATATATATATACATTTATATACTATAAATTACTATGCTCATCTTACTATGGTTATAATACTAAATAAAATAATGACTAATGTCATTTCCAGAGTTTTGATTTAAATGGCAATGTCACAGATTATCTGTTTCTATTTTCAAGTCACAGCAAAGGAAAAAAGCATCCCTCCTACTTCATTTCTGCCTTCAAAGGCTTGCAGGAAATTAAAAAAAAAGAAAAGCGTTCTGAGTAGTATTTCTGACAGCAAATTTCTCAGAATCCAGAAATACTTATTTTCTCTGTAATAAGTTGCCACAGATACGAAGGAGCACTTATGATTGATGACTATCTCCGTTTGCATGAGTGATAATTCCTGAACACACAGTTCTTGATTAAAATACAAATGCATTTTCAACTGCATATTTCTTTATCTGTGTTTTATTCTTACATGACAAAATATGAAAAGAATCAGGTAAAGTTGGGCTCTAGTATATTGCAAAAGAGAAACTGAAGCTGAGAGGATTTTCAGGTGGGGCAGGAAGATCTTTTGCCACCATCTGGTTCACAGGACTGGGTCTAGATGTGGTTGTATTGGCTGAACCTTTGAAGGTGAGATTTTTTATATTGAAGTATCCTATTTCCCAAATTGCCTTTTAAAAAAACGGACGATCTATATTAGAGTGAGAGCAACTTAAAGGATATTTTCTTTTGAGAATAAAATTAATGGTATTTGTGCCTTTAAGGACATTACCCAGAGGACAGGCATCACATCCTACATTATAATGCACTGTGGGTGCTGAGCTTTATACAAACTTGGCACTTGATACATCTGAATGACAGTGGTGTCTTTCTCGAGGAAATCAGATTTACTTTTAGCACATATACATGATACAGTAGAGGTGAGATAAAACAGAGAAATGAATGTGGAAGAGATTACCAAGACATTAAATATATCATTCCCATGTGAATGGTCAAGCTGATGATTCTTACAGGTAAGAATCTTACACTTTTGGATCTAATAATCCTTTTAAGAACATGTAGGCTATTATGCTATCATTTGAAAGGGGAAAATTAAACCCAGACCTGATGAGTAAATTGACAAGATTCCATTGCTAGGAAGTGTCAGAACTGAGACTAGAGGGGACACTGTATGCCAGATATTGGGTTAAGCATGTCTGCCCCCACCATCTCATTCAACTGTTACAAGAGCCTTGTGAGTTTACTTACTGTTCCGTAGGTGAGAAACTGAGGCTCACAGAAGTGAAAGAGCCTAGCCACAAAGCTAGTAAGTGGCAGACTTAGGAGGAATGAGTCTGTTTGACCCTGTGAATCATAGTATTCCCAGGGCAACAGGCTGCCCCTCAGATTCACAGCACTTGGCTTAGTGGCTCTGCTCGAATATGGAACATGCATTAAGGGCTACTCAAAACTAAGTAGGAGGGCTTCCCTGGTGGCGCAGTGGTTGGGAATCTGCCTGCCGATGCAGGGGACACGGGTTCGTGCCCCGGTCCAGGGAGATCCCTCATGCCGCGGAGAGGCTGGGCCCGTGAGCCATGGCCTCTGAGCCTGCGCATCTGGAGCCTGTGCTCCACAACAGGAGAGGCCACAACAATGAGAGGCCCGCGTACCGAAAAAAAAGAAACAAATAAGTAGGAGATCCAAGGTGATGAAAAAAAGAGATAAATGTGAAGGTGAGACAGTACTTCTGAAATTTCAGGTTAAGAAATAGCTTCTGTGAACCGAGAAAGGAAAGAGAGAGAACACAGTTTGATATCATTTGGGTTCCTTTGAATTCTGGGGGAGCAGCCCCCCTGTGGTGGACAGCCCCTCCATGTCTCCTGACCTTTTATGAGGTAATTTAGCTCATTGGTAGATAGGCTCAAGTCTTTGCAAGCTTGCTCCCTCTCATGTGTGGAGCATATGCTACCTGCTTGAAAACACAATAGAGGAAGAAATTCAAATATAAATTATCTTCTTATTCACTTTTCACTTCTGAAAGATAATTATTTGTTTAAGTAACACATTCTGCCTTGCTTAGAGGACATTAATACTCATTCATTATTAAAAATATATTTATACGTTCAAATATGTTTGCGTTTCACAAGTCTCATCAAGAAACCAGGCTCCGTGAACCCTGTCTTTTGGTCATGCTTGCAATTCTAGTTTACTTCTTTAATAAGCATTCCATGAACAAATGTAAATAAGAATTCAGAAAAGTACAATGAGTAAAACTTTATTCCACAAGTCTACATGAAACAGTATGAGAAAATAATCTATTAACCTATTTTAAAACATATAGGTGATATATAATAAAACTTTATATTTTAACCTCTGGATTTATGATAAAAACGTTTATGACATAGGTTTTTCTTCTTCTTTATTTCTTATTATATCTTTTCTTACAGGTCCCTTTCATTCATTCACCCATTAAAAAAAAAAACTCATTGATTACTATCGCATGCTATGAATAGTCCCAAGCACTGGTGATAGCAAGAAAACAACACAATAGGTTCCTTGTGCTCATGGAGCTTATACATTAAGTGGTAGAGACAGACAATAACCAAGTAAAAGAAGCAAGATCATGTCAGATAATAAACTTAATGGCAAAAGCAAAAAAGAGTGGCAGATAATGACTTAGAGATGAATGAGTTGAATGGCTTAGAAAAGAATTCTGGGATAGGTCTCTAGGAAAATGCCTTTGAGAGAGGACTTACCTGGGCAGAGAAGCCAGGCATGCAAAGATGTAGGAATGGTGAGAACTACTTGGTAAGAACAAGTTTCAAATATTCAAAGAAGATGAAAAAGGCCAGTATTGTCAGGGAAAAGTACTAGATAGACAGTGAAGCTGGGACCAAACCTCAAAAAGCAGGAAAGCCATGATAAACAGTATGGATTTTCATGTTAGTGCTGTGCAGAGGGTGGACAGTAGTGAGGCAGTAATCAACAAAGAGACCAGATGAAGGCCATCCAGGCCAGCAATGGTAGTGCTTTGGGCACTCCTGGCAGCAGTGTAGGTGGCATGACCAAGATTCAGAAGTTATAACTGACGGGGCTTTAAGAATTTGATGGATGATATGACAGGAATCAAGATGGACTTAACTTTTTGGCTAGGATGACTTGGTGGAAGATAATGCTATTTGTTAAGATGGGGAAGTCTCCATTTATAATTAAAAATTCTTTGACAATGACTAATAAGTCCAGTTTTTCTTTTTTGGTATAACAGCTCTAGAGTATTATTAAAAGGTTTTCAATGACTACAGTTGTCCTTGTTCATGATTTTGAAGATTTTGGCATTGTAGCTAGTGATTCACTTTTTATGTAGAGCATTGTGTGGGAGGTTCTTGGAATGCATATCTATGAGAGATGATATTGGCAATGAATCATATGATATCACTAGCTTGTCACAATCAGATTATGAAGATATTCTACTTTTTGTTGCTTGGCTCCATAAATGGTAAAGCATTGATGAATAAACCAAAGAATAAAGCAGAGGTAAGAAATATGCTATTAGTCACTTAAGGCATTGCTGCCATACAATGGGAGCCTCCCTTTCTGTTTAGAATTGCTATCTATATCCTTCTGGATGTAGTGAAAGCCAAGGATATTATAGGATAAATTTATAAGAAAGCATAAGATGCATGTACCACATAATTTTATAAGGTAGAAAACCATCTGTTTGTGGAAAAATGTTCAGTGCTTTGTAGCCATGATTCCAAGACTGACGGCTCCCTCAGGCTGCTGTTCACAGCTATTTACAGTTCCTCAAGGCTACATAATTGTAGTTTCCAGTGCCCTTGTTACTTGACTGTCCCACTCAAAATTCATCAAGGACCCTTATCTTTTCACCTTTTAAACTCTGCTCTGTGTTATGGATCATTTTGAAAATCAGTCCAGCATTTGAGATGAAATATTCAGGGTGAATAAGACAGAAGTCAGCAAATGAGTTGACCCCACCATAACACAATCTCAAGAAAAACAAGACATCTAGCTGATAAAAGTAAGCTTGTGCTCGAATCAGAACAGAGGTGTGAAAGTTTAGTTTTCTTTTTGTTTTCAACACAATAAGGTTTTTAAATCTTTCCTCTAGTTGTTGCTCTATCTCTTGCCCACCCAATATTTCAGTCTAGTACTCCAGCTTGAGTTCTGCAAAGTACGTGAGTGAGACAGTGATACAGAAAATTTTAAAGACTGCACTTTGTGAATCAGGGTCTTATTTGACACACTATGTGCCCCCTGTTTTCTTCGAGGCCTATACAGAGACAGCTTCAGCAAATCCTTGGCGTGCAGTCATTATGCCCAAAGCAAGGGTGTAGAACTCCAGTGGGCTGAGCTGACTGTAGGGGAAAGACAAGGGAGCAAGCATTGTGTACCATAGATGTATGAATGAAAGCACATCCATCACAAAGAAGGGCAGGAAAAAAAATAATGTGAGTGAGATTATGCATCCCTGAGAAGAATATCAATATATCAGGACTGCGAATAAGCATGTGATGCTTTAAACTGGAATGTTTGCTATAAAATAGATAAATAACAAGGACCTACTCTATAGCACAGGGAACTATATTCAGTGTCTTGTAATAGCTTATAATGAAAAAGAATATACATATATAAGAATATCTATATAGATATATAAATAATATCTATCTATCTATGTATCTATGTATCTAAAACTGAATCATTTTGCTGTACACTTGAAACTAACAAAACATTGTAAATCAACTATACTTCAATTAAAAAAAAACACAACCCTTTCAGTTGAATAAACTTGACTTCCTATATAAAAAAAATAACTGAAATGTTTGAGACACATTTCTCTTTCTGTTTTTTCTGTTTTGAGATTAGTTATTATGGCAATAGTGGCAGCTTCATTCCTGTTCTGATTCTGCTAGTAGCGACATGAGTCATCTTGGAGAAGTTACTTCAGTTCCTTGAGCTTCAATTTTTTCATCTCTGAACTTAAGATAGTAAGAATATCCAGCAGCTAGGTTTAGGGTGAAGGTTAATATGACAAAGCATGTGAAAATACTTGTAAAGTGTAAAGTGCTCAAAGTAGTGGCAATTGTCCATATTAGTCATTAGAAGATATTGGCTCTACATACTGATATTATATTATTGAGGACATATATAGTAACTTTAAAAATATAGGATTAAAAGGTAATATTTCTTTGGGTCAAGAACATGAATCATCTCACTTAACCCTCACCGCAACCCATTGGATAGATACTATTATTGTCTACCTTTGACAGAGGACAAAATCAAGGCTCAGAGAGGTTAAGTAACTTGATCATGGTCACACAACTAGTTTATGGCTGAGCTAGCACTTGGTTTCATGTATATCCAATTTCAGTGCAAAGATTTTAGCTCTGCATGCTATTTAGAATTGTAGCTCCAAGTATACTATAAAGTAACAGAATGTAAAGCTATAAAATCCTTCTAACATTTAAAAAATAAACTATGATAACTCAGAACATGGATTTTAATGCTCCTGAGATAGATTATACTGCTAACACTGCACTTTACTACGGAATTACTCAATATGGCTACTTCCTCTACACAAATCATTTGACTATATAGCAACTGTTGAGTGTATGTACCAATTCACCTCAAGGTTGCCAATTTTTAATTTGAAACAGAAGTAGCCATGTTTGTGGGGAACACCATTCAAATTTTATTTGGAAGAAGAATTTAAGTTAAGGTGAAGTATGCATGCTTTTGAGTAGCTGGGAAAATAGCATTATTACTAACAAAAATCATCAGAATGCCATAATGTTCAACATAGTTGAACTATCTCCAATGAGTAGACAAGGAAAGTTCTCTGAGTACTAAGCTACTAAATGGCATTTGCAAGATATGGGGAGTTGTCTTATATCTAAAAACAGTTGAGTGTCATTCTCACTTGCCCACCTCTATTCCTGAGAGAGCATCGCTTAGTTTCAGCATCATTAGTTTCAGCATCAAATTCAGTATCCAAAATTGATAAATTACCTGGATGGCATTTGAAATATACAACAGATTTTACTCTGTGCTTGTAGAGATGGAAGGAGATAATATAGCACATATGCAAACAATCTGATGTTGAATTTTAGACATTAGCCTTTTTTATTACTTTATGTTTGGGGTCATTTTGTTATTTTGCTTTGGATTATGCCCCTCCATTCCTTCCCCTTCCCCAAAGTTCTCAGTTTCCTCACTCTCAGAAGCAAAACCCCTCATTTCTTCCATTTCTTATATGGAACAGTTTCAGCTGGCTTCAGCCCTGTTTAGCATGGCCAAAACATGAAGGTCTGCCTTCCCTTTAAAGACCCAACCAAGCCCTAGGATGTGGAAGTACACACTGGTGTCTACTCAGATGCAATTTCATTACACTGGTTACATGATCTTCTGTTTTCTTTGTCAACAGTACGTCATATTTTATGCCAAGAAATGACTACAAATTTAATTACAGAATGCTATATCATTTTATTATTAAGAATATTATAATAATTATATGTGGTATGCTACCATACTTATAATATTCCCCCCCCCCACAACAAAATAACTTGCTTTGTAGCTTTAGAATATGAGGAATAATAGATGGGAAAATAATATTGGCAATAGAGATATAATTTATTCATTCAGTTCAGTTTTCCAGGTATATTAAAAAGGGCACCAGGAAAAGGTCTGTGTCTTTCCTCACCAAATGTTTTATTACTCTTTACAAAAATTATGCTTGAAAGAGAATTTCAGAAAACAGACATTTATTACAGAAAGTGATAATATTTTTCCTCATTTTCTTCTTTTATTATTATTACTATTAGAAATTATTGGGGACAGAGAATGGAAGGATGGTATATAAGTGCATGTAGTTCATGTAAATATGTTAATAAACATCTGCTTTTTATTGAGCATCTACTCTGACAAAGTTTTAAAACATGCTTTCTAATCCTCACAAGTTGACTGAATTGTGATGTATTAGTTATCTATTGCTACATTAAAAATCACCACAAAATGTAATGGTTTAAAACAATAAGAATACTTTATTACCTCTCATGGTCTCTGTGGGTTAAGAATTCAAGAACAGCTTGGCTGGGAGGTTCTGGCCTGTCTCATGAGGACACAGTCTGAAGACATTCTCCATTCTCATACCTGGTGCCTTGCTAGGGAAGATTCAATAGTTCTTTCTCTAGGTGGCCTTTCCACATGGTTTCCTTCTCATGGTGGACTCAAGAGAGCTAGACTTTGTACACAATGGCCCAGGGAACTGCAAGTTCATGTCCTGAAGGAGAGAGCCAGGTGACAGCTGTATCACCTTTCAGGACCTGACCTCTGACCTCAGAGTCACATGGTATTACCTGCACCACTCTATCTGGAAGGGCAGTTAGAAAGTCCTGTTCACGTTTAAGAGAAGGATAAAGAGATTGCCTCTTTATTGGCTACGACAAAATTCTAGAAGAGCATGTGGGACCAGAAATATTGCTGTATCGATTTTGGAAAATATAATCTGCCACAGGTAGGCGTTCTTACCTCTAATTTAAAGATAAGAAAACCTAGGTTCAGTGAGCTTGGGAGACCCAAAGTCACCTGGTAATATTTGGTCAAAATATCTTGCACTTACAGTGCTATATGTTATTAACGCTATCACTAGTGCTTTGGTCTATACTCCATGGATCACTGAAATCCTTTTCTCACAAGAATCACCCTAAACAGCATAAAAGCTTTCCCCACCTCTCACCTTACAGAAGAACACCTTTGGAGTATCCAGGTGACTTCCCTTCTACCCTTCTGGCCTTTATCTGAGCCAGAGGTCTTGCCTATTTTGCCACCTTCCTGCTGGTTTGGCTAATGGAGAGGAGAGAGAAAAAATGTCTTTCTTAAAATTTTTAACTTCTTGTGTGTACCCTCACATTTACATTGACAGTGTGTACAACAGGCTTATGTAGAGGGATTATCTGGTGAGTGCACCATGGTCTAATGAAGGATGCTAATGCTCTTTGGTGAAGTTGAAATAAAAAGAGGATATAAGAAGAAGAATGAGAGTCAATAAGGAACAAAACAGAAATTAATTTTTAAGGGATGACACATTCTACCTTACATGATTATATTTTATTCTAATCTGAAGTAAATGACAAAGCTTATATATTTTCTGAAAATAGATCTTTTAACAGTAACTATTCTTGTGAACTCTGCCAAGCTATTTGTGTTTTATTTTAAAAGCTTTTGTACCTTCCTAAGGTAAACAAAATACTTCAGAGATTATGTGGACATTTCAGAACACTGTTCTTAAAAATAGAAGCAAAATGAAAATCAAGAATTGATTCAAATGAATTGATATTGAATTCAAATAACATTCAAATATTATTTTAATTTTTGACGATACTATACAGATCTTCACAGTCTAAAAACAAAAATAATATTGTTAATGACTTCTACCTAAAAGCGAATTTTGTAGTATTGTTTTCATCCCAAAGTTCAGTTGACTGCTCCTATGTAGGTAATGAGTAAGAGGAATAAATTCTATCCCATCCTTTCCAGAAACTCCATCAGAATGGAAGATGTTTATAAAATATAGGAATGATTTAATAATTTATAACTACTGATTTTTCATTTTATGACCAGAGTAATGAAAACTTCTGAAAACCACAGATTATTTGTTGAGTGTTCAAAGTGTGCAGAGTTTAATAAGAAGTGTCATTGTTTGGAAAGGAGAATAGTATTAAAGAAATAGCCAACACATTACCCTTTCTTGAGAAGTTCACCAATGAACTGAGCCACCAGATAAAACTCTAATTTCCTATTACTAGACCTCAGGGTTTCACATACCTGCCCACACACCTGCTCTCTGCCTCATGCTATAAGAAAGCACTTGTGTAACCTCTGACCTAAAGTTAATCTTTCACTTCTGCTCTGGAAACTTGAGATAAGTTACAGAACACAGTGAAAGAATAGATATTGGAATATGTGTATCCAAGGTGTTCTATGAATTCACACTTCAAAAAATGCATCATCTCTCATACAGATAACACACACTGGTATTATGTATTATTATCTTCAATGCATATTACTGTATTCAATACACTACTGTATTCAATACAATACTGCACCTAATGCAGTGTACCAGCTTATGTGGAGCCTAGATCTCTCCCTTTATTTGTTAGTTCTGGTTGACACTATCACTGGAGTCTGAGAAGTCCCTTCCCATATCAGGTGAGATACATAAACAATGGTATTTAGAATATATAATAGTATATACTGTGTGTGCAATTCTGTCTAAGCATCTTCCTGGTATGATGCCACATAAACTTGCCAACAACCCTATGAAATAGGTACTATTATCCCCATTCTATCAATGAAGAAATGGTGGCACATAAAGTTTCAATAATTTTCAAAAAATGGGAAGCTATTGGTAAAGCCAGTTTTTGAAACCATGAACTTCAGAACTCATGCTCTCAGTTACTACATAAACTATACGCAAAGTCAAGATGGCTAGAAAAAACAATGATTATTGATTATTATCAATATGTCAGTGAGGTGAAAGCACTAAAGAATCTGTTTCACCAGTTGCCCAAGTATATCTTTTTTCTTTATATAATCAATTGCTCCTAGCTCAAGACTTACTAGGTTTTATGGCTATTTCATAAATTGTTTTATAAAGTAAAATTAAATTATGCTAAACTGTAATGTGATGATGTAGTTTTGCATGATCTCACTGACCATAGTTTTGCATTTCTGATCTCTTTAGTGTGTGCTGATACACTAGGCACACACTGAACCATCTTAATAACAAAATTAACATTTCCCAACATCACCAGGCATTAACAAAGCTCATTTAAACAAAATAAGCTTATTACAGGGTGAATATAGATGTTGCCTTTGTGCTTCCAGGTCAGTGAGAAGAGAGAAAAATATGATTATAATGCTTTAAGCACTTTGACAACTGTCCAGTAGAATTCAACAATACTGTGGTTTATTATGTGCAAAAGTGTTCATAAGTCTATAAGCCAACATTATTAAACAATGGTAGCACAGATTTCTTTGTATGAATAGAAAACATGGAGGTGGATATAGAGATTTATAATAGTTTAACCTTATATATAACAGCTACAAAAATCTTCAAACTTTGAGGTGCAAAAAATCAGAGCAAAAAAATCAATATTTGAAGCTATTCTTGGGAGAATTTGGTTTATTATGAGTCCTATAAAGTATTTTATTATTCTAACATATCTGTGAATCAATCTTTGTGTAAATACTCAACTTAGTTGTACTGGAAATACATTATCAGAAGGACAAAAATGATTCAGCCCCATATCAGATACTTACTTAATAATTTTTAGAGAAAAGGATCATTTCCCCAGTAACTTTTTCTTTCTATTTTTTCCTTATGTCGTGAGTCAAGATTATCTTCTGAGACTGAGTATTGAAGTAAGGGGTAGAATAAATGTGTCAAAGATTTGAGATTTGGGAATGGATATTTATTGAGTTTGAATTATCAATAGTGACATGGTTAGGTTAGGCTTTAAATGGGTACTTTGGGTACAGAGGGGAGGTTGTGTGTAAAAGAAAGGAAGATTAGAGTCCAGAAGAGCAATTAAGTACCTTACTTAATAACCTGGAAGAGAAGAGTGATGCCATTAATTAACTACAACTTGCAGAAAGAATAGATGACTTTTAGGAGAAAGTGCAGACAAAAAAAGAAGAGGAAGTATAAAGCCAAATGGCAATGAGGATTATGCAGATATGAAGGGAAAACTTCTGCATGTCCCACATCCAACTGTTCAGAAAACACCAGCTCAAATTACTAAGGAGAAAACGCTCCTTCCCCTGCCTTGGTAGACACGGTTTGGTTTGGCTTCAGGGCTCAGATTATGACTTAGATCTAATATATCATGAGTTAAACTCAGATGGACCTCTGCCTGGGTTGGTCCAGCAATACTCAGTCCCAAGAATTTTCTTTCTCTTACTCTTGGTCTATAAGCTGAAAGCTGGTAACATAAAAGGTGGGGCTGCTGGAGGCTATGATGTAACAAATGTCTGACAGATCGTAATGTGCAAAGAACTAAACTGAGTACTGGTGACAGTTTTTTAGCTCCTGGATCTAAAGTTTTCTGAAGCCATAATGCCCCGAATATTTTTTCTTGTTCTGTTTTCTGAAGGCAGTTTGAATTGGGCTTTTGTCATTCGCAATAGCAGGAATCCTGAATATTCCATGAGGCCTGTAGACTTTATTTCCGAAGCTGCTTATGTAAAGCATTATGGAGAATTTAATAAAATGTAGGGCACCAATCTACAATTTAAGATTTTGACAAGTCTTAGGGTTTTCACTTTTGAAATATTGCAGTACACATTATTTCTTTTGAATTTTGCTTAAAGGTTTATAAAATCTCAATTGAAGTTTCTCCTAAGAACTGCCTATACCCATGGTGTTTGAGGCCTTGCTTAACACATTATATGTCTCAATTATAAAATTTTTGGTCAAGTGACTGTAGTCTTTATGATTTTTAAAGCTCTGCATTCATACAAAGCATTCTAAATTTAATGATGATGAGAATAACTGGAGTTATCACTTAATGTTTTCATTAATTAGGTAAATAAATGTATATTCAAAAACTGAACAGAGAAATACTAACTGGTAATGTTATTTTGTTGTCTTTGTGGATAAAGGGGTGCCATAGCCATCAGAATTATTTAAATGTGGTGCAACCAAGTAAAATCTTTGTACTGTATTTGACTAAAACCTAGGAGAATGCTTGAAATGACTTTCTGTAATCTCTGTGTTTGCTTTATATTTTAATATATAAAAAAACAATAGGGGTTATGGTTATAATTTGTACTGAAGAGAAAGTTGTTAATATGTTTTCACATTAAAGATTTTCCTCACTTATGACTATTGCTTAGTTATTTAATCCAATAGTTTGCTGGAATAAAAAGATTTTTTTAAAAAAGCAGGTTTTTTAAAAAAACTAAAGCCAAATTAGATCTTACTTTAAGTTCAAGTGTTCAAAGACACCTTGTTTATAATTATAATGAAGAATCAAATCAAAGAAGAAATTTATGATGTCCATTAAACATAAATTATTTCTACAGAATCCAAAATCCTCAAAATGATATAATCAGTATTTCCTTTTCAAAAATACTTTCTTTTATCAAAGAGCAAAAGGCAATATAAGGCAATCAGAATTCAAGTACAAAGAGAAAAATATTTTTCAGTGTTTGTTTTCATCTTTATACTGATAGTTTCCACTCCAGCTATTCAGATGATTTATATATATATCAATTAACTACAGAGTATCTGTCCACTGTTATATTTTTCTCTGAGTTGTTGGTCTTATTCCTGTTGATGTCAAGGTGATTTTTACATGTTAAGAAAACAAGATGTTTGCTTTGTCTTTTGACTTTGATTAGGATGCACTTTCCAATGCAAAGTGTTTTTATTTTTAGGTAGTATTTAACTTTGTGACTTTTGTATCTTTGATAGATTTCTTTTTATTTCATGACATATTTTATTTTATTTTCTGTGTGAATTCCTTTGATGGATCTTTGATCCATCTGGATTTGTGTGTGTGTGTGTGTGTGTGTGTGTGTGTGTGTGTGTGTGTGTGTGTAAGATGTGAGGTTTCAATTCAAGTTTATTTTATATTAAATTGTGACTCAATTTTTCTAGTGCTGTTATTAAATAATTTCTCTTTCCCCCACTTATCTGAGAGACCATCTCTTTCATCCCACGAGAGCATGCACATACACGTGTGAATATATGCTTCAAGAAGAGAGGAATTTTTTTTTAATGCTTTATTACTATCATCCAGGACAGAGCAGTGTCTGACTTATAGAAGATGTTGAATAACTATTAGTTGAATGAATATGTGCTGCTTGTATAGAGTGCCATATAACCTGATATATTCAATTCCCTAAACTTCCTCCTATGCCCCAGAATATTTCCAAATACAGGTTCATGTGAAAAGTATTAAAGGCAACTAATGAAGTGGGTTAACTTTATGGACTTCCAAATGATTGTTTTTAAGTTTACCTTGGATTTTCTCTGTTTCACTTCCTCTGCTGAAATATGCTTCTCATATTTTCCATATCTTTAATAACTTGGAAATTTAAGGGCAATCCTTTTTTCCGAAGCATTTTCAATCTTTTGAATCCAATACACATGGACAAATGATATTTATATCCATTGTGAGTCCTCTCCTTTGGAGGGGACAGGATCTTGGGCAGCTCTCAGTGCAGTAATTGTCACTAAACCCTTTTCATTCTCATTGAAATCAGCATCTTGAAAGTGACTCTCTTATGCCTACACCTTGAGACCTCTCCATTTTGTTATTAAAAATAAAATAATTTACAAGCTTTGATGTATCATCCTTAGAATCAAATTGCACAAACCATACCTGACAACAGAATAAGAGACAAGTGTTGCGAACACAACCATAACAAGAGATTAACCACTCTTAATAGTGAGCTTAGCATCCCCACAACTCCTAGTAGAGCTGTGGAAAACAAGGGGAGTAACGGTGCATTTGGTTAAGTATTTATCGACATCTTATTTAATTCCCACCACAACTCTCACGGGCCAAGATAGATTAAAATCCCCAAGGTAGTTCATTATGAAAAAGATAGAGGCAAGAACTGTAAGAGATATATCTGATTGGAGAGACCAGGCTCTTCCCTACTGGGCTATCCTATAAGACTTTTCATGTATTGCCAATATTTCTGGAGGTTTCACCCCTTTTTGACTCATAATGTTGTTCTCTCATGGAGATAACAAGAAAAGCTCTGAGAAAGAGAGAGGCTGAGCCCCAGACATATTTCTGCAGTTGATACCATGCATAATTAAAGTGGCATATCAAAGAATAAATAATTTAAGTATTTTGTGACATAGACCATAAATGTAGAAAATGTTCAGTCTTCTGGACTGTGAATTTTATTTGTATTTCTTTGAAGAGTGCACAGGGTTTAGGCCAATGCAGAAAACTCATTTTAATTCTTGAACATGTCCTGTCCTTCCAGCAGAAATCGTTCAAAATGCAGGACCCTTTCTTGGGCTGAGTGTGGAGGTACTCCTTGGAGCCACCTCACATGAGAATTATGAAATTACAGGTTCAGCTCTCTGTGAGAAGAGAATGCACAAAGGATTAAGAAGCAATAGTAAAGCAAGGATGGTAGACCAAATGTGCCCAAATAACAGTGTTTCTAAAACTATATGTATATCAGTATTAATTTTTCTGAGAATATATAGATGTTTTTCAAGGAAATTATAATGCAATTATGCACACCTTTAAAAAAGACTACTATTGACACTGAAAGAAATTCAGTGTTTAATTTCCATAAGATATAACAGGATCTTATGATGTAAACTGTATATTTCCAACCAGAGAAAGTTTTAAAAATCCAAGTCTTAAAATGAATAGAATGCATTTATGTAGCATCCATCCTTCCTTAAATAGCTGTAATGTGTATTTATCATTTTTTTCTATACAATTGCCTTTCTGTGTTTCAATAGGAAGAGCTTTTTTAAAAAGTCTACTATAAATGACCCTTTATGAGCACATTACTGAAACACCTCTTTTCAAATCTTTTGTGGTAGGCACATTATCTTTGACTAGATCTATTCAACATTGATGAGAATACCTTTTCCATCTACTTTATTCTGTTTCTATGAAAACATTTCATCACTGAGCAGTGCATTCACATTCATCAGTAATTACTTGTACACTGTCCAATTTGGATCCTGTGAAGGCTTATGGGAGAATAATTGCTACAGTATGTCAAGAGAAGGATATAGGCAAGGTTAGCTTAGAAAATTCACACATTCTCCCACTCACAAAATGACCCTGATATTCTTATTGGCTTTAAAATATCTAATTATATCACTGCCTTTCTATACAGATCAAGTGAAAATTATTCATTTATTTAATCCAGGTTCACATAATTATCCCATTTTCATACCTGCCCTCACTTCATTCTGCTCACCTCTTGCTTGTAGTCGCTGTGATATCTTTGGTAACTTGAAGAAAGCAGTCAGGCCATCCATTCAGAAGCCCCAAAGGAACTTCACTCTCTCTTCTGCTATTTTAGTTTCATTAAATTATGTTCTTATTATGTTGGAGGAATATTATTCAAGTTAAGGAATAGCATCACAATAAACTTTCTTTTTTCTTTAGTGTGAGTTGCTTAATCACCTGAAAAAGCCATTTACTGTTTTATATATACCCTTCCCTATGAGCATAATCCTTTAATTATTAATTGAATTCATAATTTGGGACTTAAATATGGCTTTGTGTTTGACTGCACCAAATGCTATGGAGTATATTTCTTCATTGCAAAGAATTCTGTATAAATTTCTGTTGTCTTTAAAAATAATTTTGAGAGTATATTAGATTAACTAGTTAATGTTTTTTATGGATAATCAGTAATTTATTCCTGTATATTGCTGAATTTATTTTATAGAATTTAATTAGTAATCCAAAATTACATTTTCATATTTGTATAAAAATACACCTTGCATTATACTATAGACTGTCTACAGAGTCAAATGAAATGCGCTCTTTCCTGATGAACTTTTGGAAAATTTTGGAAATAAGAAAAACACGTCAGCAAGTGAATTACCTGAACATCACCTCAACAGCCAGTGAAGGGTAAATTGGAGGAATTAGGGAGAGTGCCTCCATGAGCATGCCTTCAACCTCCATTTCTCCCAACTGTCCAAATTGGCACAGTCCTCCCAAAGACAAAATTTGAGTTTTCAGAGTGACAACACCAATTCACATCATTGCTTCTTGTTGGACCAAGTAGAGAGGAAGAGAAAAAAAGGAAATCTCTGTGCTTAGAATTTTTGACAGCTTAATCTCTCTCAGAAGAGAAACATGGACTAATAGTTATTACCTCCAACCAACTGACCCTTCACTCAGCCTCCACTGGAGGATCAAGATACAGGTTTGGAAGCCAGGAGTGGTTAAGGAGCATCATATCTCAAGGAAACAAAATAAGTTTAGCGAAGCATTTCCCTCTAACAAAGCCTTGTTTTGTAAAAATTTTATTGAATCAATGTTGCATTATATAGTAAGGGTAGAATGTAAAATATTTCTCTCATGTGTGAATGTTTTCGATGGATTATCTTTGGGGAAAGCTAATAAATTCTCTACAAATTTGAATTTCTGTGAAGTCAGATTGTTTCTACTCATAGTGGAACCATTGATCCTTGCTTTTTTTTTTTTTTTTGAACTCCATTGTTATCAACATGGCAGCACAAAAATGCCCTGCAATTTATGTAAATATGTACATCCAAGCTTTATCAGTCACAACTCAAGGCTTTATAAGTCACAACTTACAACTTAAAACATATATATATATTTCTTCAGGAATATTTTCAAACATATAAATCTATCATATATATATATTATACTTAGGTAGTTTCAGGAAGAAATGGATGAATCTGCCACAACACTCCCTCTTAATCAGGGTTTGAAGGCTAAGTGTCTGAAATTTCTCTAACAATTAAAAAATGAACCTGTCTCTTGGGAAAACAAGGAGCAGAGGCTCACCTGAACATCCTGAAGATTCCTGGAGCTTCAAGTGATCTTGATAATCTTGATGGAATCTGGAGTGACAGAGGTCTCAGAAGGTCTTTCTCCTTCTCCATCCCCCTCCCACTGCCTCTGTCTCAACCCCTCTCAAGTAAGACATGGAGATCACCTTCCTCCCCACAAATACATCAAAAGTACAACTACATGGGGAACAGCTCCTACAGAACACCTACTGAATGCTGGCAGAAGACCTCAGACTTCCCAAAAGGCAAGAAACTCCCCACATACCTGGGTAGGACAAAAGAAAAAAGAAAAAACAGAGACAAAAAAATAGGTACGGAATCTGTACCTCTGGGAGGGAGCTGTGAAGGAAGAAAAGCTTCCACACGCTAGGAAGCCCCTTCACTGGCAGAGACGGCAGGTGGGTGGTGGGGGGAAGCTTCGGAGCCACGGAGGAGAGGGCAGCAACAGGGGTGCAGAGGGCAAAGCGGAGAGATTCCCGCACAGAGGATCAGTGCCGACCAGCTTTCACCAGCCTGAGAGGCTTGTATGCTCACTCGCTGGGAGCTGAAGCTTGGGCTTCAGAGGTCAGATGCCAGAGAGAGGATTATGGCTGGTTGAATGAACACAACCTGAAGGGGTCTAGTGTGCCACAGCTAGCTGGGAGGGAGTCCAGGAAAAAGTCTGAGACCAGCTAGGAGGCAAGAGACCATTGTTTCAGGGTGCATGAAGAGAGGGGATTCAGAGCACTGTGTAAACGAGCTCCAGAGACGGCAGCGAGCCGCGGCTATCAATGCGGACACCAGAGATAGGCGTGAAATGGTAAGGCTGCTACTGCAGGCACCAAGAAGCTTGTGTGCAAGCACAGGTCACTCTCCACACCTCTCCCCCGGGGAGACTGTGCAGCCCGTCACTGCCAGGGTCCCGTGATTCAGGGACAACTTCCCCGGGAGAACGCACGGTGCACCTCAGGCTGTTGCAGCGTCACTCCGGCCTCTGCCGCCGCAGGCTCGGCCTGAATTCTGGACCCCTCCCTCCCCCTCAGCCTGAGTGAGCCAGAGCCCCCTAATCAGCTACTACTTTAAGCCCGTCCTCTCTGGACAGGAACAGATGCCCTCAGGAGACCTACATGCAGAGGCAAGGCCAAATCCAAAGCTGAACCCCAGGATCTGTGTGAACAAAGAAGAGAAAGGAAAATCTCTCTATGCAGCGTCAGGAGCAGTGGATTAAATCTCCACAATCAATTTGCTGTACCCTGCATCTGTGGAACACCTGAATAGACAACGAATCAACCCAAAATTGAGGTGGTGGACTTTGGGAACAACTGTAGACTTGGGGTTTGCTGTATGTGACTGACTGGTTTCTGGTTTTATGTTTATCTTAGTTTAGTATTTAGAGTTTATTATCTTTGGTAGATTTGTTTATTGATTTTGTTGCTCTCTTCATTTCTTTTTAAACATATATATATACATATATATATATTTTTTCCTTTTTCTCCTTTTGTGAATGTGTATGTGTATGCTTCTTTGTGTGATTTTTGTCTGTATAGCTTTTCTTTTACCATTCATCCTAGGTTCTGCCTGTCCTTTTTTTTTTTTTTAATAGAGAGTTTAGCACTTGTTATCATTGGTGGATTTGTTTTTCAGCTTGGTTACTCTCTTCTTTCTTTTTTTATACCATTTTATTTTTAATAATATATATATTTTTATTTTAATAACTTTATTATATTTTTCTTTCTTTCTTTCTTTCTTTTTTATTCCCAATTTTCTTCTGAGCTGTGTGGCTGACAGTGTCTTGGTGTTCTGGCTAGGTGGCAGGTCTGAGCCACTGAGGTAGGAGAGCAAAGTTCAGGACATTGGTCCACCAGAGACCTCCTGGGCCCAAATAATAGCAAACAGCAAAAGCTATACCAGAGATCTCCATCGCAATGCGAATACCCAGTTCAACTCAATGACCAGCAAGCTACAGTGCTGGAAACCCCATGCCAAACAACTACCAAGACAGGAATACAACACCACCCATTAGCAGAGAGGCTGCCTAAAATTATAATAAGTTCACAGACATCCCAAAACACACCACTGGAAGTGGTCCTGCTGACCAGAAAGACAAGATCCAGCCTCAACCACCAGAACACAGGCACCAGCCCCCTCCACCAGGAAGCCTACACAACACACTGAATGAACCTTACCCATGGGGGGCAGACCCCAAAAGCAGTGGGGACTATGAACCTGCAGCCTGCGAAAAGGAGACCCCAAACACAGTAAGTTAAGCAAAATGAGTAGACAGAGAAACACACAGCAGGTGAGGGAGCAAGGTAAACATCCACCGGAAAAAACAAAGAGGAAATAAGCAGTCTATCTGAAAAAGAATTCAGAGTGATGATAGTAAAGATGATCCAAAATCTTAGAAATAGAATGCAGAAAATAAAAGAAACATTTAATAAGGGCCTAGAAGAACTAAAGAGCAAGCAAACAATGATGAACAACACAATAAATGAAATTAAAAATTTTCTAGAAGGAATTAATAATAAAATAACTAAGGCAGAGAATGGATAAGTGACCTGGAAGATAAAATAGTGGAAATAACTATCGCAGAGCAGAATAAAGAAAAAACAATGAAAAGAATTTAGGACAGTCTCAGAGACTTCGGGGACAATATTAAACACACCAATATTCGAATTATAGGGATCCCAGAAGAAGAAGAAGAGAAAAAGAAAGGGACTGAGAAAATATTTGAAGAGATTATAGTTGAAAACTTCCTTAACATGGGAAAGGAAATAGTCACTCAGGTCCAGGAAGCACAGAGAGTCCCATACAGGGTAAATCCAAGGAAAACACACCAAGACACATATTAATCAAATTATCAAAAATTAAATACAAAGGAAAAATATTAAAAGCAGCAAGGGAAAAGCAACAAATAACATACAAGGGAATCCCCATAAGGTTAACAGCTGATCTTTCAGCAGAAACTCTATAAGCCAGAAGGGAGTGGCAGGACATATTTAAAGTGATGAAAGGGAAAAACCTACAACCAAGATTACTCTACCCAGCAAGGATCTCATCAGATTCAATGGAGAAAATAAAACCTTTATAGACATGCAAAATCTAAGAGAATTCAGCACCACCAAACCAGCTTTACAACAAATGCTAAAGGAACTTTCTAGGCAGGAAACACAAGAGAAGGAAAACACCTACAATAACAAACCCAAAACAATTAAGAAAATGGTAATAAGAACACACATATCAGTAACTACCTTAAATGTAAAGTAAGGTAGATAATTAATGATCCAACCAGAAGACAGACTGGCTGAATGGATACAAAAACAAGACCCGTATATATGCTGTCTAAAAGAGACCCAGTTCAGACCTAGGGGCACATACACATATAGACTGAAAGTGAGGGGATGTAAAAAGATATTCCATGAAAATGGAAGTCAAAAGAGAGCTGGAATAGCAATCTCATATGAGACAAGCAGACTTTAAAACAAAGACTCTTATGAGAGAAAAAGAAAGACACTACATAATGATCAAGGGATCAATTCAAAAAAAGTTATAACAATTATAAATATTTATGCACCCAACATAGGAGCACCTCAATACATAAGGCAAATGCTAACAGCCAGTAAAGGGGACAACAGTAACACAATCATGGTAGGGTATTTTAACACCACACTTTCACCAATTGACAGATCATCCAAAATGAAAATAAATAAGGAAACACAAGCTTTAAATAATACATTAAACAAGATGGACTTAATTGATATTTACAGGACAGTCCATTCAAAAACAACAGAATACACTTTCATCTCAAGTGCTCATGGAACATTATCCAGGATAGATCATATTTTGAGTCACAAATCAAGCCTTGCTAAATTTAAGAAAATTGAAATTGCATCAAGTATGTTTTCTGACCACAACACTATGAGACTAGATATTGATTACAGGAAAAAAATCTGTAAAAAATACAAACACATGGAGGCTAAACAATACACTACTAAATAACTAAGAGGTCACTGAAGAAATCAAAGAGGACATCAAAAAAATACCTAGACATGGGAACCCAAAACCTATGGGATGCAGCAAAAGCAGTTCTAAGGAGGAAGTTTATAGCAATACAATCCTACCTCAAGAAACAAGAAACATCTCAAATAACCAACCTAACCTTACAACTTAAGCAATTAGACAAAGAAGAAGAAGAACAACAAAAAACCCAAAGTTAGCAGATGGAAAGAATTCATAAAAATCAGATCAGAAATAAATGAAGGAAACAATAGCTCAGATCAATAAAACTAAAAGCTGGTTCTTTGAGAAGATACACAAAATTGATGAACTATTAGCCAGACTCATCAAGAAAAAAAGGGAGAAGATTCAGACTGAGAATTAGAAATGAAAAAGGAGAAGTAACAACTGACACTGCAGAAATACAAAGGATCATGAGAGATTACTACAACCAACTATATGCCAATAAAATGGACAACCTGGAAGAAATTGATAAATTCTGAGAAAAGCACAACCTCCCAAGACTGAACCAGGAAGAAATAGAAAATATAAACAGACCAATAGCAAGCACTGAAATTGAAACAGTGATTAAAAATCTTCCAACAAACAAAAGCCCAGGACCAGATGGATTCACAGGTGAATTCTACCAGACATTTAGAGAAGAGTTAACACCTATCCTTCTCAAACTCTTCCAAAATATAGCAGAGGGAGGAACACTCCCAAACTCATTCTATGAGGCCACCATCACCCTGATACAAAAACCAGACAAAGATGTCACAAAAAACAACTATAGGCCAATATCACTGATGAACATAGATGTATAGTTTTTTTTTTTTTTATGATAAAGACTCTCCCAAATATAGGTATATAGGGAACTTACTTCAACATAATAAAGGCCATATATGACAAACCCACAACCAACATCGCCCTCAATTGTGAAAAACTGGAAACATTTCCACTAAGATCAGGAACAAAACAAGGTTGCCCACTCTCATCACTCTTATTCAACATAGTTTTGGAAGTTTTAGTCACAGCAATCAGAGAAGAAAAAGAAACAAAAGGAATCCAAATCAGAAAAGAAGAATTAAAACCGTCACTGTTTGCAGATGACATGATAGTATACATAGAGCATCCTAAAGATGCTACCAGAAAACTCCTAGAGCTAATCAATGAATCTGGTAAAGTTTAAGGATACAGAATTCATGCACAGAAATCTCTTGCATTCCTATACAATGATAATGAAAAATCTGATAGAAAAATTAAGAAAACACTCCCATTTACCATTGCAACACAAAGAATAAAATACCTAGGAAAAAACTTACCTAAAGAGACAAAAGACCCATATGCAGAAAACTATAAGACACTGATGAAAAAAATTAAAGATGATATAAACAGATTGATAAATATATCATGTTCTTGGATTGGAAGAATCAACATTGTGAAAATGACTATACTACCCAAAGCAGTCTACAGATTCAATGCAATCCTTATCAAACTACCAATGGCATTTTTCACAGAACTAAAACAAAAAATTTCACAATTTTGCATGGAAACACAAAAGACCCTGAATAGCCGGAGCAATCTTGAGAAAAAAAGCAAGGCTGGTGGAATCAGGCTCCCTGACTTCAGACTATACTAAAAACCTATAGTAAACGAGGCAGTATGGTGCTGGCACAATAACAGAATTATAGATCAATGGAACAGGAGAGAAAGCCGAGAGATAAACCCACACACATATGGTCACCTTACCTTCAGTAAAGGAGGCAAAATATACAGTGGAGAAAAGACAGCTTCTTCAATAACTGGTGGTGGGAAAACTTGAAAGCTACATGTAAAAGAATGAAATTAGAACATTCCCTAACACCATACACAGAAATAAACTCAAAATGCATTAAAGACCTAAATATAAGGTCAACCACTATCAAACTCTTAGAGGAAAACATAGGGAGAACACTCCATGACATAAATCACAGTAAGATCCTTTTTGATCCACCTCCTAGAGAAATGGAAATAAACACAAAAATAAACAAATGAGACCTAATGAAACGTAAAAGCTTTCGCACAGCAAAGGGAACCATAAACAAGACGAAAAGACAATCCTCAGAATGGGAGAAAATATTTGCAAATGAAGCAACTGACAAAGCTTTAATCTCCAAAATATACAAGCAGCTCATGCAGCTCAATATCAAAAAAACAAACAGCCTAATCCAAAAATGGGCAGAAGACCTAAATAGAGATTTCTCCAAAGAAGATATACAGATTGCCAACAAACACATGAAAGGATGCTCAACATCACTAAGCGTTAGAGAAATGCAAATCAAAACTACAATGTGGTATCACCTCACAGTGGTCAGAATAGCCATCATCAAAAAATCTACAAACAGTAAATGCTGGAGAGGGTATGGAGAAAAAGGAGCCCTCCTGCAATGCTGTTGGGAATGTAAGTTAATGCAGCCACCATGGAGAACAGTATGGAGGTTCCTTAAAAAACAAAAAATAGAACTACCATACAACCCAGCACTCCCATTACTGGGCATGTACCCTGAGAATACAATAATTCAAAAAGAGTCATGGACCACAATGTTCATTGCAGCTCTATTCACAATAGCCAGGACATGAAAGCATCCTAAGTGTCCATCAACTAATGAATGGATAAACAAGATGTGGCACGTATATACAATGGAATATTACTCGCCATAAAAAGAAATGAAATTGAGTTATTTGTAGTGAGGTGGATGGACCTAGATTCTGTCATACAGAGTGAAGTAAGTCAGAAAGAGAAAAACAAATACCATATGGTTAACACATATACATGGAATCTAAAAAAAAAAAAAAAGTTCTGGAGAACTTAGCGTTAGGACAGGAATCAAGACGCAGACATAGAGAATGGACTTGAGGTCACAGGGAAGGGGCAGGGTAAGCTGGGACAAAGTGAGAGAGTGGCATGGACATATATACACTACGAAATGTAAAATAGATAGCTAGTGGGAAGCAGCCGCATAGCACAGCTAGGTTAGCTTGGTGCTTTGTGTCCACCTAGAGGGGTGGGATAGGGAGGGTGGGAGGGAGATGCAAGAGGGAGGAGATATATGTTTATTTATAGCTGATTCGCTTTGTTATACAGCAGAAACTAACACACCATTGTAAAGCAATTATACTCCAATAAAGATGTAAAAAAAAAAAAAAAGGTGGGGGCCCAGCATTGCTTCTTCCTTTTTTTTTTTAATTAGTTAATTTATTGATTGAGTTTTGGCTGCATTGGGTCTTCATTGCTGCATGTGGTCTTTCTCTAGTTGCAGTGAGCGGGGGCTACTCTTCATCATGTTGCATGGGCTTCTCATTGTGGTGGCTTCTCTTTTTGCAGAGCACAGGATCTACATGCACAGGCTTCAGTGGTTGTGGCATGAGGGCTAAGTAGTTGTGGCCTATGGGCTTAGTTGCTCTGCGACATGTGGGATCTTCCTGGACCAGGGATTGATCCTCTGTCCCGTTATTGCCAGGCAGATTCTTAACTACTGTGCCACCAGGGAAGCCCCCACTTCTTCCTTTTTATCCTAAAAGAAAAACATTAGACTGGTTTGCCTTTATGAACTTGATCTTTAATTTCCACAAAGAAAAAATAAGAAATGCTAAGAATAAATGTAGCTAAATTAAGAATCTTTCAGAAAACTTCCAATTCAGTGTTCTTGTCTACATCTGTAGATTTACTTTCTTAGATTATTTATTTTAGTCCTAAATTTATATTGAATCAAGCCAGCTTCTTCCTTTGGTGTTTCCTCAAGTAACATTAAGTTCTTCCTTAATGAAATTCTTGTTTATTAAATGGAAGCGTAAAGATGCCATTGAGGTGGAGCAAAGAAGTAGTGACTAAATAGGCTTCCAAATACACCCAGTCCCAGGTATAATTTATATTTTATGGAAAACCTAGGTAGAGAGTGATTTCCTCCTGGTTGGCAACTACCATTGCCTGAGAAGTATTGGACCAAGAAGACTGTCAAATAAGTCTGTATTTAAAATGGCACTGGTTTGCCTAGAATGCTAGGCTCTGTAGTATATGTGCAAACATAGAAGGCATAGTTCCTTCTCTTAAAAATCTTGAAACCAATGTGAACAGACATGACAGAGCTGGATGCAGTACTTTGCAGACACACAGTAGTGTGATGTAGACTATGTGTGTAAAGAGCATCAAGAGAAGGATGTGCATATGTTATAGAAATGCATATTTGTGTACAAAAATCTTAAAATGGCTTATGAAAAAGGTACTTGTTTTAGGCCAACATCAAGGCAGATGTTTAGTCATGCTGCCACAAGATTCAAAGTAGAAAGTTAGAAAATGAAACTCTATCTTCCCTGTTCTCTACAGCCACATGGCCATGATCTTTGCTTATCTATTATCTCCTTTTCCCCTATCCCACCTCTTGCAGTTACATCTTCACTTCTTCTCTAGCATTTCAGCTTGTATATGGCATTGGCTGACCATGGTGCTAACTTTACTTTGACTACAAGACCTTTCAGTTAAGGATATACCATTATCAACAGACTAAGTTTTTCAGTATCCTAATTCTAAATTTCTGAGAGAGAGAATCTCCCTGAGATTTTTTGAGTTTGACCACAGGTCCACACAAATCAGCTTTAGTCAGTCTCCTTGAGGTCACTTGATACCTAGATGGTTTGTTCTAGCAGCTTTGGTTGATAGACTTTCCACAACAGGAATGGGCCGGAAGGTCAATCAATGCGTGTACCACAGAGTGTGACGCATGTCCGACATCTTCTTTCTACTGACTCACTCCTCTCCAGGATGATTCAGCTGACTTGCCTGGCCAGGCAATTCCCTTCCCTCCCTTCTTCACCATTTCCTACTGAGTATAGTGGGAATACTCATGAATAACAAACATTCATATGGCATTAGAAATATTTAATTTGGTTCCCCATCCAACTTATAGAATTTGAAACTTTCAAATCCCTTAAAAAGGGTTACTGAATTCAATTTGTACAAACCAACCAACCCAGAATCAATGACCAACACACTAAAGTACAGATGGAGAGAAAGAAGAGGCCAGAGTTGATTTTGCTTCCTTACTCTTCTTGTGGACTCTGGCATGACTCTAGAATAACAGTATTTAGTATCTGGTGACTTTTTAAAATACAGGAAGCTCCAATAATCCTCTTTATTTCTTCTTTTCCCTTCACTTCAATCATGCATGCTTATCTGTCTTTTACAGAAACCAAAATAAATGAATTTAAGTCTCATATTTTTTGACGATTACAAACCTTCAAAGTAGGTTTGGGAACAGTTAATGACCTATGGTCATCTTTTACCTTCAGAACCTTTGAGTTCTTAGCAAGTTATAAGAACCTGGATGCAGATTGTTTTAACCTTTCCAAGCACTGTGAAACTCTCATTTTGAAAGGAAACAAAACCCTCACTGAATTTGACCTGGCAGATTGACAAAGATGTATTCTACATCTTCCATCTGGAGAAGGAAACCATCAGGTGGTTAGAATTTCTTTTAAAAAAGGAATAAAACCAATCATCAACTTGAGAAGACTGAAGATGCAGAAGCTAAAGAGAATCAGCTAGATCTCACCCCCAGGGAAACAATGATATTGCACAGTTAATTTAGCTCTGGCTTCCATAAAAATCTCCTATTAAGGTCATTTTATTATTTCTCTATACATGCCTACGTGAAAATGCACTCACAATCACCAGAGAATACGTATTTTGGAATACACAGTGAGTTTCCTTTTTCCCAGAACCTATAAAAATGTCTTCACTGTAAAAATAATTTTAACTATTTTTAGCACAATCTATAACTGTGCCTTTGGGTCCAGTGTTTATGGCAGATGGAATGGTTCTATTTGGACTGGCTAAGAAGGCACCAGCGTTCTGTAGGTATTGACATAGTGGCCTATAAGCTTCCATCTGGCCTTATGCCTGAAAAAGAAGGATAATTTTGCGTAAAATTTGAAAACAGATGCTAACGTGTATTTGCACAGGGATTCTCCATTGATAGAACAGTTTATTCATTACAAATCCTTGCTACATTTTTATATACATATAATGTATATATATACACATACACACATATATAATACTTTCGAGTGGGTCTTAAATGCTTTCTTCATGTCTTTTCATATACTGTGGAAGCTGTATCTATTACTTTCTTCTTGATATCTCACTTCTTTAGGTAAATTTAATATTTAACCTTAAATAATCTTCTGATTTTAAAGATGTTATTAATAAAGTACTTTGATATGCCATCTTTTTGTTTTTCTCAGTATCACAGCAGTTTCCTTAATAGTTGTATCACATTGCTTTAACCACAGATTTGTTTTCATTTTGTTATTTTTGTATTTCATTTATTGCATTTATTTATTGAGCATATTTCTGACATTTAAAGTTAATCCTCCCCCACAACTGTTATCAAACCTGCCAGAATTTAGCATCATTTTTCTATGTAATAAATATCATTCTTCAAGGATGTGATTAAATAAAGCTACTTTCAATGTATTTCTTTTTTTTTTCAATGTATTTCTAAAACTAGCTATCATCAGAAGAAATTATTGTGTACAACTAAATAACTGTTCATTTGGCAATATTGACTCAAATTAGTGTCTTAGACTACAATTCATTAGACAGTCCAGAGATATGGGCTAAATTTTAAACCCTCATTTAATTGCCCCAGTTTCTATTTTTGTGAAAGCCAGCATGTCCACAGAGGCAGTGAACTGTTAGATATAAGAAAATGCAAGATTAAATTGTCTCAGTGCTGGCTGAAAGGTGGAAGTCATTTCCTCACTCACAGCCAGCTTTGTAATAAAGAGTGCCATGGTCTGCACTGGATAATTTTTCTTCTATCAGCTAGATTTTGCTCACCCATATCCCTCTTCCCCCAAACTGAAATACTTTGTATCATGTAATACATTCAGGCATCTTGACTGGTGTTAGAGAGATTCTGCATCTCTGGGAGAGGGGCTGGGGGTCCTCGGGAACAGGCTTTCATTTTTGCCCCAGTGGAAGCATGAGAAGGACAGTGATTGTCTTCCCAGTTCAGTTCAACCTGCTGCTGCTTCTTACCAGAAGGATGGGAGTTAAATTTCCCCTTTTCAGTTCTAACATTTGATAACAACGGATTAAAACAAAGATTCTTTTTTGGGGGAATCCCCTTTTCTTTCCCTCTTGCAGTGTGAAAAAAGATTGTGTTTGTCAAAATAAATAGCACGGGGACTGTAAACATTCCTTGTATTCCAAGCATTTTCTGATGCTGAATTTAAGATGTACTGTGGTGAAGTTGTGTGCTGAGGACCACCCTCTCAAACTGTGTTTGAAAGACATTAATGAGTTGCATGTAGGCCTGGAAATATTCTAAATATTCAGAAAACTTTACAGTATATCTGAAATAAAAGTAAACTTTCATCCAAACAGCTCTTTAAGTTAATTTTGACTTAAATTATGTCATTAAAGTTGAATTTTAATTTTGCCCTGCAGACCACACCTCAGTTATCTTTTGAAAATGTGAGCTTATGTTGAGGGCACGATATACAATGATTTTTTAAATTATTTTTATTTGCAATCATAACTCTGATCATTTCAAATATTCTCCCAAATGAGAAGGGAATGGAATGGGAAAGAGTAAAGGGAAATGGTATTTCAGGGAGAGAGGTTAAAAAAAAGAGGTTATCAATTTGATGACCACATTTTCATTTCAGGTCACTTACCAGGCTACTGGGCTTTGTGGTAATTCGTTCATTCTTGTTTCATTAAAGTGTAATTACTTCTGATATCTCTAGCTTTTCCCTCTGGCTGACTCCTCTATTAATTAAGCCTTAGGATCCTTTAGGAGTTGAAATTCTCCACTGGACAGTGTTAAGTTGAAGTCAAGAGGTGATAAAAGAAAATTACGGGTAAAGTCAAAAGTTATTACTTAAAATAGTTTAAGATGTAAAAATGAAAAAGGACAATATATTTTTCCTTAATTATTCATTTTCTCATTTTCATTCTTCCTATTCTCTTTTGTCTGTGAAAATACTTTTAGTCTAGCCTCTAACAAGAATTGTGTGTGTGTGTGCATGTGTGTGTGTGTATGTATGTTATGATATGTAGCTTCTTCCAAGAGTCAGATGAATTTCCTCAGTGCATTAACTTGGAACTTATCTGATATCTAATTTCTAAAACCTTTCTGGAGATGGAATTTCAACAGTCGAATAACTACTATGGTAGATGGAAGATTTAAATCAGATTCCAAACTTTATGGATTACATGAATGAATGCTGATCTACTTGGAATCATGCAATGATGAGTTCTCATGATTGGCCATTTCATTTATTTTATGGTATTTGTTTTAGGGCTTAGAGGATTGGAACTAATCTTAAAGGATCATTTAATCTTCTCTCATGATTTGGGTTTATTTAGATTTACAGAATTTCAGACCTTGAAAGTCTCTTGGTAATTACCTCATTCAACTCATATTTTAGAAGACAAGAAATAAAAACATGGAGCTTAAATGGCTTACTCCAATTATCAGCAATCTGTAAGGTCATGATTAAATAATAATAATAACAACAAAAAGGTGATGTCTAAGATTTTAACTCTTAGATAAATGATCTTTCCAACCTGCCTCTTGGAAAAAAGATGTGACAAATATTCAAAATAAGTGCCAAAATTTTTGGAGCAAATTATAAATGCAAAGGATTCCCTTCAAAGAGGCATTCCTGACTCATAATGTAATCTGAAAATTCTTGAATATGCACAGATGTTCAGGGAACAAAGATGAGTTGCAGTTGGAGAATTAAGTGAGTAGTAAACAAGTGTGCTGCTCCTAAAGTTTTCTTTACCTGTTACCTTTGATAAGATCATCTTTTCTCAACTGGCTGGTACATCCTTCTACTCTACAGATTAAGACTGTAAGACCTTTTCAGGCTTAAATAGAATAATTCTTTTGGAGTCTTTTCTTAAATTCTTTGTTTTTTCCATCAACTTGAGTACCATATGCATTAAGTCCCCAATCCATGATAACTCTCAAAGTCTACTCAGTCTTGTCTTCCTACTTCCTCAGTCTCAGCTGAAGATATTTTAAGATATTCTTCTATCCCAATTCTCCACACTCCAGCTATACTTGCCTTATTTTAGTCTTTCTATTTTATTTTTCTTTCCTGTAGGAATCTTTGCACATTCTGTTTCTTTTGCATCCAACACTTTTTCCAGTTGTCCAGACACCCTTTACTTATCCTTCAGGACTTAGCTAACATAGGCTTTCCTTTGGAAGCACTTAGTCTGAAGACTAGGTAAACTCTTCATGTACACAGTTTCCATAACTCTTGGTATGTTTGTTTTTGCCAGACTCACTAGGATAGTGATGGTGACAGGAGCAGGTGAATTAAAGAACTGTTAGGAGTAGGCTATAATGCCTTGTGATCAACTGGTCATACCTACCTAGTGAATAAAAATCAGTCAAGGATAATTCTGGGTTTTGGGCTTTGGTGATTGGGTGGGTTTGGATGTAACTCAGTTTCAAAGAGAGATAATAGAGAAATAGTAAATTACTTGGAAAGAAAATGAGTTCAGATTTTGTGATGTTGAATTCAAGAAAGAGATAATATTACTATACTTGAATGTATGAGACTGACCTTAGAGAATATATTTATAAAGGAAATACAGATTGGGGAATGACCAGCATAGAAATAATAACAGAAGTCAAGATTGAAGATAAGAAGTTTCCAGGGTTAGAAGGATGTTTAAAGAATATGAATATGGGGGATCCAGATTGGAACCCTGGAGAAAAACCACCACTTAAAAATAGAGGCTGGGGGCTTCCCTGGTGGCGCAGTGGTTGAGAGTCCGCCTGCCGATTCAGGGGACAAGGGTTCGTGCCCCAGTCCGGGAAGATCCCACATGCTGTGGAGCGGCTGGGCCCGTGAGCCATGGCCGCTGAGCCTGTGCGTCCGCAGCCTGTGCTCCGCAACAGGAGAAGCCACGACAGTGAAAGGCCCGCGTACCGCAAAAAAATAATAATAATAAAATAAAATTAAAAAAAATAAAAGATAGAGGCTGGGCAGGATCATTCTCTTCTCTAATCTTCTCCACCTTGCTCTGTGCCTGAGATGCTGAGCTGACCTGTTTGGACCACATATAATGGTGCCCTTGCCCTCTAACATTAGGTATTATTAGAGGAGAGGAATTGAAGAGGAGGCACTTGCAAAAAAAAAAAAAAAATTGGTAGAAAGAAGAGTGAGTTCAGAGCTTTTATTTTCCCACATCCATCTTACTGAGTTCTCAAAGCGCTGACATATCCCATGACTGAAGGTCACATTTCCTATATAGCTCAACTAAAGCTCTCTGTCCCCAACTCCTGGTAATCTCTTCCTCTGTTTGCACTACAAGCCTAAGAGTAGTGACACTCACAGATATTAAGCCTAGGGAACTACACTACCCTACCCATCTCGCTTACTCACACTTTTGTAAATAGTCCCTATATTAAAATCTTCTCAAATCATCCAATTTATGTGCACCATCTGTTTCCTGCCATGACCCTGCCCGGCACATAAGCAGAGATGCAAAAAGAAGAGATGTGTCACAAAAGGCAATTGTGAAAGAGTTTCCAAAAGACAAGAATGGTCAACAGTGGCAAATATAGCAGAAAGGTCAGATTAGACCTGACAATTAGGAGGTTCTCAATGACTTCAGGAAGTAAGTTTTAGTTGCTTGTTACAATAATATTATGAATTAATTAATTACACTATGAATTAAGAGTAGAAAATCATTGAAGCAGGACAGACAAAAAGTACAAAGTTTTGGGAACCTTGAATGTGAAGACATGGAGAGAAAGAGATATAGAGGGTCAGGAATGATATATTGGATGGAAGTTGAACATTTTTATGTACTGGACAAAATGAGCTGATTGAGAGAAGAGGTTAAATACAGTAGATGGGTGGGGAAATTTGTGAGGAGCTCACAGCAGTGGGCCAGGTAAGAAAAGGTAGATACTTGAACAAAGCTGGAGGTAGGAGAAATGAAGTGAACTGAATCAAGTTATGTTTTGGAAATAGAATTATACAACAAGATAATGGTGATGTTACAATTTCTGTACAATTATTCAAAATTACTGTAGAATCAACTCCCTTATATATTGCTAATTTGGATGGGCAGTAACTTATTTTATCTTGGACACCTCTTAATTTCAGGACTTTCAAAAAAGTTAGAATTATGTTTAATTTTATTTATTTTTATGAGCTTATCTATAGGTTAAGAGTTGTCAGAAGTCCTTTATACTTGAGTTTACACATTTAATTTTTTGAACACTTCTGCAGATCTATTCTGGCCTTCTTTAATGAAGAAAATACACATTAATATACTACATATAAATCTCATAAATCAAACTATATATATATAATGTAATAGCTTTTCAGTTAACCTTGTACATAGCTATATTAAATAAATTCTTGTGTATTTTTTACTTTCATTCCTTTTGGCAGCAAGCCTTCAACAATTCTCATTTTACTAATCTCCGAGAACAGTATTGTTAGTAAGAGTGGATGCAAAGATTTAGTTGGAAATCAATAGCACTATGTTAAAAACAAAACCTCTATTTAAATAGACTATCAAGATGACAAAATAAGTTCAGGCTGTTGTTTTTCTCTTCTCAGATTAACCCTAGGGAAGCTACTGTGAAGGAATTATGGATTCTGCAAAACACCACAAAAATAACAAAACATCTTGAGAAATCCTGGGACAACTGAAGGCTTCCTTAATTTGGCAATGATTCTTTCAAGAAAAATTCATGTTAGGGGATTTTTCACAGAATGTCAACTCTGCTTCTCATAGTTTAATAAGTTGGGAGAAAAATTCCAAAATTTGTATAAAGCCATTGATGATAAACCCCTTTGACCTACGTTTAATAAAGATGATAAGGACTTGAAAGTATTAGAGATTATTTTTCTCCTCCACATGCCTTAGTTGAAATAAACATCTGTTTAGGATGGCAAAGGTACAAGATAGTGACTGTAGAAACAATTTAGTGTTTGACAGCACTCAGAAAATATTTGTCCTAAAGTATATGTCAAAGTCTTGAATGTGGACTGCTAAATTTTAAAAATATAATTGTAATAAAGTATTTCCATAAAGGCTGCATTGCCACAACAAAAGCGATTTCTATTTACTATGGAAAACACATGAAATACACAGTTGTGCCATTTGGAGAAAAAAAAAAAAACTCTTTAGATTTCTGAGTTCTTCCTGTTCTTCTCTCTGTGTGTATATTTTCACGCAGCTCTGATCATGTACCTCACGATCATGTGTAATGAATAAAGCCTCTTTTGCAAACTTGATTATTTTAGTTCACTGGGAAGAGAGTAAACCTAAAATAATTGACAACTGGTACACTGATGTTGGCTTAATAAGCATCCAGTTATTGGATATCTTAACTAAACTAAATTATTATCCAAAATTGCTCACGTTATCTGTGAACAAGTAATGCCAACAATGGTCCTGGAGAGCTTCTTCTGAGCCCCCAGTGGTGGGTACTCCTCACCTGGCCTACTCTTCCAAAGACCACCGGATGCCAAAGTGCAGGAATTTGATTATTTAAATAGCTGAGAATTCAGAAAACATGTATGGGGATAAAGGAGAGTTAAATGTTCCACTATCATAAAACCTATAGCATGTATAAAATGCAAGAGACTATATTCTCATTTAGTACAAATCCAATGAATTAATTACTATATAAATAAATGACATACAAAACAAATTAAATTACAAATAAAATGATAGTTAAAGAGATACATTCTGAAGTATTAACAGCCTAACTCCTACCCCTAACATGTCTGTGCCCCCTTAAAAAATTCAAGAATAGGTTTTAGGTTGCACTTTTAGCCTGTTTAAAAATATTTGTAAACGATGCTAGTCAAACTAAAGGCAATTAAGCAGAGAGCGTTATTATGATTATAGTAATAATAATAACACTTAGAATTACTGAAACTGTTATTGCCTAATAGGCTGAGTTAGTTCAAGCACTGAGTTTTCTCATAATACTAAATGAAAATTGTGATATTACATTCAAATTGCCATTTTTTTCTATTTGTAGTATGAGTGAGGACTGCAAAATTTATTTAAGTTGCTTCATTACCCAGAATATTTCACATAATTGACATTAACTATAGCAATCTTTTCTCTATAATATGGGTGAAAGAAAATAATTTTAATTCTTTTCTCGATTATTAATCAATTTCAGTCTTCATTTCCTAATAGGGAATGCTTGATAAAGCACTGCTCCCCTTCCATGATCTCTTCCCCTTTCACATCACTGATGAATGGGAATCAAACTACAGACCACTTACTGATTAGCTGAAAATTTCTAATCATGTCATTTTGGAGTGAGAGTAATTTGTGCAATAGGATAATAATTTCTTTGTTGTGGAATGAATACTGAACACTGATTAGTAGGGAATTAAAGGAAAACTAGACTTAAAAGCAAAACAAGGGAAGAGTTTTTCCTTTTGTTTTTGTTTTTAATTTTATCAGCTGCCTGAAAACTTTGCATTACATCTGTGCTTTCTTTTTGGGAATGATATTCAGCAGAACCCTCTAGAAATATATATAAAGAATAAGAAGGTCTTTAAGCTTTAATGACCTAAGGGAAGACACGGCAGGGGGATAGAACAGGGAAATTAGAATAATTTTGCCTTTATTTTGCCTTCATATTTTTGCCTCCCAGTAAGGGCAGGGACAATCTTTATATTATTCCTGCCATGTTCTTTGATGTGTTCCTAAGTGTTTAGCAGGTAGTGGGCACTGAGCAATTATTTATAAGTAAATGAATAAGTCAATTAATTGCTACATTAGATTAAAATGTATTGTATTTTTTCTCTCAATTCAAAGGACAATTAAGTTTTTTGTGTATCCAATCATAAGATTAATAAACATGTTAAACTAAGTTACCAAATTTCAAAATACTTTTAATTTGCCTCCTCCAGAAGAATGAAATTTGACTGTTTTAAGATGGAAGGGAAGATACAGTGAATCTTTATTTGGTAGATATTAAAGGGAAAATTGGTCATAATGTTCTCTCATAGAAATACTTTAAAGTTTTACAAAATGTGATATTTCTCTATAGAATTTAGTAGAAGTGATTATGACAGTGAGTTGAATCTGATTCAAAGAGATTGGTAGAGTTAAAGATACTGAAATAAGAGAACATTCCTTTAAAAATAGTCCCAAAGACATTTGTTAGAACTCTGTAAATATTTTTATAAAGAGAAGAAACTTTTGAGATAAACCTGCTTTAGCCATTATTGAATGGCCAATTTTATACAATGGCAATTTTGTCATGTACCAATAAAATCAATCTCTCATAGTTTTTACTCATTTTAATAGAAAAAAAATGTAAGTGACAATTTCAAACTGATATGAGATCAATTTCAGGATGGGAAAGCCAAGCTATTTCCTGGTATGAGTACTGATCTTTTCCAATAATTTAGATAACTTTAAACTATGCAGTGATGCTCTGATCATCAGGTCTGGGAAATTTCCATATATTTCAGAGAATTTTTTTTTATCCAAAAGGGTTAAAATAAATATACCTCCCCACTTATTTATCAAAAATCTTCTTCTGAATAATTTAAATAGATTTGTCTATTTGACTGGATTTGTTGGTATTTAATCACAAAAACAGCATTTTTCCTGTTGTAGGAATAGAGTAAAAGAAAAGTGACTCTGAGAGCCGCAGAACAGTCCAGCAATTTCTCAGGCAGTGATGAAACATGTTGCTTTTTCACAAGTCTGTCCTTGTACCCTCTAAAGAACATAAAGCATCTGAGGAATAATTTAAGTACTGGTAAAATCCAGCTAAACAACAATAATTTTTCCCCTAAAGTCTTTACGACAGCATTTATTCTTTAACTTCAGAGGAAACTGAGGCAATAACATTTATATTTTTTCCAAACTAGGTATCAAGCTACAACATTTATGTATTATATGGTACAGTGAATGCTGTCTGGTAAGAAGCAAGCCCCTCTCCTTTTGAACTGATAACTCGTTTAGTTTTTCAAGGTGACCACATATTACCATATTTTTATTATCCAAATCAAGATATTCTGAAAATAAAAGAGAGTGCTTTTCATAATCATTCCAGGACAATGAGTTTAAATCAAGGTCTCTCCACAATTAGAGATGTAACCTCACTCTATGTTTTGTTGGGCTGAGGAACATCCATGTAATTTAATAATTATCCCATGAAAGTAAATGTCCAGGAGCAAGATAAAAATATTTTGCTTGCAATATCTATCTCTGGATTCCTTTTCTCCATGTTTACAATTATAGCTCAGCCTTCCCAGGGCATCTGTAAACCGAGAGGGAAAGTGGGTTACTGAACAAAAGGGCAAATGGAAGACAATAGTCCGTTTTGGTTTATTCTAAGAAACACATTAAGCTCCATCACTCTGAAATGAAAATGAGTTTCTCTTAGGTCTAAAATAAACAAAAGTTCGGAAAATTCCAACTTTATGATGAAAATATATCCTCCTTATAATACGGTAGGCCTTCACCTCCTTCGAAATTGTTGAAGAATCCCCCAACAGAGCAGATTACATCTAACTTCTTGCAAAGCAAAAAAGCAATCATTTGTAACAAGTCTTTTTCCCCCCTCATATTTTGTATTCCACTGTTTTGTTTTAATCCCCCTTTGTTTTATTTGGCTGCTGAAGCCAGAGTGCCTTGCCTTTGGCAATAAAAGCTTATGAGCAAACATTCTCTGTGCCTTGGAAAGCAAAGGCTTCACCCTAGTCTGCACCGCCAACTGTGCCCCTTTCTGAAGTCCTGAGCCTGTTCTTAAATTGGAATCCCAGGAACTTGGCCAGGATTGCACGCTGCCAGGTGGGCTCCATTGGGCCGACCCGTATCGACTGGTGTTTGTTCCCCTGTTTTCTGTCAGACAGCGATCCTGTCGTGAGCTTTGATTTCTCATTACCTCAATTGCAAATTCCATGAGCACATTGGCCCGCTGCCAGTGCGCCCAGGATTTGAAACTGACAATACCGGATCAATGTCTCAGGGGCGCAGCCCTGAATTTCAATAATACAATTAAATTCCTTGAATGCGAGATTTACCCAGATTGTCGGTGCTGCACTTTCTGCACGTTCAGTCTGTGAGGCTACCCACACACAGAACCTGAGCACAGTGTTCCTGTCAGTGCATAACGAAGGGAAAAGACTTGATCGGGAACCTGAGGGAAAGATAATCAAATGTTGAACCCGCTAAGCCTGTTAGATGAAACTGTGAACAAGGCTTGCTCAAATCGCCAGGGGGATGCTGTGTCGGGATGAAGATGGGGTTCAATTCTGAAATACATTAGCAGGGTTAGGCCGGATAAGGAGGTCTCAGTGCTTGTGGCTGAAGCTGTGTAGCAATCCTTTCGAAGGATTTTGTCTTTTCCCTCAGGAATCACTCCTGCACACAGATTCACTTGAATCCGTTACGCTCGATTCTGGGAAACATGTTGACAAAGAAAGTGTCATAAAAGAATACTACTGGTTTTAATTCCAGTTTTCACCAATCCAAGACAAAATAACAAAGTAACAAAGCTGGAACAGTACTCCCGTGTGTGTGTGTGTGTGTGTGTGTGTGTGTGTGTGTGTGTGTAATTTTAAAGGGTAGACTAGGGAGAAAGAGAGGAGTGAAAAGCAACAGTCACACTGAACAGGGGCCATCTCTTCTGGATGCAATGGGAAGGCTGAAGTAACAATGTGTTCCTTTCAGTGAACTTGACTTTCAATTTATTTACATCCTTAAGACCATGAGAACTTTATAAACCCGCATCCTTCCTTTACTACACAAAACTCAATATTCTTGTTTTTATTTTGCCAGCTATCCCCCCTGGAGCTCCTTCTCTCCCTACCTGTGACCCTCACTGAAGGATATTAATGAATACAGGCAACTTCCTGCATCTGGTGTGAAGAGACAAACCCTCTGGGACTGATAAAGCATTTCCAGTCCTGGAGTCTTTATCAATTTTTATTCAAGATAGTGCACCATTGAAACTAGAGTGCGTGTTAAAGTTCCTTTACCTCTGAATTGCCTACTGCAGGAAACCTTTGCCATTCAAATCTGATATCCAAAGTCACTTGAAATGTACATTTAGCAGTAAACTGTAAAATTATCTATCATGGAAACCTGCTAACATTTTATGTAGGCTAGAAGGCTGTGTGTGACCAGTTCCTACTGAGAGCAATGATCTATTTTAATATTATTATGTATGTTCATTCTTAATATTTAAAATCTTTAAATTCTCAAGTTAGATAAACGGTATAGAAATACACTTTAGTATTATGCTACAGTCTCTTGAAATGGCCCTGATTTATTTTTAGCCCATATATAAAATCCTTACTGGGGAGAAACTATATTCTAAACAACATTCATTTTACTTTTCATTTGTCCATATTTAGGCATTACACTTGTGTATGTATCTGTGTGTATATTTGTGTGTGTGTGTTTGTGTTGAAAAGTGCATGGAGCTTAGTATGAGAAAACTTGCCTCAACATTCAGTAATGGCACTTATCTCCTACCTGATACTGAGAAATGCACTTTAACCTCTTATTGCCTCAGTAGCCATATCTACAGAATGGAACAATAATAACTGTCCTCCCCTACTCAGGTTGTTTGAATTAAATAAGATAATTCCCATGAAAACACTTTGTAAAATTTAAAGCACTACACAAATGTCAGTGTTAATATTAACTGCATTTTATTTTCACAACATCAAGAGTCAGACTTTGCATCTCTTTCAAACATGGGTTTTTCCATTATATTTTCTTGACTGAGGAAATGTACTCTCTGTACCCTCTTTGTACCTGATGACTTTATTGAATCTGATTGAACAAATTTCCCTGACACACAGACCTTCCTCTTCTGTGGCTTCTGGGTACTCACGAATCCTGGCCAAATCAAATTTCAACCACTTTCTTGAAGATTGTCTTTAATCCAGAATTTTTAATCTCACATAATCAACTAAGGACATTTCCAAAGGTGTTGCACAGGTTTTTGAGTTTAAGATATCAAAAACTGACATTATTATCTCCCCCACCCCTAACATACTCTCTGCTACATTCTGCCTCCTATGATATCAGTGTTTCCTCATTGGTTAAAGCAGAAGAAATCCAGGCATAGTCCTGACTGGTCCCCATCTTCACAATCTCATAGCTCCTTAACGGTATAGCTGTGTCTGATTCTACCTCCTAAACATCTTCTATAATCAGCCCATTTCTTCATTCCTCAAACAGTATTTTATGCCAAACCATCAAATTCCTTTGCCTGGAGAATTACAATAACTGCCTATTTGGATTCTGACTCTGTGCATAAACTTCCACTCCAACTAAGGTAATCTTCTTAAACAGAAATCTTATTTTTGTCCATTGTCAAGTTTAAATTCTTTCAATGATTTTGCTTTCCCCTGTCATAAAATCCAAGGCAAATATGTGTTAGAATGTGACTTCATACTTCTATTCTGTTTTTTTGTCCTTAATATCTTAAAAATTCAGGTATTTATTTTAACTGGGATTTTAGATGCCTCCCCATTGCCCTTTTCAAAGAGGCAATGGATGAATGGATGAATAACTCAATGCATGAGTGAATATTTGTAATTAAAGCTATTTGAATTTAGACAAGTAGAAAGCTAAACAATTATTTAGGCTTGGAGAACAAAGGTTAGCAATATAAAATATTGTAACTCTCTACCGTCCTCCCTTATCTTTGTTCATCTGTGTCAGGATTTCTGAACCTTAGCACTACTGATATTTTGGACCACATCATTCTTTGCTGTTGGGAGCTGTTCTGAGCATTGTAGGGGGTTTAGTAGCATTTCTGGCCTCTACCCTTTAGCACACCCCTACCCCCAAGTAATGGTAGCTTAAAATGACTCCAGATATTGCCAAACCCTCTTTGAGGAGCAAGGTGACCCCCAGTTGTGAACCACAGACTTATTTAACTTCCAAAAACTTTTTTAAAGAGAGGTTAACGGGAGGAGCAATTATATTGCTATGCTTGATTGCCTGATCATCAGTGATTATTCACACTGATGCCAAGCTATCAATCTAGTCATTTAAGAGATTAAAATGACTCCCCCAAAGCAGAGTGGGTACAGCACTATGCAAGCTTAGCCATTTTCTGTCCTTTGGATCAGTATGAAATTTGGATTTCAGAACTGTTTAGGATTAAAGACTTGAAACATGTTTAATTTAGATTCAGAGCCTAGTTTTAGTATTTTAAGCAAAGGACCTGAGAATGGCACCTTCATATATGAAAAAGAAGGTAGGTACTTTATATTCTACAAATCATACAAAAAGACAGAAAAATTACTGTTTTAATTAAAATGGGCAAGATGTTTGCAGACTCCAGAGAGTCTGCTATCAATTAAACACTGTCCACCCTCTACAAGGTGTAGAAATCATAACGGACGATCCTGAATACATATTAAATACAAACAAAAAGTACTCTATTGAAGCAACTGACTTTTTAAAAAATTGAGCCAATTAGAAGTCAAATAGTTTTGAAGTCTCTGTAATTATAAAATATTTATGAATCTTTGAGAGGATACACACAATGCCAGAAATGATATCAGTGTTGCTCCTTTAACTGACCTACCAAGAGGTCGTATTCTAGGATCTTTTTCTTATCATGGAAAAAGTTTGCTTTTTAATATCTATAATCTGTGACTGCTCATAAGATCAAGAATTATATTGCAGATAATCATGATCGGGGCTGCTTTTGTCTGTGGCTAAAGCTGAAGCCATCCAATTAATTTATGGTGTTCAGGGAAAATAGCTCATTTTAAACCAGGGTCTTAGGCAAAGGAAAGGACAGCCTTTTATTAACTTTGTCCCTTGTCTCTAGACATATTTATTGCATTCTTCTGGAACAGAAATAATAGAAGCTCAGGCATAAGGCCATGTGTGCCAAAGGAAAAAAAAAAAAAAAAAAAACAGAAACAAAAACTCTCAGCTTCCATGAATATAAATGGTTCTGTCATTTGATGGGAAACACTATGGTTTGAAAATCTGAAAATGACTCACAACATTTAGAAATATCTCCTATAAAATATAGACACTTGATGAATAAAAAGAGGATTACGTGGAAATGATGATAATATCTTGTTTTTGTCCTTGCACATAGCTGCATATTTGAGTTTGGTTTATGTCTCTACTGCTGTTTGGCATGGCCAGTCATTTTTTTTTTTTCTTTATCTATGAAATGGAACAAACCTTATTTGTCACTATGAATTTAAATGAAATTTTAATATGTTTACCTGCCACATGTTCACAGTTATCTCTACTCCAATTTTACTTTAGATTTTTAGTGTGTGTTTATTATAAAATGTAGGTCTTTATCCACTCTTTTTTCTGAAATTATTGTATCAACTACTATCATCGATTTTGTGTTTTTCCCACGTGTCAAAATTTTTCAAATATGTCTCAATATGGGACTCTGGGAGAAAGTTATAAAGTGCAATTTTGTTTCACGTCAAAAACATTAACTTAGAGATATAGTGTTGTTAAAACATCTCAGGCAAAATACTGCCCAGAGAGTTGGGAATTTGGGTGCAGAAGCCTGAGCTAAAATTTGTGGAACTGAAGGCAGCCATCCAAGAGGCAGAATGTTGGGAATAATTTTAAATCAATGCCAGGCAGAGTGGCAGACTATGCCTTAAATCTGAATACATTCCGTAGCTTAAGTAATCCTAGTAATTGTCCTATGTGGTCAGTCATACAGATGTACTAGACCTGACCCACTGGTCAGAAGGAAGTCATGTGTTCAGAATGAACTAATCACCACGGTCGGTGGGAGAGGCTACACCTGACCGGAAGCTGAGGATGGGGTCTCTCTTTCTTGCCCAAAAATGTGACTTGAAAGTAACCAATCCTGGGTGATAAAAAATAAAACAAAATACAAAACAAAATAGACACTAAAGTGATAGACGAGACATAGGAAATATTTTCATCTTTTCCAATTCACTACCACAAATTTGGAAAGAAAATATAAGAGACATTTCAATCTATTGCCACATTCTTTTTTTTAACTTCAATGTTTTTCTTTCTTTTTAAACAAAAATTTATTTTGTATTGGAGTATAGTTGATTTACAGTGCTATGTTAGTTTCAGGTGTACAGCAAAGTGATTTAGTTATACATATGCATATATCTATTCTTGTTAAGATTCTTCTCCCATATAGGTTATTACAGAGCATTAAGAAGTGTTCCCTGTGCTATACAGTAGGTCCTTGCTAATTATTTATTTTATATATAGTAGTGTGTATATGTAAATCCTAACGTCCCAATTTATCCCTCCCTCTCAACTTTCCCCTTTTGTACCATAAGTTTGTTTTCTAAGCCTGCGAGTCTGTTTCTGTTTTGTAAATAAGTTCATTTGTATCATTTTTTAGATTCCACATATAAGTGATATCATATGATATTTGTCTTTCTCTGTCTGACTTCCTTCACTTAGTATGACTGCCTTCTTATCTATACATTTTCTTAAAATAAGATTTGACATAGTCCCGGGAAAGAAATACCTATAGCTATAAATATATCCAGATCTGTTATTTTAGGTATTTCTTAGTTTGAAAGTTTTCAGGAAATTTAGAAAATGGTAACAGGGATTAACTGTGGGAAGTGAAGAAAGGACACTTACATTTCGACTTTTCACACTTCCATACTCTTTGAATTTTTATAATTATTCTCATAATTTCATAATAAAATATAAGGGAATAAAATATAAAACAAAACAAATAGAAAAGCATCTATAAGATACTCCTGGTTCATTGACTTTTATTGGAACAATGAAGGAAACTTGAAACTAATATTGGTAATTGATTTCTGTTTACCTTAAATACGTAGAGCAAAGTAACATTTCCACTTGCTTGGATAAGAACAAATTCCCAGATGTGGGGGGGAAAAAAGTTCACTCATTCTATTTGCCTTTTGGTTCCATCAGTGTGATTTTTTTTTAAGTCATGTTGAAAGGCATCTGGAACTTTATATGATAAAGTTGTACACCATGAGATTTTTTCTAATGTCATCATAATCTGGTATTTTATTTCAGGGTGTAGGGATGGGTCATGTGTTCAGAATCATATAGCAGTTACAATCAGATTCTATCATGATGAGAATCAAACTCAGGTCCGTCAATTAATATATTTTTTAACATCTTTATTGCAGTATAATTGCTTTAAAATGGAGTGTTAGTTTCTGCTGTATAACAAAGTGAATCAGCTATACATATACATACATCCCCATATGTCCACCCTCTTGCATTTCCTTCCCACCCTCCCTATCCCACCCCTCTAGGTGGACACAAAGCAACAAGCTGATCTCCCTGTGCTATGCAGCTACTTCCCACTAGCTAGCTATTTTACATTTGGTAGTGTATATATGTCCATGCCACTCTCTTACCTAGTCCCAGCTTACCCTACCCCCTACTCGTGTCCTCAAGTCCATACTCTACGTCTGTGTCTTTATTCGTGTCCTGGCCCTAGGTTCTTCAGAACCAATTTTTTTTTTTTACATTCCATATATATGTGTTAGCATACGGTATATGTTTTTCTCTTTCTGACTTACTTCACTCTGTATGACAGTCTGTAGGTCCAACCACCTCACTACAAATAATTCAATTTCATTTATTTATATGGCTGAGTAATATTCCATTGCATATATGTGCCACATCTTCTTTATCCATTCATCTGATGATGGACATTTAGGTTACTTCCATGTCTTGGCTATTGTAAATAGAGCTGCAGTGAACATTGTAGTACATGACACTTTTTGTATTATGTTTTTCTCAGGTAATATGCCCAGTAGTGGGATTGCTGGGTCGTATGGTAGTTCTATTTTTAGTTTTTTGAGGAACCTCCATATTGTTTTCCATAGCGGCTGTATCAATTTACATTCCCACCAACAGTGCAAGAGGATTCCCTTTTCTCCACACCCTCTCCAGCATTTATTGTTTCTAGATTTTTTGGTGATGACCATTCTGACTGGTGCGAGGTGGTATCTCATTATAGTTTTGATTTGCATTTCTCTAATAATTAGTGATGTTGATCATTCTTTCACGTGTTTGTTGGCAATCCATATGTGTTTGTTGGAGAAATGTCTATTTAGGTGTTCTGGCTATTTTTGGATTGGGCTCTTTGTTTTTTTGATATTGAGTTGCATGAGCTGCTTGTATATTTTGGAGATTAATCCTTTGTCAGTTGCTTCATTGGCAAATATTTTCTCCCATTCTGAGAGTTGCCTTTTTGTCTTGTTTATGGTGTCTTTTGCTGTGCAAAAGCTTTTAAGTTTCATCAGGTCCCATTTGATTATTTTTGTTTTTATTTCCATTTCTCTAGGAGGTGAGTCAAAAAGGATATTGCTGTGATTTATGTCATGGAGTGTTCTGCCTATGTTTTCCTTTAAGAGGTTTATACTGTCTGGCCTTACATTTAGGATTTTAATCCATTTTGACTTTTTTTGTGTGTATGGTGTTAAGGAGTGTTCTAACATCATTCATTTACATGTATCTGTCCAATTTTCCCAGCACTATTTATTGAAGAGGCTGTCTTTTCTCCATTGTATATTCTTGCCTCCTTTATAAAAGATAAAGTTACCATATGTGTGTGAGTTTATCTCTGCACTTTCTATCCTGTTCCATTGATCAATGTTTCTGTTTTTGTGCCAGTACAATACTGTCTTGATTACTGTAGCTTTGTAGTATAGTCTGAAGACAGGGAACCTGATTCCTCCAGCTCCATTTTTCTTTCTCAAGATTGCTTTGGCTATCTGGGGTCTTTTGTGTTTCCATACAAATTGTACAATTTTTTGTTCTAGTTCTGTGAAAAATGCCATTGGTAGTTTGATAGGGATTGCATTGAATCTGTAGATTGCTTTGGGTAGTGTAGTCATTATCACAATGTTGATTCTTCCAATCCAAGAACATGGTATGTCTCTCAATCTGTTTGTATCATCTATAATTTCTTTCATCAGTGTCTTATAGTTTCCTGCATAAAGGTTTTTTGTCTCCTTAGGTAGGTTTATTCCTAGGTGTCTTATTCTTTGTGTTGCAATGGTAAATGGGAGTGTTTTCTTAATTTCTCTATCTGGTTTTTCATCATTAGTGTATAGGAATGCAAGAGATTTCTGTGCATTAATTTTGTATCCTGCTAGTTTACCAAATTCATTGATTAGCTCTAGTAGTTTTCTGGTAGCATCTTTAGGATTCTCTATGTATAACGTCATGTCATCTGGAAACAGTGACAGTTTTACTTCTTTGTCAATCTAGATTCCTTTTATTCCTTTTTCTTCTCTGATTGCTGTTACTAAAACTTCCAAAACTATGTTGAATAATAGTGGTGAGAGTGGCAACCTTGTCTTGCTCCTGATCTTAGTGGAAATGTTTCCAGTTTTTCACCATTGGGAACGATGTTGGCTGTGGGTTTGTCATATATGGTGTTTATGTGTTGAGGAAAGTTCCCTCTATGCCTACTTTCCACAGGGTTTTTTTAATCGTAAATCGGTGATGAATTTTGTCGAAAGCTTTTTCTGCATCTATTGAGATGATAATATGTTTCTTCTCCTTCAATTTGTTAATAAGGTGTATCACATTGATTGATTTGGGTATATTGAAGAATGCTTGCATTTCTGGGATAAAACCCACTTGATCTTTGTGTATGATGCTTTTAATGTGCTGTTGGATTCTGTTTGCTAGTATTTTGTTGAGGATTTTTCCATCTCTGTTTATCAGAGATATTTTCTTTTTTTGTGGCATCCTTGTCTGGTTTTGGTATCAGGGTGATAGTGGCCTTGTAGAATGAGTTTCAGAGAGTTCCTCCCTCTGCTATATTTTGGAAGAGTTTGAGAAACATAAGTGTTAGCTCTTCTCTAAAAAGATGTTTGATAGAAATCCCCTGTGAAACCATCTGGTCCTGAGCTTTTGTTTGTTGGAAGATTTTTAATCAGAGTTTCAATTTCAGTGCTTGTTTATATTTTCTATTTTTTCTTGGTTCAGTATTGGAAGGTTGTGCTCTTCTTAGAATTTGTCCATTTCTTCCAGGTTGTCCATTTTATTGGCATAGATTTGCTTGTAGTAATCTCTCACGATCCTTTGTATTTCTGCAGTGTCAGTTGTTACTTCTCCTTTTTCATTTCTAATTCTATTGATTTGAGTCTTCTCCCTTTTTCTCTTGATTTGTCTGGCTAATGGTTTGTCAACTTTGTTTATATTCTCAAAGAACGAGCTTTTAGTTCTATTGTTCTTTGCTCTTGTTTCCTTCATTTCTTTTTCATTTATTTCTGATCTGATCTTTGTGATTTCTTTCCTTCTGCTAACTTGGTGGTGTTCTTGTTCTTTTTTCTCTAATTGCTTTAGGTGTAAGTTTAGGTTGTTTATTTTTGTTGTTTCTTGTTTCTTGAGCTAGGATTTTGTATTGCTATAAACTTCCCTTTTAGAACTTTTTTGATGCATCCCATAGGTTTTGGGGCATTGTGTTTTCATTGTCATTTGTTTCTAGGTAATTTTTGATTTCCTCTTTGATTCCTTTAGTGGTCTGTTGGATACTTAGTAGTGTATTGTATAGCCTCCATGTGTTCGTATTTTTTACAATTTTTTCCTTGTAATTAATATCTAGTCTCATAGCATTGTGGTCAGAAAAGATACTTGATATGATCTCAATTTTCTTAAATTTACCAAGGCTTGACTTGTGACCCAAGTTATGATCTATCCTGGAGAATATTCCATGAGCACTTGAAAAGAAAGTGTATTTCCTGAAAAGAAAGTGTATAAGCTTGTGTTTCCTTATTGATTTTCATTTTGGATGATCTGTTCATTTGTGAAAGTGTGGTGTTAAAGTCCCCTCCTAAGATTGTGTTACTGTCATTTTCCCCTTTTATGGCCTTATGTATTTGCCTTATGTATTGAGGTGCTCCTATGTTGGCTGCATAAATATTTACAATTCTTATGTCTTCTTCTTGGATTGATCCCTCGATCATTATGAATAGTCCTTCTTTGTCTCTTGTAATAGTCTTTAGTTTAAAGTCTATTTTGTCTGATATGAGAATTGGTACTCCATCTTTCTTTTGATTTTCTTTTGCTGGAATATCTTTTTCCATCCCTTCACTCTCCATCTGTATGTGTCCCTAGGTCTGAAGTGGGTCTCTTGTAGACAGCATATGTACAGGTCTTGTTTTTGTATCCATTCAACCAGTCTATGTCTTTGGGTTTGAACATTTAATCCATTTACATTTAAGGTAGTTATCAATATGTATGTTCCTATTACCATTTTCTTAATTGTTTTGGGTTTGTTATTGTAGGTCTTTTCCTTCTCTTGTGTTTCCTGCCTAGAGAAGTTCCTTTTGCATTTGTTGTAGAGCTGGTTTGGTCGTGCTGAATTCTCTTAGCATTTGCTTGTCTGTAAAAGGGTTTAATTTCTCCATTGAATATGAATGAGATCCTTGCTGGTTAGAGTCATCTTGGTTGTAGGTTTTTCCCTTTCATCACTTTAAATATGTCCTGTCACTGTCTTCTGGCTTGCAGTGTTTCTGCTAAAATATCAGCTGTTAACCTTATGGGGATTGGCTATATGTTATTTGTTGTTTTTCCTTTGCTGCTTTTAATATGTTTTCTTTGTATTTAATTTTTGATAGTTTGATTAATATGTGTCTTGGCGTGTTTCTCCTTGGATGTACCCTGTATGGGACTCTCTGTGCTTCCTGGACTTGATTAACTATTTCCTTTCCTATATTAGGGAAGTTTTTAACTATAATCTCCTCAAATATTTTCTCAGTCCCTTTCTTTTTCTCTTCATCTGGGACTCCTATAATTCGAATGTTGGTGCATTTAATGCTGTCCCAGAGGTCTCTCAGATTGTCCTCAATTCTTTTTATTCTTTTTTCTTTATTCTATTCTGTGGTAGTTATTGCCACTATTTTATCTTCCAGGTCACTTATCCATTCTGCCTCAGTTATTCTGCTATTGATTCCTTCTGGAGAATTTTTAATTTCATTTATTGTGTTGTTCATCATTGGGTTTTTTTGCTCTTTAATTCTTCTAGGTCCCTGTTATACATTTCTTGTATTTTCTCCATTCCACTTCCAAGATTTTAGATCATCTTTGCTATCATTACTCTGAATTCTTTTTTAAGTAAACTGCCTATATCCTCTTCATTTGTTTGGTCTGGTGTGTTTTTACCTTGCTCCTTCATCTGCTGTGTATTTCTCTCTTTTCTCATTTTGCTTAACTTACTGTGTTTGGGGTTTCCATTTCACAGGCTGTAGTTTCATAGTTCCCATTGTTTTTTATTTCTGCCCCCAGTGGGTAAGATTCTTTTAGTGGGTTGAGTAGGCTTCCTGGTGGAGGGGGCTGATGCTTGTGTCTGGTGGATGAGGATGGATCTTGTGTTTCTGGTTGGCAAGACCATGTCCGGTGGTGTGTTTTGGGATGTCTGTGAACTTATTATGATTTTAGGCAGCTGCTCTGCTAATGGGTGGGTTTGTGTTCCTGCCTTGTTAGTTTTTTGACATAGGTGTCCAGCACTGTAGTTTGCTGGTCGTTGAGTGGAGCTGGGTCTTAGCTTTGAGATGGAGATCTCTGGAAGAGCTTTCCCCATTTGATATTATGTGGGGCTGGGAGGTCTCTGGTGGAGCAATATCCTGAACTCGGCTCTCCCACCTCAGAGGCTCAGGCCTGACGCCAGCCATAACACCAAGACCCTTTTAGCCACATGGCTGGTATAAAGTCTTCAAAGTTTCCAAATTCAAAGTCTAAATTTGAAGCACTGCATTCAAAATCACTTGCAAACCATTAAGAATGATTTTTCAATACAACAGCGGAAACTAGAAGCAGATTTTTTTCTTCTGAGGACACACCCTGTCCTCAAATTCTTGCACTAAAGATTCCATCACTTAATATTCTTGTTAAGTTACAAAGGGTAAGTTACCCTTTCTATGTCTCTAAAAAAATAGATTTGATTCCTAACTCACAGAATTGTGGAGATTTATTGTGTTAGTCAAATTTTTGACTTAGTCAAATTTTGTGTTAGTCACAAAATTTGTTAGTCACAAATTTTGTGTTAGTCAAATTTTTCCTGACACATAGTAAACATTCAATAAGTTTGGCTGGTGACTTTTTCAAGCTGAAAGGAAATTTGAAGAGGAACATGAAATGAAACATTTGAAGTCTCCAGAAAAACTAGAAAATGTTAGCAGTTTATTCCATTTATAGCTACACATTCTTCTCTTAATTCCACACTGCTCTTCAGGATGTAAATCATGATTTTGCTATTAAACTAAACCACTCTCTTTTGGGGAACATTCCCTCTTTATCCTGCTCCCTTCAACTCCTACTTTTTTGCCATAATGTGATCAAATATTCTTTACTATTTATTTTCAAACAATAATATGGGAATGGCTGCTGACTTCCTTAAAAATGTACCAAACTATTTCCTAAGGTCAGAATCATTTATTCATACTCTACTTTTACCAAGTAAATATTTGTCAAATAAACACTTAGAACATAGCTGAATTTGTTGTAACTCCAGTTTAAACAAGTATTTCAGGATAGCATGCATCCTAAATCAAAATGAATCAGTAAATAACTTTAAAGTTTTATGGAACATTTTTTGTTTGTATGTAATGTGGAGAATTTGAAGAGAGTTTTACTTCTTTGTTTTTTTGTATGCAGAGAAATTTTAGTCATGAAGTATTAAAAATAAGTACATTATACATGGATGTATTTTTTTCAATTATAATAGTCATTTATATTATAAAAATAATACATTGGGAAATTTTTAAAGATAAACATTAAACGATATATTCATGGTTATTTCTAAGTTAATCTGTATTAATAGTATTTGAATAGTTCTTCAAGAGTATCTTGCAAATAGGTATTTGTAAATGTGCCATGTGATTATGAATATTAAGATTTTCAAAATTAGAGCAAAAAGATGAACAATTAAATTAGATAGGTCTTAAAGGCACTCATAGTTTCATAAATATAAATAACAGAATCACATAGGCTGAACAAAATGTAAAACTGAACCTGTTAAAGAATCTGCAAGTGAAACAACTGCTGTATTACTTTTCCCAATTTCATATGTTACAATGATCAAATTAAAGGTAAGACATGTAATAAGAAAAGAATCACACAAATTACCAGAGCATTTAAATAACATAAATGACTACTAAGTAGTGACAAATGTTGGCAAAAATTTCTGCTGCTGCCGCATACAGCTAATGATGTAAGTAACTAAATTATGTGAAAAAATGTTTTTGGAAGTATATTCATTTTTAGACAAAGAGGGTAAAAATGATATTAGAAATCAAATATACTTGAGTAGTACTGTGACAGCTAGAAGACAAAGCCTCTTAATGACTATTTGATTTTAGTTAGCACAGTCTGAAAACTTTGATTATAAAAACAAAACAAAATGAACAAGAATAAAATGTTTAAAACCTTCCAAGGGATACTGGAAGAATTTTTTTAATTTGTGAGTAACATAAAAAGATCCTTTGTATCCTGATGATCAATCTTCTGGTAACAGAGAAACTCTGAATGACCTAAAAATAGAACTAGGAGACACAAAACTCAGAATAAGTTTTTTTTTTTTCTTTTTGCAGTACGTGGGCCTCTCACTGCTGTGGCCTCTCCCGCTGCAGAGCACAGGCTCCGGACGCGCAGGCTCAGCAGCCATGGCTCACGGGCCCAGCAGCTCCGCGGTATATGGGATCCTCCCGGACTGGGGCACGAACCCGTGCCCTGTGCATCAGCAGGTGGACTCTCAACCACTGCGCCACCAGGGAAGCCCAAGAATAAGGTTTTTAGACAGAAAATTATCATCTAGTTTGTTACCATATGTGAGCCAGTAGTGGTTTTATTTTTTTCATTCTTACATCTCATGGAAAAATTTCCAATCTCTCTACTCTAGGTATATGTGAAAGGTAGATCTTACTTTTCTCCACCAATAATGTTAAAATCCAGAAAGAGTGTTACAGTTCTGGCCAAGTTGGAGTGAAGTTTCCAGATTTATCCTTCCTTCTAAAGCAATTAAAAAATGGACAAAATATATGAAACAATTGTTTCAAGACACTGGACTTCAGGCAATGAAAACTGAGAGATGGGAAAAAAAATGACTTACCCAGTTTACTGATTTGAGAGTATTTTTAGATGTGGCATACAAAGAGGTAATCCAGGTGGAGCCTAGGAGATTCCCAAAGTTAAGAAGAGAGAGTTCAGGAGAAACTGAGGAGAATGAGCAATCTAGAATTTACAGAACAAATTACTGGAGAGAATACAGCTACATATACACTCTAGAGCTCTGCAGGGAGTTGCATCTGAGTATTCAACAGAGTAATGATTAGCACATGCTAGTGAGGAATTTACATGAGACTGGGGGAAAACACACTGGAAAGAATGAGAGGAAACAGTGCCCTATGCTCACACAGGACTAGGAAAAGTCCCTGTTCCTACCAACCAGATTGGAAACCCCACTATTTATGGGGAATTGGCTAGATTACTCAACTCTCGTCTTGCATAACCAAGCTTAAAGAAATTTCCAAAAGAATCAACTGTTTCCAGGTAACCCCTGAAAAAGCTCACAAATATTTACAGAAATACAAATATATTCTCCACAGCAAAAATGTAAAAGTTGCAATCTCTGGCAATCAAAAATTTCCAGCAGACAAGGGAGGTAGAAAATATGACTCACAATAAGGAGATAGATCAATCATTTAAAGCTGACACAGAACTAATACAGATGTCAGAATTTGCAAACAAGGGCATTAAAACAGTCATTATAACTGAAGTCCATATGTTCAAAAGTTTGGCAGAGACATGGAAGATTAAAAAACGTAGACCCTAATTATAGAGGTAAAAGTATGATGGATGAAATTTAGGGCAAAGTAGATACCGCAGAAAAAAATGATTAGTAAAATTGAAGACATAGCAAAAGAAACTATCCAAAGTAAAATGTACAGAGAAAACAGAAGGAAAATAAAAAAAACAAAAGCCCTCAGCATATCCAAGAGCTGTGGGTCAGCACAAAGCAATCCAATATCCATGATATTGGAGGATAGGAGAGAGAGGAGTGTGTGCGTGTGTGTGTGTGTGTGTGTGTGTGTGTTTGTATATGTAATGTATATATTAGCCTATATATACAATATATATATAGTATAAAAATGTATATCTGTTTATAAATGTATATATGTATAAAATATAAAATCATATTAAACACATATATTACATATATATATTTTGCATATTAAATTTGTATTTGAAGACATGCATGCTATGTACAGAGGAACACATATAAGAATGACAGATTGTTTGTTGAAAAAGTACAAGGGAGAAGAAAGTGGAGCAATGCTTTAAAGTCCTGAAAAAAATCTGTCAAGCTAAATTTTTGTACCCAGAAAAAAATATATTTCAAAAACAAAGACAAAATGAAGACATTTTCAGACAGAGGAAAACTGAAACAATGCATATCTCTGAGAAATGTTAAAGGAAGCCATTTGCATAGAAAGAAAGTGATACTGGATTTTAATCTAGATATACAGAAAGTAAAGAGTTATGACAAGGGTATCTAATTTAGGTAAATATATAACATTACTTCTTTAAATATCTTCAAAATGCAAATGTAAGTATGAACAAAATAATAATGTATTATGTAGTTTAAAATATACACAGTAGGAGCCCAGAGATCTACACTGGGGAAATGGAAGTATTCTAAAGTAAAGTAGTAAAATTTGTATTACATGTGGAGTGGTATAATATAATTTGAAGATAAGTTGTGCTGAGTTAAAAATGTAAACTATAAATACTAAAGCTACAACTAAAATGACAAAGCAAAGAACTATAAATAATAACCCAACAAAGGAGATAAAATAAAACTTAAATCATACTTAATTTAAGTGAAAATAGAGAGAAAGAAAAGGTAACAGATAAAAGTCAGAAATGATCAGTTGGAAAAAAACCTGTCTATAAAAACACAATCTCAGTATAGACACAAATAGGGTAAAAATAGATAAAAAAGATATACCATTTGAACACTGATCAAAAGAAACCTGGAGGAACTATATTATTATCAAATAAAATAGATTTGATAGGAAACAGTATTTCTAGGGTTAAAGATTGAAATAAAAGCAGGCAAACAATAGAGAAATATCAATGAAACTAAAAGCTGGTTCTTTGGGAAAGTCATTAAAGATGATAAACTCTAGTAAAAATTTAGGAAAAGATATTTGTTTTTCTCTTTCTGACTTACTTCACTCTGTATGACAGACTTTAGGTCCATACACCTCACTACAAATAACTCAATTTCATTTCTTTTTATGGCTAGTATTCCATTGTATATATGTGCCACATCTTTATCCATTCATCTGTCAATGGACACTTAGGTTGCTTCCATGTCCTGGCTATTGTAAATAGAGCTGAAATGAACATTGTGGTACATGACTCTTTTTGGATTATGGTTTTCTCAGGGTTTATGCCCAGTAGTGGGATTGCTGGGTCATATGGTAGTTCTATTTTTAGTTTTTTAAGGAATCTCCACACTGTTCTCCATAGTGGCTGTATCAATTTACATTCTCACCAACGGTGCAAGAGGGTTCCCTTTTCTCCACAACCTCTCCAGCATTTATTATTTGTAGATATTTTGATGATGGCCATTCTGACTGGTGTGAGATGATATCTCATTGTTCAAATACCATATGCTAACACATATATATGGAATCTAAGAAACAACGACAAAAAATGGTCATGAAGAACCTAGGGGCAAGATGGGAATAAAGACACAGACCTACTGGAGAATGGACTTGAGGATACGGGGAGGGGGAAGAGTAAGCTGGCACAAAGTGAGAGAGTGGCATGGACATATATACACTACCAAACGTAAAATAGATAGCTAGTGGGAAGCAGCCACATAGCACAGGGAGATCAGCTCAGTGCTAGAGGGGTGGGATAGGGAGAGTGAGAGGGAGGGAGACGCAAGAGGGGAGAGATATGGGGATATATGTAGATGTATAAGTGATTCACTTTGTTATAAAGCAGAAACTAACACACCATTGTTAAGCAATTATACTCCAATAAAGATGCTAAAAAAAAGTATATTAGGAAAAGAGAAGAGAACAAACGAGTGGTGACAGAAATTGCCAATGGTATACAACGAGATAGATGATGGTATTACAGATTCTACAAATATTAAAGGTAAAATAAAAGATCTTGAACAAGTTTATGCCAAAAATTTGTCAGCTTAGATGAAATGGATGCAGCTAGCAAAGCTCAGAGTTGTTTCACATACTTGCCAGCACTTACTATAGCCAAGCTTTTTAATTTAAAGCATTGTAGTAGGTTTGTTTGCAATGATGTAGAACAATTGGAACTCTCCTATACTACTGGTGAGAAGGTAACTGATACAATTACTTTGGAAAAGAGTTTGGCAGCTTCTTAAAATTGAACGTAACCTTCCGTATGACCCAGATATTCTGCTCCTAGGTATTTACCCAAGAGAAATGAAACCTATGACTATACAAAGTCATAAAAATCTTTGTATAAAAAACCTATACAAAAATTTGGAAACATATTAATAGCAGCTTTATTGGCAATAGACAAAACTGGAAACAATCCAAATGTCCCCAGCAGGTGAATGGATAAACAAGTTCTGGTGTATACAAACAGTGCAGTATTACATAGCAAAAAGCAAAACAAAACAAAAACAACCTGTCTATACAAAACAACAACATAAATACACCTCAAAACAGTTTTGCAGAATGATGCTTGGCAAAAAAGAGTTTATGCTGTATGACTCCATTTAGATAAATTTCTAGAATGAGCAAACAAATCTATAGTGGCAGATCAGTTCTTGCCTTGGTAGTAGCACGAGGAAGTGATTACATAGAGACACCAAGAAACTTTTGTGGGTAGTAGATATGTTCATATCTTATTTGGAGTGATGGTTTCACACGATTTACATGTGTTAAATTATCATATTTTAAACTTTAAATATGTACTTTTTATTGTTATCTAAAGAATTTTTCAAAAAGCTTAAGGACAGCTATACTTTATGGAGTATCAAGTGTTTGCAGTTTTACAACTTCCGAATTTATAACATAGGATATAGAAATATTATTTTCTTTTTAAAAATATATTGAAGTATAGTTGACTTACAATATTATGTTAGTTTCAGGTGTACAACATAAGAACTCGATATTTTTATAGATTACACATCATACAAACTTATTATAAAATATTGACTGCACTCCCTGTACAGTACATTACATCCCTGTGACTTATTTATTTTATAACTGGTAGTTTGTACCTTTTTTTTTTTTTTTTATAAATTTATTTATTTATTTATGGCTATGTTGGGCCCTCGTTTCTGTGTGAGGGCTTTCTCTAGTTGTGGCAAGCGGGGGCCACTCTTCATCGCGGTGCGCGGGCCTCTCACTGTTGCGGCCTCTCTTGCTGCGGAGCACAGGCTCCAGATGCGCAGGCTCAGTAGTTGTGGCTCACGGGCCCAGTTGCTCCGCGGCATGTGGGATCCTCCCAGACCAGGGCTTGAACCCATGTCCCCTGCATTCGCAGGCCGATTCTCAACCACTGCGCCACCAGGGAAGCCCCATTTGTACCTCTTAAAACCCTTCATCTATTTCACCCCTCTCCCCAACCCTCTCCTCTGTGGTAACCACTAGTTTGTTCTCTGTATCTCTGAGTCTGCTTCTGTTTTGTTCTGCTTGTTTATTTTGTCTTTTTAGATTCTACACATAAGTAAAAACATGCTATATTTGTCTTTCTCTAAGTATAATACCTTCCAGATACATCCATGTTGTCACAAATGGTAAGATTTCATATTACTAAGCCATCAGAAAGAAATCTTAGGTTCTTGCTTAGATTTGGTACAGATCAGTCTCTCCCAAATCTGTAGTGTTTCACAAACATAAGTGGTTTTTATAAAAGTGAAATGTTATCAATTATATGTTTAAGAAATAATTATTTTAATTCATTAATAAAATATAGCATTTTATGTATTGATTTCAATTTTTTTTTCTTATCATGATCCTTAAATGGAACTTGCTTAGTCTTTATTTCTTCTCTGACTGTTAACAACATTTAACTGACCTACTTGCAACTAATTCATGACTGTAACAGTTTGTGTGCATAAAAATATTCCATTACATCAATATTTTAATTAGATGCTTCATAAAGCACTTTGCAATAGAGTATAATTTTTATTTTAAATCACAAGTGACTGGAACTATAGTTTATGAAGAGATATATACCCAATTAATTTGTGTGGTTTGTTTTATCCTTTGTGCATTGTTATGCATGTATTTTTAAAATTAATTAATTAATTTGTTTATTTTTGGCTGCAATGGGTCTTTGTTGCTGTGCACAGGCTTTCTCTAGCTGTGGTGAGTGTGGGCTACTCTTCACTGCAGTGCACGGGCTTCTCATTGCAGTGGATTCTCTCTTTGTGGAGCATGGGCTCTAGGTACACAGGCTTCATTAGTTGTGGCACATGGGCTTAGTTGTTCCATGGCATGTGGGATCTTCCTGGACCAGGGCTTGAACCCATGTCCTCTGCATTGGCAGGCGGATTCTTAACCACTGAGTCACCAGGGAAGTCCCTGTTATGCATGTTTAATGATAAACTTCTCAACTTTTCTTCTCTGCCTAACACAAACTATTGTCTGATAGAGTGTATACATTGTATTTTTGGATTCTATGGTTAAATGGTCTTTTATACAAATTTTATAACATATTTTCATTGATTTTATGTAATTATATCCACAATATGTATGTGTACTTTTATTATCTTTTCATGATAGGCAGCGATTCATAGAGATAACTAATTTCAAATTTTCCTCATGATATAACTTTAACATGGACTATAGAGCAAAGGAAATTACAGTGACATTGCATTATCTCCAGAGAGTTTTCCAGTTAGCATTCTAGATTGCTCTGTGGTAATTCTTAAAATAGATTTAAACCCTGGAATCGTGGCTGTCAGGATACCAATATTTGTATTTATGCAGCCCAGTGCATGGCAAATCTATTGTACTTTTACAGTCTTCTGATAGAGATCAGAAGATAAAACTACTGTATAAAAGCTGAACTGGTAACTATATTTTGGAGATGAGGGAGATTGAGGTATCTTTCATGATTTGACTAATAAGGCAAGCAAATTCAGTGGTATTTAATTTTTTTGTGAGATGTTTAGTCTTCTCTCAAAAAAGAAACAAATGTAAAATTTTATAATAATTACCAAACTAAAATATACTTTACGTTGGATAGGAAATAATGCTGATATATTTTTTATAGAATATCCTGCATTCTTTTTGACCTTTCTTGAGAGAGAGCAATGATTGTCAAAAATTCATTTATTATCTGAGTCAAACTACATAAAAGAGACAACTTGAGCACTTACAGTACAAGCAGGAAAATAATGACAAAAAGTAAGTATTACCCATTTAAAATAAAAGCTTATTTTCTTCACAAAATTATACCTCATTGAATAGTTAAGGTGTGTGTGAACTGCAGACACCAGCTCGTGTTCTTAGTGGTTTTATGATCATAGTTACCAGAGCAAGAAACCACACTTACATACTTATTCACAAAAGGCACAGATACACAAAAATGCCGTGAATCACAGAACTCACACGTTTCATACTCACCTTTGCCACTATTTGTAGCAGCTTCCATTTCCCTATTTTGAAGAAGAACATAAGAAAATGTCATCTGAAATTATAGGCCATCTCTTAGAGAGATAACATTTAATGTATAGATCCAGAAAACATGAGGCATGGTGGTGAGAGGGAAACATCTCTTCTTGTCTCAATGTCTCAGATCTTTTCTATGTGATCAGAGAGCACTGACTCATTCCTGAAATTATTAATGTGGTCATTGCTGTTAAAGTAGAACTTCTGGTCAAAAGACTGAGACTATAATTCAGTTTTTAGTTCGAAAGTCTTGGCAATTTGCATTTGTTACATCTTCTGGACTGTGAGGACTTCTTGTTGGTTTGAAGGTCTTGCAAGGAACCCCAGGAATAGAGAAACAGACAGTACATACTTTTGCTGAAGATTTGAGAACACAGTATATTCTGCTTATTTTAGTAGCTATGTTGAAATTTTTGTTCAGTTACAGAACTGGGTTATTTGCACATAAGTATACCTCATGTATAAATAATAACTTTCATATATTTTTTTCTGTGTTATCATAAGGGGACATCCCTAAAAATATAGTATCATTCCTTTCTGTTTTGGTATTTCTACATCCTGGTAAAATTAATATGCTAGCCTCCACTGCACTGGAGAGTCTAAACTCTAACTTGAGATCAGAAAGTCCATATTCTTGGGAGATGTTTATCTTAAGTCCTTATAGAATTGCTATTGGAAATGTGTTTGGTAATGTCATATTTTCAGCTTTCACCAGAGAGCACTAGAGAAAATACATTGTTGCTACATTTGTTGCAGAAATATTATTGATGCCATTGTTTATGACATCACACAGCACCCTGATACAAAATTTCACCTGAGAAATTTTCTGTTGAGTCAGTTGCTAAAATGAACTTGCTACCAAACCAAACTTGGGTCCGCTTGCCTGCGGAAAATAAAACAAATCTACTGACGCTGGGTTGTGATGAAGGAAAGTGCAATGTTTAATGCAGGACACCAAGCAAGGAGTCCAGGGCAGCTTGTACTCAAAACACCCAAGCTCCCCAATGGGTTTCAGCAAAGCATTTTTAGAGGCCAGGTGACTGACTGAGAGGCATCTCAGTGTATGTGATCAGCTTGTGCACAATTCTCATTGGTTGATGGTGAGGTAACAAGCAAGTGTTACAGGGGTCAACATTATCAATCCTTAGGTGCCAGCAAGTCTAGGGACTCAGTGCCCATGGTCATCAAGTAGTTAATTTCTTCCATTTGGTACAGGTTTTAGCATTGTTTAAACAGCTCAGGAAATGTGCATCAGATACTAGTAGTATCTAGGTACTAGAGAGAGGAACTAAAGCAGAGGATATGGGAAAGGGTTCTGTCCCAGGAAGGCCCCAGAAGACCCTGCTGGGTTACAAACTTTGCTTCTTCTTACAGTCTCAAATGCTTTTTAATGTTTTTTGAAAATAAGATTTTTTCCTATGTATAAATCATACATTAATTATACCTTAATAAGGTGTAATAAATTAATGTATAATTTATACATAGGAAAATGCCAAATCTTAAATGTACAAAAGATGGATTTTGATATATGTTTACTCCTGAATCAAAATTCCTGTATCCCCCTGTCTTTTCCATACCCTCTCCCAAAGGTGACTACTATTTTGACAGCTATATCAATAATTTTCATTCTACCTACTCTTGAACTTGATGTAAACAGAACCATACTGTATATATTCTTGTGTGTTTGGCTTCTTTAACTCAGCATAATGGTTTGAAGTTTATACAAGTTGTTGCATTGTCTGCAGCTTGTTCCCTTTTTTAATATTGAGGTATAATTTATAAACATACAATTAAATTTGCCCATTTTTAATTGTACAATTCTGTAAATTTAGTAAATTTACAGAATTGTGCACATCACCATACTCTACTTTTAGAACATTCTCATCCCCCTGATAAAATCCCTCATGCTCATTTATAGCTATTCACTATTCCCACACCCAGCCCTAGGCAACCACTACTCTACTTTCTGTTTCTGTAGATTTGCCTCTTCTAGATACTTCATATAAATGTAACCATGCTACATGTGGTTTCCATGCCTGGCTTTACTCCCTTAGCATAATGCTTTATATGTTTCTTTCATGAGTGGTATATATCATGGTTTTATTATTTTTTATCACTTAATAATATTTCATTGTATGGACGTACCACTTACTTTTTTTTTTTTTTTTTTTTTTTTGCCATACGCAGGCCTCTCACTGTTGTGGCCTCTCCCATTGAGGAGCACAGGGTCTGGATGTGCAGGCTCAATGGCCATGGCTCACGGGCCCAGCCACTCCACGGCATGCGGGATCTTCCCAGTTCGGGGCATGAACCCATGTCCCCTGCATCGGCAGGCAGACTCTCAACCACTGCGCCACCAGGGAAGCACCCACTTACTTTTGAAATCTATTTACCAGCTGATTGACATTTGGGTTATTTCTATTTTTTGGCTGTTGTAAATAATACTACTATAAAAATTCATTTGAATGTTTGGGGATCGACATATGTTTTCATTTCCCTAGTTAGATATCTATATAAGATAGAATTGGTAGGTCATAAGATATATTTATGTTTAAAATTTTAATAAACTGCCAAACTAATTTCCAGAGTGGCTATGCAATCTTATATTCTCACCAATAATATCTCAAGATTATTGTTTTCCACATTATTTTGCCTCCATTTTGAAGAAATTTTAATGGATTTAGAATTCAGTATTGAGGCTTTTTTCCTTTCAACACTGAAAAGGTGTTTCATTATTTTATACCTTCCATTTTTCTGATGTCATGTCAACTGTTTTCTTGCTGTTTTCCTGCATTCAATGCGTATTATTTTTCTTTGATGTTTATAAGATTTTCAATTTATTTTTAGTAATAGCTTTACTCTAATGTGTCTAGTTGTAATTGTTTAAAAAATTTAAACCTGTATGGGATTTGCTGAACTTCTTGACTGTGTGGATTGATTTTATTTATTAAATTTGAAAATTTCTAAGTCCTTAACTTCTTCAAGTATTTCTTCTAAGTAGTTTTCTCTTCTCTCTCCTGGGACTACAATTTTACATGTGCTAGATCATATGATAATGTCACTTTGACACTGTCTCCTGTATATATTGTA